>NC_069499.1:226979506-227294506 GCF_027579735.1 Bombina bombina
AATTTGCTAGAGACTTTGATGATAACTGTTCATTGGATTGGCTGATCAGAGAAAGCACAAAATTATACTCTATTCAGCAGTCCAGTGAACAGGGGGTTAAAAGAGAGCAAAGGCCCAATCCAAAAGTAGTGGCCAAAACTAGGGTGTCACCTAGCCCCCTTAATTTTGAATCCAAATAGAAAAGTTTTGCCGAAGTGGCCAGAGAAAACAGGCCTTCCCCACAAAGTTTTGAGTCTGCCCCTCCCCCACCATAGGCTGAGGTGCAGAGGGAATATACTCAAAATGGGGGGCATACAAAGATAAATAGTTAGAAAAAAGAGATGAATACCCACAAGGTAATAGGTATCCCCATAGATGTAGATACCATAAGTGGCGCCGATACTCTCAGGATAACCAGACACCCAAATTAAATAGTGCACCCCAGGATATTAACGCTGGGCAAGTGGAACCCCAAAGACAACCACGTCAAAATAGATAAAATAGCTATGATTCTGAGGGATACCAAGGATCCAGGAATCACTACCCTGGGGCATCAAAAAAATCGGTCCATGGGTAGAAATAGCTTGTATAATCAAGTAGGTCAACAAGGTACTCAACTGGCTAAATTATCTGAACAGCTTGCTAATATGAGTAAAGCTCTGATGGCTCAGCAACCTAATAATACATTTTTAGGGAATACCGCCAGTGGTCAACAGTGGGCCACAGGCACAGTCATAAATACTCAGGTATTACCTGAAAAAGAGGGGAGAGAAACACCAAATTAGATAATAAATATTGCAATTGATACTAATCAAATTCTATCCCTACAGCCCAGAAACGGAAGGTCTGACTGTGATAACAGGTATCCTCAGTCTTGAAGTACTAATGAATCTCTTCTTTTGCAGTTGCCCCTAAACCTTATTCCCACAGATGCAGTACACAGGAACCACGTCATCCCTATTATAGAGGAAGTGACTGCTAACAGTGAAAATTCTCCTGTATCAGGTAACGTGGCTGATTCAGGTAACTCATGGAGAAGCCTACAAATGTGTAAACATGCTAATTTTATGTGTGAAATGGTAGAAACTGCAGGAAGATATTATTTACCAGCTGAGCTCCAGAATTCAGTTACCAACCCTATCATGGGATTAATTAATACTGGATCTCAGGCAACTATTTTATCCCACAGGTACTACACATAGCTATAGGGGCTAATGCCCCACAAGTCTAAACTCAGGGAATTTTATGGTTCATTAATAGGTGTTGGGGGTGACTCTCTCGAAGTCTGGGACACTGCATGGTTAAAGTTAAAACTGGCAAACAGGGTAATAAGACACCCTGTCATTATAGTGAATCTGCCAAATGATCATTTAATAATTTGTATTGACCTTTTTAAGCGATTAAGTACCATAATTGATTGCATAAATAATATTATTTGGTCACAAGTCAAAAGACCTATTAATGATGAACGGTCCAGCATACCTTGCACCAGACATAACTGTCACATGGTGGAAGAGAAGCCAGATGCTGTGGAGATTCATTTCAGGAATAACTCTGTACCTAAAATCACTATCCTACAAATAGATGATCAGACTTCCCTAAGCAGCTCTGATGGTAATTCTTTTTAAATTTCACCTGGAATGATAGCCACTATTTCCTTAGACGGCGATGTATTAACCATATCTCTCCACAAAGGGGATCCTAAATCCCCTAAGGGGGGTGATCACTCTCACTTCCTCACAGAAATTGAGAAAATTAAGGATGATCTATTTATCCCTATGCAAGTACATGACCTTGGAAAAACCAAGTATGCTAAATTAAACTTAACAGGAAGCTAGCTATATAAGTGATGGCTTATTGGCACAGATAGCTGAACCTAAAGTAATTAAATATCTTTCTCCCCAAGATCACTTGATCCATGACCTAGATAATTACTCTGAAAGCTATACCATTACAGCTACATGTTTATTATCTATCTCCATGGTAATAAATCAGTGAAACACCTATTTTTAGTTTTAAAAAATACCCATAATCAAATATACATCGGCAAAGATATGCCATACAAATAGATTTGATTAACTATTACATATGGAGCTGGTTGAAAGGGGACCCTGAAATATTTCAGGATAAATATGCAGCCCTGAAGTCAAACCAGCAAATGCCCCATGCTGTAAATATGCAGGTGTCTAGTGATATTGTAATCCCTGCTGGGGCTGATAAATTTATCTTACCCTTACAGGTAAAAAGGGGTCAGAAGTTAAAAACATCTGAAGCACTAATTTGCATCTCCCAGAGAAAGCAAAATATGGGTATAACAATGACCCATACTCCTATGGTAAATATTGGAAATATCTCAATACATGTTGTTGTGCATAACATGACCCCACAGGATATCACCTTATCCAAGGGAACTACCATAGGATATGCTCTAGAATTCAGTTATTATACTTTCTGATTCCAGAATAATTTATTTGGGCTAATACCTGATAGGTACTTAACTGAAGAACAGTTAATAGAACAATCCTTTGCCTCCATGCCAGAATGATTATTTACAATTCAATCTATTTACCCTTTCAGCTCAGAGGAAGGCATCTGTAAAATTATAGAAGCCTCCCTGGTATTTGATCAACTGATCATAGAGCAAGAATACCCCAATACCCAAAACCCTGAGGGTAATGTTAATTATAGTCAAGAGGATCTCACATCTAGGCTTGAAGAAGCCTATGAGATAGGACAGCCTGAAATCTTTCCAGGATTTCACCAAATAGTCGAAGAGCAAATCTCCTTAACTAATGGCTGTTCCAGTGATGATGAACGCCAACAGCTACAAGAACTCCTGATGGAGTACAAGGATATTTTTGCTAGGGATTCTTATGACTGTGGGACAACAGACCTGCACATTGCAAGAATCCAAACAGATCCCAATGCACCATCTGTATTTGTTAAACAATACAGACTCACTTTAGCCTCATATGATTCTCTTACAGAAATCATAAGGAACTTGGAAGAAAGTGGTATCATCAGAAAGGTGCACAGCTCTTATAATAATCCCATCCTAGGTATTCTTAGGCCCAATGGACAATGGCGTTTGTGTGCTGATTCAAGACAGCTAAACAAACGAGTATATATGTCTGGTTGGCCTGAACCATACATTGACCAGTGCCTAGCACAGATGCAGGGATCTAAAAGATTCACTGCCATTGATTCTTCTTGGAACATGAAGTTACTTCTGAATGGTTAAATCCTCAAAAGAAAAAGGTTGAAGCCATAATAAATTCTAAGGACCCTACTAACTTTAAGGAATTGAGATAATTCCTGGGTATGACAAATTATTCTCGCAAATTTATTGATAAGTATGCAGAATTGGCTAAACCACTGCTACATCTTCTAAAGAAAGATGTAGTATGGCACTGGAGTGAGACTCAAGAGACAGTCATAATAGAGCTGAAGAGGAAACTCACTCAAGCACCTCGCTTAGCTAACCCTGAAGGTGTTAAGCCTTTCTACTTAGAGACATGTTACACAGATATAAGCATGAGTGCTGTTTTATACCAAAACATGATAATTTAAGCAAAGTCATTGCTTATGCGAGCAAAACTTTATCCCCAGTAGAAATATAATTTAGTGATTGCGAAAAAGCCCTTGTATCTATTGTATGGGCTCTACAAAATTTCTGCAGCTATATACAGGGCGAGAAAATTATTGTAGAAACAGCCCGCCAGCCTTTGCTATATCTGCAAAGTGAGAGAATAAGAGATGGGAACCTGTCCAATAGCTGCATAACAGCTTGGACTCTTTCCTTACAAGGCTGGCCTTTAGAAATTTGCTATAAGCAAAACAAAAATAATCCAGTCGCACAGGGGCTTACTGAGCTCCATGACTGTACTGCTAAGGATTATGGGGAAGAGTTATTAGAAGATGATTTCCTGGAGGAACAATTGCTTTCACCATATAAAATATACAATGAGGACCAATGATACAATGGTTGTTCTTACCATGCGACTATTGATAATAAGTGCATATTAGTCTCTAGCATTGATATAACTTGGACAAATGGATTCCCAAATATTTCTGTAGGTTTCAACATTGGACAAAGATTCAGCCAAGTTGCAGAGCTAACTGCTGTTCTAAAAACCATTGAGATGGTTATTGAACAAGGCATTTATGAATTTGTGATCATTACTGACTCAAATTATGTGCTTGACAGTTTTGTTGAATACCTGCCAACTTGGAAAAGAAATGGCATGCAGAAAACTAACAACAAACCAGTCAAGCATGGCAAGTTGTTCTGCGGAATTGATAATTTAGTGGTGTCCAATGGTTTAACTATACACTGGAAAAAGACCAAGGCCCATAGTTATCAAGGTCTGTCGGACCTGATCCAACAGTGCGGATCAGGTCCGACAGACCTCGCTGAATACGGCGAGCAATACACTCGCCGTATTCAGCATTGCACCAGCAGCTCACAAGAGCTGCTGGTGCAATGCCGCCCCCTGCAGACTCTGGGCCAATAGGCCGCCAGCAGGGGGATGTCAATCAACCCGATCGTACTCGATCGGTTCATTTCCGGTGATGTCTGTCTGCCTGCTCAGAGCAGGCGGACAGGTTATGGAGCAGCGGTCTTTGTGACTGCTGCTTCATAACTGTTGTTTCCATACAGAGCTTGATACATATGCCCGCAAGGGTCATTCCAGGTTTCTAGATTCTGATAAGGTAGGAAATGATCTTGCAGATTCATTAGCCAAACAAGAAGCCATAAATGGAGAGCTCCTTAATATTGATCATTTAATGGGTGCAATTCATGTAGAAGACATTACCAGAAACCAGACTAAAAAACAAAATGAGCCTAACCTGGTACAATGGAGTCAGGATTATCCTAGTGAGGACCTGATCACTAGTCAAAGAGAAGACCCAATTATAGGTATTTTCTATAAACATATAGAAAATCCAGAAACCAACCCCATCTCAAAAGTTGGCTCTATTGGCAAGGAAGATCTCAGAATCTTAATGAAGTCCAAATCACAATTAAAATTACAGGATGGTTTGTTAATTAGAACCTCCAAAACAGGTATCCAACAATGGGTGGTACCTACCCATTTCAGGTGTCTCATGCTTCAACATGTCCACGATGCTCCTGCATCTGGTCATCGTGGCACCAAATTAACATATGAAATATTGCGTGACTACGCCTTTTGGCCACATATGTTGAAGGATGTTCAAACCTACTGTTAAGGTTGTTTAATCTGTCTACAGTTCCAACCCACTGCGCCAACACATAGAGCGCCATTGCAGAAAAGGGGGATGGTAATGTTATGGTCAGAAATAGAAATTGATTTTATTGGTCCAGTAACTAGGTCATGAAGAGGTAACAGATACATGTTGACAGTAACATCACAATTCACCAAATGGGTAGAGTGCATCAGTGCACCTAATAATAGTACTGAAACATGCACAGCATTGCTCATCAACCACGTGTTTTCCAGATTTGGTTTACCCCAGAGAATCGAATTCGATCGAGGACCCACTTCACTAGCGAAGTGATGACAAAAATGTGGAAAATACTAGGGGTTAAAAGAAAGCTCCATATGGCATATAGAGCTGTCTCTAGTGGTGTAGAGTGTTACAACCAGTCCATTGTGAAAATACTCAAAAAGTTTGTGAGTGAAACAGGTAAGGACTAGGATGTAAAATCACCACTAGTCCTAATGACATTAAGAGCAACTCCAAGTTGTGCTACTAAGATGTCACCTTTTGAATTGATGACTGGTAGAAGAATGGTTCTACCTCAACATTTACTGTATTGTACATCAGACCAAAACTTAATAAATGCTGCTACTACACATCAATATGTGGAAAACTTAAGAAAGCATCTGCAATATGCTTTTGCATTTGCTCAAAGGAACATAGAGAAGTCTGTAACTGCCGCTAAAACCTATTATGATCTCAAAACTTTCAAAAAGGAATATGAAATTAATGATAAAGTTTATCTTTCTAACTTTGGAAGAAATTAGGTTAAGGAAAAGAAGTTTCTTCAATCATGGAAGAGTCCTTTTGAAATTACTGACATAATATCTTCAGTTTCCTATAAAATTATGGTACCTAAAAATGATACTTTTATAGATAAATGGGTCCATATTAATCAGCTGCGAGCATGCCACCCTAGGTCCCAACTACAAGTCATAGAAGGAGACTGAAGTGTCATATCCCCGAATACACTAGAGAAATGTTGTAGCTTAATAGATGAATAATATGTCTAGCTAACAAGAATAAATATGAAGATTCAAAAATAACTGACTCTCTTCCTAATAAGACTGTCTATGATGCATACTGACAGTACACTCACAAATTACCACTGGATTTAAATCAATTCCAAATCATGTGCCCTAAATATATTAAAATTGAAAGGGTGATTTTATGTCAAGGTATTGCTGAGTGGCATTGGATGGGCTACATATGTGTCATAAAATTTAATATTTCATTTTAGCTAATATCTGCTTAACACATATAAGCGTTCAAAAGAGAACATTTGTCTCAAATTGGGAGAGATAATGTCCCTTCAAATAAACTTTTGATCACTGTCAGAAGAACTGGTAATAAAGATAGTTTAGCACAGACCCTTGGGGTGATGGTGACACAATTCTGTACTTTAGTTAAGAAACACAAGCAGAATCTTGAGGACGTGGTAATTAACACAGGCATGTTGATAAACAAATGATTAATCACTGGGCCTCTCTGAGCCAACTAAATACATATTTATTGAATGACAAAGAAGATTGAAATTTTAAAACTTAATAACTTGTGTCTGATTTTCAAATATTTCATTTATACTCAGACTGTATAAATAATATATATTTATGGATCTGGGAGATGTGTCTATGATATATATAATATATTAAATGGGCATATGACTGTATATTTAAAATAAATAACATCTTCTTTGTTTTTTCAGGCATCTGATAAACCAGTGAGATTCCAAATATGAATGAATACAGATGCAATAAGTTATCCTATTAATATGTCATAGATAGGGGTCCATATTTTAAACATTGTTGAGATGTGTGCCATGCTAAAATTGAATATATATAATATATAGTCAATAAAAATAATGCTCATATATAACTGTCATGATTTAGTTGCTACATAATTCTATTGCAGGTACATATGATATATAGAGATATACTCAAAATGAGAGCAATATAACAGCAACATATGAAATTAAATATTGTTAGGATTCCAGAACTATTGACTGATGTCATACTGAAATTATTGGTTTAAACTACTAGTCCACTCATAAAAATATGACTTTTAAATGCATCTCTTAAAATATTATAAGTAGAATTGTAAGGAAGCATACATCAGATAGGTATATTATATTTAATGTTATGCACAGGCCTATTATTTAGTATGTATAAGAATACATACTAAAACAATATACTCATGTCTGGTATTGAAATAAACATATTTAGTTAAACTAAAAAGCCCATATATGTTGACCAGATAAGTTTATTAATACTAGGAAACAATAGGTATATTAAATATATGTTTTAAAAATATTTCTGTAGTATTTACTAAACAAAACTACATTCCAGTTGTCTGTTACCCTCCGGTGTCCGATATGAGAATTACAGCCAGCAAAATTCAATCAAAGGAAGATTGAATTACAAAGTGGAAATTCCCCAGTAACCAATGAGAGGTGAGCTCTGGCTCAAAGGGCATAACCAGATCCTATTGGAATGATTAGAGAATGAAGGAGTGGTTTTACTGATAAAAACTGCTACACATTGCAAGAAGAAATAGGCTCACTAGAAAAAAACAGAGATACACACAGTTTGGGATATATTCTCTGACTATTGGCTGGAACACTCTCTTTGGGCAAGAGAGATATCTTTGTGACCTCTACCCCTGCAAAACAGTAATACCTTCTTCATGTATGACCAATAGAATATCTGGATATTGAATTCTCATATTTATTACTGGTAACGTATTAACGGGTGTTTTATATTTTTAATGTTTTTTTGTTTTTTGTTTTTTATTAAATTATTATTATTATTAAAACATAGCAAAAAGAAAAAGACCATATAATGCGGATGCAGCTCACATTATAGCTCAAATGACAAAGTTACATGGTCAGTTAGACATGAAATATGCAATAAGAGCATAAGGTATAAGGTCATATGCATTTAGGAACTCATATTTTGGTGAAATAATCAATCAATAAAAGTTTATCAACCAATGACTAGTGAACCAGTTTCTTGAGGACCCACTGATACAGGTAGAATTAGTCCCATAGTTATGATAGTCATAAAAACGATAAGAACATTAAATATAACATGAACATATATTAAGTAAGTGCCAGTGTGGACAGATCGTAAGTATATAGTATATTGCCTACTCTACTAACCAACGCCACATCCAAACTATTAACGACACCCTGTTAGGAAGGAGCACAAAAAAAAAAAAAGGTGAGAGGGGGGAATATAGAGAGAGCATCAAGGGAAGGGGTGGGAATCTAGGATTTCAGAATTTCAAGTGCCCTAATTAACTAATACTCCCCATTACGAACTTAGCGAGGACTAAGCGCTATCAAGTCTGTATGGAGGGTTTCCTGTGAAGGTCCCACACTCTCCAGATGTTATGATAAAGCTCCAAATTCCCAGAGTGTTTAAACGTGTATAATTCCATGTCTCTAATAAACTAAACAATATCTAAAATTTAAAAAAAGGAAGGAGCGGCCTTCTGTTTCCAATCTTGTGCTATTGCCAACTTTGTGGCTACTAATATATAGGTCAAAAGGGACCTATCAGTGACTGGAAGTCCAGATGCTCCGTGATGAAAAAGTCCAAGGGAAGGACTCATAGGCAAGCTGATGTTTAGTTGATGTAGAAGGTTGAAGACCAATCTCCATAGGTTTTTAATTTTGGGGCATTCCCACCAAATATGTATTTGCAAGCCTAACTTCCCGCACTCTCTCCAGCACATAGGTGATGATTTATAGTATTGATGTAGAACAGCAGGGACAAGATGCCACCTAACAGTAAGTTTATAATAAAGTTCCCAGAGGGTTGCACAGTGCAATATCTTTTTTGCTACCACCAACTCCCTGAACCACACTGAGGTCTCTGGAAAATAATGCAGTTCTCTTTCCCAAGCTAAATACTGATTGAGTTTAGCAGGCTCAGGTAGGGTAGTCAGGATACGGTAATGGAAAGAAATAGAACGCTTAAGGGGTCTACCTAGCCTCCATCTGTTTTCCCAAGAGGTATAAGGCCTGGGACTACCTACTCTCATCCCCCAAGATGTTAAAAGGCTAACGACGCGAAGGTATTCAAAATGTAACGAGTCCGGCAGCTTAAAAAAATATTTTGCTGCAGCAAAATCCAATAATTTATTCTCTCTATATAGATCTGCTACTGGGAGGTCAGCAGCTGACGCCCATTTTTGGATATTTGTCTCAGCGAGGGAGATCAGAATAGTCCTTACCTTGAATAAAGGTGTAGGATGTGGGGCCAGACCCGAAAGTGCTCTTTTTGTGTCCCAATGCCTCAGGGCGTCTAACAGGATAGGATGGGTAATATGTAGTCCAATTCTCAAGTGAGGTGGTATCCACGGAAGATCAGATAAAACCAACCCTCTGGGTAGCCAATCTTGTTCCACCTCCGGCCATCTGAAACTGTTTGCCGGCATTGACCAGCCCATCAACTGAGACAGTCGAGCTGCATCGTAATATGAAACAATGCTTGGGTAAGATAGACCTCCGCTATCAATAGACATCTGCATAACCATGGCATTAGTAAGCGGTCTCTTTCACATCCATACATATGCCGAGATCAGGCTTTGAAACTTATTTAGGATATGTCTGGGGACTGTATAAGGAATACACCTAAACAAGTAGGTGAGTTAAGGTAAAAATGCCATTTTGACTGCAGCTATCCTGCCCGTCCATGACAATTCTCTACATTCCAAACTCTGCAATATAGCAGCGAATTCTGCCAGCCTATCAGAGAAATTGGCTAAAATAACTTTGTTCAAGTCCGGACTTAAAACAACCCCTAGATGTCTAATTGAGTTAAGGGACAACTGTAAGGGATACATTCTTTGTAATGAAGTCAGAGCCTGAGGAGGGATGTGAAGGCACAGCACCTCTGTCTTAGTGAAATTAAGTTTGTACATACTATACTGGCTATATTTTCTGATGGTCTCAAAAACCGCTTTCATGGAAGATTCTGGATTTGTCAGAAGGAGAGTAACATCGTCCGCAAACAATGCGATTTTATGTTGTGCAGATCCAAACTGCATACCAGAGATGTCAGAATTAGTTCTAATAGCCTGCGCCAAAGGTTCAATTACTAGGGCGAAAAGGAGGGGAGACAGGGGGCATCCCTGCCTAGTTCCGTTAGAGATTTTAAAAGGTTCCAACCTGAAATCCACTCCACAAACCCTTGCTGTTGGACTAGAATACAATGCATGCACTGCTGTAATAAATTAAATACCTTTAAGATTTCCCATAGGAAGTCCCACCTGACCCTGTCAAATGCCTTTTCGGCATCAAGGGACAGGGCCAAGAATGGGACCCCCTTCTTGTCCGCATTGTGTAAAATAGCCAGGATTCTTCGGGTATTATCTGGACCTTCTCTGTTTGGTACAAAACCGACCTGGTCTTTATGTATAACTGTGGGGATTATCGTCGCAAGCCTATTAGCCAACTATTTTGAGAACAACTTTACATCCACATTAATAAGCAAAATGGGCCTATAATTCTGGCATAATTTAGGATCCTTGCCAGGTTTGGGGATTGTTATTATTTCAGCCTCCAAGAACTCACTCATAGTACTTCCAGACCCAGCCCATTCATTAAAAGTTTTCAGAAGTGTCGGACTAATTATCTCTTCTAACAGTTTGTAAAACTGTCCCGTAAACCCATCTGGGCCAGGGGCTTTACTGGCTTTAAGCTGCCGGATTCCTTTCTGTATCTCCTCCAGCGAAAATTGGGAGCAAAGAGACTGACTTTGATTATCATCAAGGGTTGAAAGACCCAAGGAAGACAGATAAGAACTCACATGTTGGCTAGTTGTCTTGTGGTGATCAATGTTATATAATGAGGAATAGTACTGCCAGAACGCCTTCCCTATATTCCTAGGTGCAGTAACGAACCAATCTTCTATTTTTATGGAGGCAATGCGCCTCTGAGCTAACCTGTTACGCAACTTAGAAGCCAAGAGTGCATTGGCTTTATTACTTAGAGCATAGAATGTCCTCCGAAGTCTGGACAACATTATCTGGGTCCTGTGGAGTTTCTGCCGCCGTATATCCGCTCGAATCTGCTAAATTCTTAATGTGCCCTCCCGAGTAGGGTTCACTTTTTGGATAGCAGCAACTGCTCTCTATAAGCAAGTCAACTTGGCAGCTTGCTTTATGCATAGACCCCTAGAATAGGCTTTAAAAGAAGCCCACACATATTGTATTGAACATACAATCCTTAGTGTCATTAAAGTAAAAAAACTCTTTAGTCTGTTCCTTCAATCTTTGTAAAGAAGTCGGGTCCCTAAAAGGCCAATCACTAAATCTCCATTTTGATCGACTTCTGGCTACTTTTGATTTAAGTGTGACTATTACCGGGTCATGATCCGACCAAGCCGCCAGTTCAATGGACGCTCCATGAATAATATCTAGAGTCTCTGGCTCTGTAAAGAAATAATCCAATCTAGAAAAGAATTTGTGTGGATTGGAATAGAATGTGAAGTCCCGTTCACTCGAGTGCATGGATCTCCAAACATCGTATAGGCCGTAAACCAAAATAAGTGACCTAAATGCTGTGGCCAAGGAGCTGGTGGAGCGATCATGAGGACTATCTTTAATCCCCTTTTTATCTGTAGAAGGGTCCCAAACTTGTTTGAGTCCCGCCACTAGTTTCAAAACTCTTTTTAAAAATGGAATTTGGCGAGTGTTAGGGGCATACACATTTACCAAAGTATAAACATGACTATTAAGCTTGCATATGACTATAATGTACCTAGCTTCAGGGTCTTGTTCTACGTGTAGCGTTTCTACCGCAATGTCATCTTTAATTAAAATAGCTACTCCTCTTGCTTTACTAGTGTATGAGGATTTATATGATGTAGTAAAGTGTTTAATTGAATAACTAGTATGAAATTTCCAGTGGGTCTCCTGGATAAATGCTACATTAGCTTTGGTGCATCTCAAGGTAGTAAACAGAAGGCTTCTTTTAGCAGGAGTATTTAGACCTTCCACATTGTGGGTAATGAAGGAGAGAGCCATACTCTAATTAATACTGTGGGTAAGGGACAGGGAAGGGAACCGGGGAAGAAAAAAAAAAAAAAAAAGGGTGCTCCTTTCACAAAAGATTGGCGGCAACTAACCAAATCACCACCCTAACAGGCGGAAGATCAAAAATCTGTAGAGAGCAAAATGCTATCAACAGTCCACAAAAGGTATAGACAGTGGGTTAACACCGCTTAAAAAGATTTATGTAGCTAAGAGCTACAAAATACCCCAGGTTATAAGTAACCTTAGGTCAGGAAATCCCAGAATTTGAAAGGGGAAGAGATGGGGGGAAAAGAGGAAGAGAGAAAAAAAAAAAGAATGGAGAAGAGGTATGGGATGATACTGGGGGTATGAGAGGCTAGAGGGAGAAGGGGAAGAAAGGAAGTAAGGGGGGAAGGAGAGGAGAGGAGAGGGGGCAGAGCCAAGTTATATACGATAACCTAGGTAATGAAGAACTGCACTAGTAACTTATACTACTAAAGTTCTAAATGGGAATATGTTGTGAGAGCCAGGAGAATTATAGTTGAAAGGAAGTTAGTGAGAGGACATTGTAAGTGTCATATAATGTAGTTACTAGGGAGAAGGGGCAACTCAAAGATCATGACTCTTAGTAATAATAGGTCTGTAAAATGGGCCTTCGCTCATGTAAACTATGGGCGTTAAATTAGTTTTAGGGGTAACTTGAGGAACATAAGGGAGCTGGTGGGAGACTCCCTGACAAATTACTACTTAACAGAAAACGTTAACAAGAAAAAAAAGAGAAATGTTAAAGAGCTTGTTGGGAGAAACTGGACACCAAATGATGGACCTACAACTCCACACTTTAACATGACCAAATATAAACATAGATGAGACGAATATAACTTATCAAATGATAAACAAAAAACTCTCTAAAATTACTCATAGGTTTTCCTGTCTAAGAGAAATGGAAACAAAAGTAGCATCAACTCAACAGACATTGAGCTCTTGAGATGCAAGGCATTGTGCACAGATGCCATGCAAACGGTGGTCTGTTGTCGGCGGCGCGCAGCACACTCAAAGAGCAGAGGTGGGGTCCCCAATTGCAACAGCCCCAGGCTTCCCAAGCATGGCACACCGTCACCAACAAGAGAGAAAAATATAATATCACTAATAAAAGTGAGAGTACCTGTTACATATATTGAAATCTAAGGTACAAACCCATAACAGTCATATGTACAAAGCTTCAAAATGAGAGTAAAGTCCATCTGGCTATAGTAGAGTTGTCTAAACCAATGTATCGAGGCCATTTACTAGAAAGTCCAGTGCCTGTAGGAACAAAAGCAAATGAACACAGAAAGAGAAGAAAGAGAGAGGCAATGCACAAAAAAAACAAGCATATGTAAAACAGATTTTCAAAGGATACATTTATCAAGGCAATTGTCTATTTGGGTCCTTTTTCTTAGAACCAGTCTCAGGTTGTCCCACAGGAGGGGTCCATTCAGGAGCTCCCGGACTTAATTTTTTAGAACCCACACGGTCTCTTGAGGCTGAAGAAGGAGGGTGATGTAAGTTGAGGCTCTCCAAAATATCTATCCCCTGATGCAGGTTAGAGACCATGTATGGGGCGCGATCCGATATAGGGTGTAGTTTGCGGCGCAAGCGAGGGAACCTGCATCGCCCGCAGTTTCAGCTCGCATCTCGAGCTATCCAATATACGGCGCCGTCAGATGCTAACGTGCCGTAAGTCAGATAAACCAGCGATGTCCAGAAATCTGCGCAAGTACAAATTTCTGGCGTCGCCAGTGACTTGCGCCACGTTAGAAACTGCCGGCGCCTACAAAACCTGACTAAAGTATGAAATCACCAGCACTGTCTAACACGCCTCCCTAACATAGCCCGACACGTCTAACACGCCTCCCTAACATAGCCCGACATGTCTAACCCTCTATCCGCTATCCCCCCTCACTAGCCTAACAATAAAATATGTATTAACCCCTAAACCGGCGCTCCCAAACCCCGCTGCAACATAATAAAGTTATTAGCCCCTAAACCGCCGCCAGCTATATTAAATCTATAACCCCCTAAAGTGAGCCCCTAACACCGCCGCCATCTACCTTACCTACCCCCTAAAGTGAGCCCCTACCCCGCCGCTATCTATTTTAAAATTATTAACCCCTAATCTAATCCCCCTACCCCGCCGCCATCTATTTTAAATTATTTAACCCCTAAAATACTAAACTATCCCTACCACTAAACCTAAGTCTAACCCTACAAATAGCCCTGAAAAGGGCTTTTTGCGTGGCATTGCCCCAAAGTAACAGCTCTTTTGCCAGCCCTTAAAAGGGCTTTTTGCGGGGCATGCCCCAAAGAATTCAGCTCTTTTGCCAGCCCTTAAAAGGGCTTTTGGCGGGGCTTTGTCAAAAGTAAACTGCTCTTTTGCCTACAATCTACATCCCCCTACACCGCGGCCACCTATAATAAATGTATTAACCCCTAATCTAATCCCCCTACACCGCCGCCAGCTATATTAACTATATTAACCCTAATTATATTAGGGTTAATATAGTTAATATAGTTATTATATTATATATATTAACTATATTAACCCTAATTATATTAGGGTTAATATAGTTAATATTGTTATTATATATATATATATTAAGTATAATAACCCTATCTAACTCTAACATCCTAACTAAACTCTTTTTAAAATAAATCTAATATTAATATTATTAATTAAAATATTCCTATTTAAATCTAAATACTTACCTATAAAATAAACCCTAAGATAGCTACAATATAATTAATAATTACATTGTAGCTATGTTAGGGTTTATATTTATTTTACAGGTAAATTGTTAATTATTTTAACTAGGTATAATAGCTATTAAATAGTTATTAACTATTTAATAGCTACCTAGTTAAAATAATTACCCAATTACCTGTAAAATAAATCCTAACCTAAGTTACAAATACACCTACACTATCAATAAATTAAATAAACTACAAATATCTATCTAAAAATACAATTAAATAAACTAAACTAAATTACAAAAAAACAAACAAACACTAAATTACAAAAAATAAAAAAAAGATTACAAGATTTTTAAGCTAATTACACCTATTCTAAGCCCCCTAATAAAATAATAAAGCCCCCCAAAATAAAAAAAATTCCCTACCCTATTCTAAATTAAAAAAAGTTCAAAGCTCTTTTACCTTACCAGCCCTTAAAAGGGCCTTTTGTGGGGGCATGCCCCAAAGAAAACTGCTCTTTTGCCTGAAAAAAAAAACACAATACCACCCCCCAACATTACAACCCACCACCCACATACCCTAATCTAACCCAAACCCCCCTTAAATAAACCTAACACTACCCCCCTGAAGATCTCTCTACCTTGTCTTCACTACACCGGGCCGAACTCCTCATCCGATCCGGGCGATGTCTTTATCCAAGCGGCAGCAAAGTCTTCTTCCATCCGGCAGCATCTTCCATCAAGCGGCATCTTCAATCTTCATTTGTCACTCCTCCGATGCGGAGCATCCATCCTGGCCGACGACTGAACGACGAATGAGGTACCGTTAAATGACGTCATCCAAGATGGCGTCCGTCAAATTCCGATTGGCTGATAGGATTCTATCAGCCAATCGGAATTAAGGTAGAAAAATCTGATTGGCTGATTGAATCAGCCAATCAGATTCAAGTTCAGTCTGATTGGCTGATTGGTTCAGCCAATCGGATTGAACTTGAATCTGATTGGCTGATTCAATCAGCCAATCAGATTTTTCCTACCTTAATTCCGATTGGCTGATAGAATCCTATCAGCCAATCGGAATTCGACGGACGCAATCTTGGATGACGTCATTTAAAGGTACCTCATTCGTCGTTCAGTCGTCGGCCGGGATGGATGCTCCGCGTCGGAGGAGCGACGAATGAAGATTGAAGATGCCGCTTGATGGAAGATGATGCCGGATGGAAGAAGACTTTGCTGCCGCTTGGATAAAGACATCGCCCGGATCGGATGAGGAGTTCGGCCCGGTGTGGTGAAGACAAGGTAGGGAGATCTTCAGGGGGGTAGTGTTAGGTTTATTTAAGGGGAGTTTGGGTTAGATTAGGGGTATGTGGGTGGTGGGTTGTAATGTTGGTGGGTGGTATTGTGTTTTTTTTTCAGGCAAAAGAGCAGTTTTCTTTAGGGCATGCCCCGACAAAAGGCCCTTTTAAGGGCTGGTAAGGTAAAAGAGCTTTGAACTTTTTTTAATTTAGAATAGGGTAGGGAATTTTTTTTATTTTGGGGGGCTTTATTATTTTATTAGGGGGCTTAGAATAGGTGTAATTAGCTTAAAAATCTTGTAATCTTTTTTTTATTTTTTGTAATTTAGTTTAGTTTATTTAATTGTATTTTTAGAAAGATATTTGTAGTTTATTTAATTTATTGATAGTGTAGGTGTATTTGTAACTTAGGTTAGGATTTATTTTACAGGTAATTGGGTAATTATTTTAACTAGGTAGCTATTAAATAGTTAATAACTATTTAATAGCTATTATACCTAGTTAAAATAATTAACAATTTACATGTAAAATAAATATAAACCCTAACGTAGCTACAATGTAATTATTAATTATATTGTAGCTATCTTAGGGTTTATTTTATAGGTAAGTATTTAGATTTAAATAGGAATATTTTAGTTTTATAATATAAATTAGATTTATTTAATAAGAATTTAGTTAGGGGTGTTAGGGTTAGATAGAGTTAATATTGTTAATATAAATACTATAGTAACTATATTAACTATATTAACCCTAATATAATTAGGGTTAATATAGTTAATATATATAATGTAATAACTATATTAACTATAATATACTTAGGGTTAATATAGATAATATAGCTGGCGGCGGGGTAGGTAGATTAAATTAGGGGTTAATAATTTTAATATAGATGGCGGCGGTGTAAGGGGCTTACATTAGGGGTTAATACCATTAATATAGGTGGCGGCGGTGTAGGGAGGGCAGGTTATAGGGCAAAAGAGCTGTTAACTTTGGGGCAAAGCCTCGCAAAAGGCCCTTTTAAGGGCTGGTAATAGAGCTTATTACTTTATGGATATTAGATTAGGGGTTAATAATATTAATATAGCTGGCGGCGGTGTAAGGGGTCAGATTAGGGGATAGATCAGGTAGATGGTGGCGGTTTTAGGGGCTCACATTAGGGGATAGATCAGTTAGATGGTGGCGGTTTTAGGGGCTCACAGTAGGGGATAGATCAGTTAGATGGTGGCGGTTTTAGGGGCTCACAGTAGGGGGTTAGTTTATGTAGATGGCGGCGGTTTAGGGGTTAAATACTTTATTAGGGATTGCGGCGGGGGATGGCGTTTGACAGGTAGATAGACATTGCGCATGCGTTAGGTGTTAGGTTTTATTTAGCAGATCTCGGTTGACAGCTAGATAGACATTGCGCATGCGTTAGGTGTTAGGTTTATTTAGCAGCTAGTTTAGGGAGTTACGGGGCTCCAATAGTCAGCGTAAGGCTTCTTACGGCTGCTTTTTGTGGCGAGGTGAAAATGGAGTAAGATTTCTCCATTTTCACAACGTAAGTCCTTACGCTGTATATTGGATACCAAACTGCGCTGGTTTGGTATACCTGCTTATGGCCCAAAAAACTACGGGCGACGGCAGAAATATACGCGCGTAACTTCTAGGTTACGCCATATATAGGATACCAAACCCGCGCAAATATTGGCGTCGCCAGCTTTTGCGGGCGACGATTTTTATCGGATCGAGCCCATGATTTCCCATCGTGCTGAAAGAAAAGTTTCACTGGGAACCCCCAGCGATACTTGATAGCTTGAGATCTTAAACACTGTGTAATAGGATGAAATGATCTTCTCTTAGCTAGTGTATGTGAGGAGAGGTCCTGGAACAGCTGAATAGACTGGTAGGGATAAGGTAGTGTTTTTTTGAGAAAAGCAGCTCTAAGGATCTTCTCTTTGAACGTAAAGTAGTGTAAACGGATAATGACATCTCTTGGTTGATCCGCATTAGCATTACGAGGCCTGAGCGCTCTGTGTGCTCTATCTATGATTGCTTCTTCAAGAGTGGTGGAGCCCAATAACGTTTTAAAGAGCTCAGAGAGATAGTTAGGAAGGTCAGGAGGTAGAACACTTTCCAGGATCCCTCTTATGCGTATGTTGTTTCTTCTTGAGCGATCCTCAAGATTAGCCAATTTTGTCTATAAATCAGCAATCTGCTCTGCTAAATTTTGGGTGTACGATAGGAGATTATTGTGGTCAGTCTCTAAATCCTCATGCTGTTCTCTCTCCTAAGGATGCAATATCCTTTTTCAAGTCAGCCACTGCAACTCTGAGGTCCTGTTTCAATGAAGCATGGTGAGAGTCCACCTTGGTAGAGAGAGAGTTAGTCAGCTCGATAAGTGAAACCTCTGTATTCAAGCATCCACTATTTTGAGAACCATTGTCCTATTACCCCAGGGGGAGTTGGTGAGTCCCTTGAATCATCATCTGAATAATCTCTGTCAATTTGAGGCTTACCACCAAAATGGTCCACAACCGTTCTCTTAAGCCCTTCTTGAGGCCTTGATTTCTTCCTCTGTGAATGCGCCATTACTATGAAGAGACTCCTGCTTAAGAGAGGAAGGATTCAGAAACAGGGCAGCCAATGCTAGATGAAGACTGTGTAGTGAGGATCTAAGGACCTAGCAGCGGCCCATATATGGAAGCTCTTATGCCAGTTCTAGTAGCCGGGGTTGCCCACCTACTCCATGTATGAAATTAGAATGCAATTACAATAGTAAATCACAGATGAAATCAGCCCCTGCATGTATAATTAGAGCAAGTACAAGAATACTTTCAAAGGTCAGCCATAAAGTTATGATCTCCACTCTCCAAGTGGATTGTCTCCTGTCGACGAAGTGGGGAAAAGGTAGAGGGGTTATGACCCACCCGTGTGACCCGGGTGGGAAATGGGGGAGAGTGGAAGATAGCTATGAGTGTTCCAGAAAGTAAATCTGTATATTTGATCAAGCTCCCTTATTCCGTAGGGGGTCAGAGGTATTTGTATTTATGTCTCCAAGTGATTAAATGCAGTAGATGAGTTAGAAGCAAGATATGTTATAACAGACACACTGATTTCCTATGCACCAGTATTATAGTCTAGTGGTATAATGGAGAGCAGAAAAGTTCCCTTCAGACAAGTATTTTATTGTAGGATCTTTAATAAAATAACATCCAGAGCTGCACACTTGTTAAGAATGTTACATATTGAGAGTGGAAAACTGGTATTAGCCCTGGAGCCTGTGATGATAATGTTTACTGTAAAACAATGTATGTGTGGACAGGCCAGGACAGTAATCTCCCACCTCAGCTGGGGAGCAAGGAGAACACTGTAGGGGAACTTTATTTTATGGTGTTTGTGACACTACAATCTCACTGTCAAAACTATTTAGCAGGCCATCCAGATAAATCCCACTTTTCCAGAAGGTCTCAATCCTCAGCTGCCCCTGTAGAGAACCTGGGGAGAAATGTCTCTTAGCAATTATGTGCCCAAGCGCTGAAGAGTTGTGGAGATAGGGAAGGGAAAATGGCGGATTTTGGTGCCTTTTTACTTGGCTGACTGAAGTGTCTCAAATCTTATGCATTAAATTAGGGCAAACGACACTCCTCAAACAGCAGTAAGTACCCCTTCTAACAAAAAAGTCCCTCTTTGCAGGCACTATGGTCGAAACTGTAGGCTTTTACCTTACAGGATTCTGGCTCGAGGCCCAGCGACACACGATCTCACTGGCTACAAGGGGAGCCCCCTCCGGACCCTGCCAACACACTCCTCTGACTGGTCCTCAATCAAGCTTTACCGGAACACCCCACGAGCTCCACCGGGCAGCGGGCAGAGCAGAAGCAGCTCAGGTATGATGCCATAGAGTCGGCAATCTCGCTAAGCTATCCGCCACTCCAGTTCACTGAAAAGGGGCAGTCCTTGTTCCAAAAGGGGTTAACTTTACACAAGAAGCAGGAGTCCTTACTGATGCCTCTCCGGAGTGGATCTCCGACCCTCCGGAGTGCAGGATGTAGGCAGCGGGACTGTCCAATGTGTGGTATAGGCCTCCTGTCAGAGTAAGGAAAACAAACTAGAAACTCGCTGAATTCAGCTCTTAGGTTTTTTGTGCTGTGGCTTAGTTAAATAACATTTAAGTTTGGATCTGTGAGCAGAGATCTGAACACAGACGCCTTTACAGCACGGCTGTTGGCTCCGCCCCATTTTTAATGTTTTAAATCACAGGTATTCTATAGCCATAGTTTAAGTGTAGCTGTGAATTGTAAGTGTAATTTGAAGTTACAGGTAGGTGTTCCAAAGGCCTTTGTAGTCCAGAAATAATTATATTGGTGCTAAGTAATTTTATTATTAGGAAAGGTTTTGTATTCCATATTTATAAATTCACTTTTATTTACTGTGAGATCTTTTAAGAACTGCACATAAATTGGTTATTGTGTTGATAATATACAAATTTCTCTGGTTGAATATTTAAAGTATTATAAGATTATATTGGGTTGAAAATTGTGAATTATATTTCCCTGGAAATTCCATTAGACTTATTGAATTTGAGCTAAGATTCTTATTATAACATTTGTATATATTTAATTAATCAAGTGTTGTTAAATCATTAATCCATATTTTGGCATTGTATCAATGTTATAAATTGTCCTAGCATAATTCATGTGTGATATTTAATAAGTGATTCATTTGGAGCTAAGGTTAATTTATAGAAATATTGCACCCATAATACTGAGGTACCAGACTATTCATTAAATATTTTTTTAGCTTGCTTTGTATAAAATATTGTAACAACTAGACATATATAATTGGTCATAATTAATACACTATTTTCTACATGAATATTTTCAATGTGTATATAATGTTTAACTGGTCAGAACTCAGGGATTAATTTAATTTGAGATTAAATATTAATGTTCATAATAAATGTATTGTGATAATTTCTAGATATTTCATTAGCATTTTGAAATACACTACAGAGATTATATAACGTTTCACTGGAGTGTATAGACAATTTCTATCATATCAAAATTTAAATTGCTGACAATAATTTTATGATTGATTATTAATATTCATAATTCCATTAATCAAAAATATTGTTACATAAACATAGAATACGTTAGTGGTTACTGCTGAGATATAATTAAATAATATTTTAACCTAGGATATATAACACCATGCCAAACTAGATCAGGTTTTTCATCTACCCCCAGGGATTCCCTCAGGAAGAGGAGGAGGGGGGGAGCAGAACCAAGTATAGGAACACAGCAATTACACTATCCCCTAAGGTAGGGCAGGAGACAGAACAAATACCAGCTGCATTAGCCAGTAGGACAGCTACCAATATGAATGTTATTAACCTTACTGATTATCAGCTAAGTAAAGCAGAAATTAAAATATTAAGCTATGGCTTGGACTTAGTACCCACTAGTAGATTCAATTTATTTCAAACATTGGTAGATGCCATTAAACTAAGACAGTTAACCCTAAAAAAAACATTTTTTCTCTGAGTAAGAGTCAGGAGCAGACTTAAGACCAGCAATGGGGGGCTCAGGTTGTGTTCAAGAGTTAGGGGCCTATTTATCAAGCTCTGTATGTAGCTTGAAGGCCTATGTTTCTGGTGAGCCATCAGACTCGCCAGAAACACCAGTTATGAAGCAGTGGTCTAAAGACTGCTGCTCCATAACCTGTCCACCTGCTCTGCGGAGGCGGTCAGACATCACAAGAAATCAACCCGATCAAATACGAATGGGTTGATTGACTCCCCCTGCTAGTAGCAGATTGGCCACAAATCTGCAGGGAGCGGCGATGCACCAGCAGTTCACAAGAGCTGCTGGTGCAATGCTGATTGCGGAGAGCGTATTGCTCTCCGCATTCAGCGATATCTGTCAGACATGATCCGCTGATCGGATCATGTCCGACAGAGGGTTAATAAATTGGCCCCTTAGGCTTTTAATTGGATTTTCTGTAATTGAGAGATGTCCATAATTTGGCACAACTTAATTATGACAGTAATCTAGAGTCTGGAGTAATAAACTCTCATATAGGGTTTAAACCCATGTCTGTTTTCTATCCGCGTCAATCAGGCATGATATCCTAATAGAGCTATCAAAGACCACAAAAAAAGTCTATTTCGAATTTGACGAAAGATGAGAGGACAGCTCTGGAATCCTTCAAATCCAACACAAATTTAGGGATCAAGGCCGTTGAAAAGGGTGGCATTGTGGTGGTTTAGGACAGGGTCTCGTATATTTTCTGTAATTGAGAGATGTCCATAATTTGGCACAACTTAATTATGACAGTAATCTAGAGTCTGGAGTAATAAACTCTCATATAGGGTATAAACCCATGTCTGTTTTCTATCCGCGTCAATCAGGCATGATATCCTAATAGAGCTATCAAAGACCACAAAAAAGTCTGTTTCGAATTTGACGAAAGATGAGAGGACAGCTCTGGAATCCTTAAAATCCAACACAAATTTAGTGATCAAGGCCGCTGAAAAGGGTGGCATTGTGATGGTTTAGGACAGGGTCTCATATATTGGGGAAATTCTATGACAGTTAAATAATAGAAATGATTACAAAGTTTTGACTAATGATCCTATTGTAATATATAATAAAGAGCTTAGATCATTACTTGATGATGTTCTGCACAGGGGACATATAGATCAAGACACGTTTGACTATATTTTTGTCCAGCAGCCGGTTATCCCAATTTTTCACAGTTTGCCAAAAGTACACAAGTCTCTTGTGGAGGTTAAAGGGAGGCTGATAGTGTCAGGAGTAGGCTCACTTTATTAGCCACTGTCCGAGTGGTTAGATAGTATCTTACAACCATTAGTTCAGACACTACATAGCTACCTTAGGGACACAAAACATATTTTACAAATTTTTATATGTTTATATGGGAACCAAATTATCAGTGGTTGACCATAGACATGGAATACCTTTACTCATCTATCCCACATACTATGGGTATTGAGGCAATTAAGTTTTTCCTGAACACAGGAACTGACTATAGTAGAGAGTTTACTTATTTTGTACTTGATGTGGTCCAGTTTTTATTGACCTACAGTTATTTTAAATTTAAGGATAAGAACTACCTCTAGAGACAAAGCACCGCTATTGAGGCCAAATTTGCCCCCTCTTATGCCAACATGATAATAGGCTGGTAGGAGATTACCCACATGTATGGAGATAGCAATCCCTGTTCTCAAAATATTAAACTCTATCATCGTTTTATAGATGATCTAATATTTGTGTGGATTGGTGAAGCAGCTTCAATGGAGATTTTTGTGCAACATCTAAATGATAATGAGTGGGGTCTTAGGTTCACCTTTGAAGGGACAATTTATCAGAACGAAACGTAATTGTTTTTATAGTCAGGATTATGAGAAACAAAGTATAGATCCTGTGAACAGACTGTTACACAGAGGATATAGATGAGATGTAATCTTAAGGGCAAAAACAGAAAATTATAAACTTGATAAGAATTCACTACTATTGGATAAACCCAAGGAATATTACACTAAGCATGGGCAAAAGAGAACTGAATCAGTGACTTTTGTCACACAATACTCTTCTGATTATGATTAAATCTGTAAAATAGTTTGAAAGAACTTTCCCATGCTTATGGCTGATGAGGTGTTATTGCATGAAATAAAGCAAGGATGCAGATTTTCCTATAGGAGAGGCACTACACTGGGTAATTCTGTCTCACCCAGTGAACTGCCCTCACAAAGAAGAACTAGGTCATGGTTAGAGACAAAGGGTATGTTTGGATTTGGCTATAACTCCTGCATACCATGCAGCTTTATAAGGAGAGGTGATACCTTTGAATCCAATGCAACAGGTAAAAATTACACTGTAACATTTTGTATACATTGCTCTAGTAAACAATATGTAGGGTGTATTTCTAGAGAAGTTAGGAAGAGAATACAACATTTGTCTGATATTGGTAATAAGAGAGATAATATATAACTTATCAAGAAAATATCAATGGCACTACTTATGATTAAACAAACGTTCCTATAACTGTGATTACTTAATAGTAATAATTACTGGTACTGTACTTGTACTGGTCATTAATTCAAAACAAATCAGTAGAGAACTGAAAAAAGAGTACAAATATAGCACTCATAACGTTTGATAGATATAATATGATATGCTAGAAGCAAAATATTAGAAAATTATAAAACTTAACTTTTACTTAGTATCTTAAAAACAAGGGGTGCAAAAAATTGTGCATTTAAAATAAGCATATGCCTGTTAAGGTAGAACAAGGTCAGATAATAATTCGGAACCAAAATAATCAAGGAACCCCTAAATGGTATAAGGCAGAAAGTCTCACAAGGTGTACATTGTCTATTAACTCTGTAGGAGTTTCTAATACCTATATCATCAAGTTTGTCAGATATATTAGATGGTAGAGCTTATCTGTCTATGTATATATATATAGTATATATAAGAGTGGATATCTCTCTGGAAATACCAGAGTATGTATGGGTATATATCTTGGAATACCAGAGACCTATACATTATAGTTTACCAGATAATACTTAGTTGTTAACCAAATAATAGCATATATATATATATATATATATATATATATATATATATATATATATATAGAACATGTGTTTGAAACAGGGAATTATGACTCTGGAAATACCAGAGACCTATACCTTTCAGTTAGTCCGAGACCTATACCGTTGTAGTTTACCCAAAAATTCATGTTAGTTTATCAGGTGATAAGGCATATATGTATATATATATATATATATATATATATATATATATATATATATATATATATATATATATATATATATATATATATATATATATATATATGGCAAGATCAAGGCTGACTCAAAATAGTTGTTTCTCTGGAATCTAGAGACCTATACCTTTTAGTTTACAGAGTAATACCAAAGATCCTTGCCATTAACTTTTGCCTAGGTTTATCAAACAAACAAAACAGTCCACAGCACCAGTGAAGTAAAAGGAATCTTCTTTATTAAATGTTTAAAAGCATACAAGACAGGTATGCGACGTTTCGAGACCGCAGTCTCTTAATCATGCATACACAGTAATGCACCTGTCTCTTAATTTAAAGGCAGTGTCAACCAATCACATTCAGGATCCAAGGTAAATTTAAACAAAGTTATTTATAGTTTATGCAGGATAATTTTTATATCTCGTGCTCTGTAGGATTAAAATAAAGAGTTCATACATTGTAAAAAATAATAACAGTATTTTGTTTAAAGGCTTTAAATTAAAAGAGTTGCAAAATCGAGATGTAATTATATTTCTGTAAGTGTACATCTGCTTTTTACCTATGTTCTGTAATTTACCTGTTCTTAGTGTAAATACATTGTTTTTATTTATGTCTCTATTTGTGGATGGCAGAATCTACATACTCAAATCACAATTGTACATATGTTTAAATAAGAGATGAAAAGGTTAATCCAAGCACAAGGTGTGTTACCTTGGATCCTGAATGTGATTGGTTGACACTGCCTTTAAATTAAGAGACAGGTGCATTACTGTGTATGCATGATTAAGAGACTGCGGTCTCGAAACGTCGCATACCTGTCTTGTATGCTTTTAAACATTTAATAAAGAAGATTCCTTTTACTTCACTGGTGCTGTGGACTGTTTTGTTTGTTATATATTGTGGAGCTGGAGGTCGCCGGCTCGACCAATTTGCATCAAAGCCTAGGAAGGCATTGCCCTGTGCCGGTCTCATCTCACAGTGCTGTAGGTTTATCAAACAGACACTCAAAAGTTTGCCAAAAGATAGAGCAAGTTATTAAGGCAGATAGTTGTCACTCTGGAAATATCAGAGATCTATACCTATTAGTTTACCCAAGACCTATACCTTTAATTTACCCAGTAATATATATATGACACGATCAAAGGCTGAATCAAAATAGTGGTTTCTCTGGAAATACCAGAGACCTATACATTTTAGTTTACTGATTAATACCGGAGATCTATGCCATAAGCTTGTGCCTTAGGTTTGCCAAAAGACACTCAAAAATATGCCAAATAATAGATCAAGTAGTTAAGGACGATAGTTGTGACTCTGGAAATACCAGAGACCTATAACTTTTAGTTTACCCATGACATATACATTTTAATTTTCCCAGTAATGCCTTTAAGTATATCAAATGATAAGGCATATGTGTATATATATAAAATGATCAAGGCTAAACAAAGTCGTTGTTACTCTGGAAATGCCAGAGATCTATAACTTTTAGTTTACCCAGTAATGCCTTTAAATTTTTATGTAATAAGGCAATCATGAAGACTTTATGATTTAAAATTAATTCAACTAATTCCAAAATAAAGGAGTTATGATCCTTAGACTTAGAGGTATCTAAATTGAGGAAATGTTGTACAGCCTTTATGCCACAGCAATGTTCAATGCTGGTATACAGCGACTCGACATCAGCTGTTACTAGTCATGTTTCAGATGTTAATTGGACACCTTCTAATCATTGAAGTACTTCAGTTGTATCCCTGACATATGAGGGTAATTCCTCTACAAAGCATCTCAGTCTCTTATACACATATAAGCTAGCTTTTTCTGTTAAACAGCCGTTGCCTGATACAATTGGGCAACCAGGAGGGGTGGTGATATTCTTATGTATTTTCGGGATGAGATACAGTGTGGATACTCTCGGATGTGTTACTTTCAAGAACTTAAATTCTTTTGGGCTGATAATGTGTTCTTCCTTGGCCTTATCAATCATATTGTTATATTGTCTTGTATATGAGGCTGATGGATTGAATATCATTTTTTATAACAGTTTTGGTTATTTAGTTGTTTATTGGCTTCACATAAATATTAATCGATTGGCCAGATGACAATATTGCCACCTTTGTCTGATCCTTTGATCACCACATCGTCCCAGCTTTCAATTCCCTTTAGTGCCTGTTGTTCATCGTATGAAATGTTATTGGCTGTATTACGGATAGTGAGTGTGTTGATGTCATTACACACTATCTGATTAAAGGTCTGTATAGTGTGAAATTGTGTTATATTAGGTATATACTGGGTAAATTATAGGAATAGGTCTCGGGTAAACTAATAGGCATTGGTCTCTGGTATTTCCAGAGTTACAACTATCTTCCTTAACTACTTGCTCTATCTTTTGTCATACTTTTGAATGTCTTTTTGGCAAACCTAGGCACAAGCTCATGGCATGGATCTCGAATATTACTCGGTAAACTAAACGGTATAGGTCTGTGGTATTTCCTTTTTTTTTTTTTTTTTTATAAATATTTTTTTCTTTATTGAATAGAAATGCACTGTACAGTAATATTAGAGTAGCATTACATCAGAACATAACAGATAACATAGTATAACAGTATGTTTGGTTTACAAAAGTATACATTGCATATATTGGAATAATCAAAAATAGTAAAGTAGGTGTGTCATAAGTGTGCAGTCTCATAGTAGTCAATATTGAAACAAAGAGAAAAAAAAAAAAGGTAGGTATTGGGCATTATTTGGCCCTAGAAGAGGGGTGAATAGAAAGTGAGCCAACCGAGCCCACGTACAAATTTGTCAGACAACTGAATAAATAGGGATTATACACATCTCCCTCAGATAGGGAATAAAGGAAGAGATACAAAGAAGAAAGAGGGAGGCAGAGGAAGAGAAAGAGAAATAGAGGGAAAAGGAAAAAAAAAGGAGGGGAAGGAAAGGGAACGGAGCAGAGGAGGAGAGAGTATGAACTCTCTCCTTCTATTTCAGGGGTAGATTGCGCTACTGAAGGGACTCACTCATCGGAGTTCGAACCAGTCAGACCACGTCTCCCAGTAAGAGTCCAAGGTACCATTTTCGCCGGCGACATATCTCTCCATCGTAGCGAAATGGTTTATCACATCACAGATCTCATTTAGATTTGGAAGCTCTGTTTGTTTCCAAGCCCGGGCTATGCACAGTTTAGTCGCTGCCAGGACGTAAATTAGGAACTTCTTGGAGAAAGACCTCAGAAGAATATGGAGCAAGGCCATCCCAGGCGTCAGGTGGACATCGAGGTTCATGGAGCTGAGCAACAATTCAACCTCATTCCATAGGGAGGTGATCTTCGGACAGCTCCACCAGACATGGATGTCAGAGCCCTCGCCATTACACTGTCTCCAGCACTCTTTGGTAGAGGACGGGAACATCGCCGCCAGTCGAGTTGGGACTCTATACCACTTCAACACTCCTTTCATATATGTCTCAAAGACTGTGACGCAGTGAAGCGTCTTTTTAGTGAGAGTAATTGCATAGGCAAGGTCTTCTTCAGGAATAGAGATGTTGAGCTCACGACACCAAGCGCGTATCTGCCATGGCATCCCTTCTGGTATTTCCTTTTGATATTGCCATATATATATATATATATATATATATATATATATATATATATATATATATATATATATATATATATATATATACATACATACATACATATATGCCTTATCACTTGATAAACTAACAGACATTTTTGGGTAAACTACAACGGTATAGGTCTCAGACAAACTGAAAGGTATAGGTCTCTGGTATTTCCGTAATTTCGTAAATTCCCTGTTTCAACCACATGCTCTATCATATGACAAACTATACAGTGTTTCTTGGTAAACCAAGGTATAGGCTCATAGTATAGGTCTCTGTTATAGGTATCTTTGACATTTGCAGAACAAGACTATTCATTCATATATATTCATATGCTATTATTTGGTTAACAACTAAGTATTATCTGATAAACTAAAAGGTTTAGGTCTCTGGTATTCCCAGAGAGGAACCCATACATACTCTGGTATTTCCAGAGAGATATCCACTCTTATATATACATAAAAGTTTGTTTGTGGTATATGCACTCTCACCAACAGACCGCAACTTGCCAGGGTGCTATAGCCAGGTATGTAGAAAATGAAAATTAGAAAGCACTCACTGGACTGTAGACAACAATAACAATCAAATATCCTTTATTGTGATGTTTCGGGACCAACAACGTCCCTTCTTCTGACAAGCAAAAAGTGAAAACAAACAAACTTTTAAAGACCCCTAAACCACTCCCCTCGGTGAACTACCAATCAAAATGTGCAGTGTGCAAAGGTAAATAGGCCGTGTGCAAAACCGGCATTCATATAAGTGATTAAATACAAATCCAAACTAATATTTTGAAAAGTATACATCAAACCATACACATATGTATACACTAGTATCAGTGTGTGTGTGGTGCTAAAATGTCAAAAACTGTATCTGATCATATACATGCTCAAATTTATCCGTGGTGTGCTAAACCTAATGGAAAGGACAACAGAGACCTGATAGGAGGAAAACACACACCCTCGCACTGCGATAGGCTAAGCAAATTCGTCACACAAAATCACACCTACCCCAACAACGCCAACCAACTGCAAGAACAAAAGAATGTCAACAAATGGCCTGATTGGTTACGCAAGCCCGTCCTCTATGATGCATGGGGGCGTGTTGCCTAACAGACTCAGTGTCAATAGTAGTGTTACCATGGCACCCACTTACAACTAATCCCCTTGTTACAAAGCACGGCCACCGCATTAGCCCTACATGCCACTCATTGTCAGCACTCTGGGTACCATTCAAACCATAACACCATAAAACAGACATGGCTTAATTCACCGCGATCGCCCTTCTTAGATACCACGGTTACCATGGTAACCTATATACAAACACCCAAATGCACAGCCTCTCTATTGCCACTAACTGTTAGCACTCTAGGGACCATACCGTCCATAACACCATGACACCGACATGGCTTTATTCACCGCGATCGCCCTTACTTGATACCGCGGTTACTATGGTAACCTGTATACAAACAACTCAATACACCGCCTCTATACTGCACCAAATATCAGCGCACCAAGCCCATTCAGGCCACAGCCACATGACCTCGAAAATGCTTAGCTCACTTTTCAAATCATACGCCGCGATCACCCTAGTCTGATATCACGGTAACCATGATAACCTAAATGCCAAACATCAACACCATTTGGAACTGCACCTCATACCAGATGAGGGCAAGATGGCATGCTGGGGGTCGCCATAAGATAAAGACGGCTATGTTGCTCGCCAAGTGTCACACTCTAAACCGGGAGAAAAACGAAAAAACGAAAATAAACTTGTCACCTGCTATATGCATATGCTTAGGTCAAGCAGACATGTCCCCTATTATATAGAGTCCTGTCTGATAACGGTACTAAGCTAGAATCACACTCAATTACTTTGATCCACAATACAGACCAAAAGAAAACGCAACAACCAACCAATGTCGGAAATCCTAGAACAAATTGTAGCAAGATCCTACAAAGCATCAACCAAAAGAGTGCTTGTCACCAGATCACACCCTCCAGGGCCTCACACGTAAACAGCAATAGTGTAAATTAAAAACATTACAAAATAACCACCTAATTCTACTCCAAAGTGTTATGTACAAAGTAAACTATTAGCACCCTCAATCACAAATCAAACCACCCAATACAGTCACTTCTACAGGATCTACAGGGGTGAACCTCCCCTCTCCGGGGGATATTATCCCAAACGGTCAACCCCTTGTCCATAACAACATGCCACCAATCATACACAAAAGAATATGTATGTAAATTTAAAAAAATACAAGAATTATATGAGTGTAGCCCTATATATCACAAACTAACCAAAAATAAACCACGACCCTACATCACCATATGTGTATCCCATGGAATCGTAGTTAATAATGTCCAGGCGTCCAACATGGTAAACACAAAGCATCATGGCCTAGCAACACCAAGAAACAAAAAACAAAACTATAATCACATAAATTGAGCATGTATAGAAAGCATAACAGTCATAGAAAAAAACAAAACATGGAAATGTGATGGGTGTAAACAAACAAGATTAAAAACAAATAAAAACATAGCACACCTCATATATTTACATATTCACAGGTAAGCACCAACTAAGTAGAAATCATGGAACACCCTATTTGGTACCAATAGGTAAAGTAATTTCAAAAGATGACACAAGAGTAGGAAGTAGACTCTCATTAATGGTGCTACATACTGTATCGCCTGCCCAGTCGGGCCTAGACTCAATGGATCAGTGGACTCTCACCCCACGTCTTAGTTTTAGAATCAATGGATCAGTGGACTCTAACACATCATCTTAGCTAAAGAAAGTTCTGCCATCCCGTCTGTATATTTAAGCCTCTAGGGGCCAATGTACACAGTTCTTTTCTAAGAAGTATCTTGGCTCGGTTCCCTCCTCTTCGTAGGACCGGTACATGATCGATAATTCTGAAGCGTAAGTCGCTCACTGTGTGTCCCGCTTCAAGGAAGTGGCGGGCCACCGGATGTTCTGCCTTTCCAGTGTTAATTGCCGATCTGATGCTGGAGCGGTGATTCGCCATCCTCACCCTGGCGTCGTCAGTCGTCTTGCCAGTGTAGAATTTCCCACAGGGGCAATTAAGTAGGTATACGATAAATTGGGTTGTGCATGTCAGGAAGTATTTAATCTGATATCTTTTGCGACGGTCAGGATGTTGAAATGTCGTGCCAGTGTGCATACTGTTGCAAGTTACACAACTAATGCATTTATAGCATCCAATTTTTCTCTTCAGCCATGTTTGTTTCTCATTTCTTAAGGGGATGTCAGTCTTTACTAGCAGATCTCTCAGACTTCTACCCCTGCGATATGCCAATCGTGGTGCTGCCCATTCCGCGAATGGCAGTGTGGGGTCACTCTGGAGAATTTTCCATTCCTCCTTTATTGCTTTGGCAATTTGGTGTTGGTCTGGATTATACGTGGTCACAAACGTGAGTTGGGGATTTGATGTGATACCTGTGGTGCTTTCTTCTTGTTGAGATAGGAGAGCCAATTCACGTTGTTGCTCTAAGTTCTTCTTACTGTATCCACGTTGAAGGAATCTTTGTGTCATTTCTGACATCTGTGTCTGCATCAAATCACTGTTTGTATTATTTCTTATCACCCTTTGATATTGCGCTTTAGGGATATTCTGTATGAGTGCAGGCTGATGGCAACTTCTGGCATGTAATAATGTGTTGCGGTCTGTTTTCTTCCGGAACAGCGTTGTACCCAATCTGTTAGAAGTTTTGAACACCCTGACGTCCAGGAAATCAACTGTAACACTGTTGACTGAGTGTTGAAATTTAATTGTGCTATCCATCCCGTTTAGGCTATGGATCCAGTCGTTCAGTGCCTGTTCGCCATCACGCCATATCAAAAAGACGTTGTCTATATATCGACAGTAGTATAGAATGGCATCCATTTCGTACACCTTCATTTGTATGGACTCATAGTCCGCCATGAACAGGTTAGCCAACGATGGTGCCATGTTTGACCCCATCGCGGTCCCTTCAATTTGTAGGTAAAAGGTGTTTTTGAACCGGAAAAAGTTGTTCTCCAAGCACATCTTTAGGAGCTCAATCAGCACATCCTCTGGGGGCCCCACATATGGACTTTTTCGTAGATGGTTAACCACGGCTGCAATCCCTAATTTATGGGGAATTACCGTGTACAAACTACAGACATCCATCGTCACAAGTAGATCAGTTGGTTGTATATCATCTAGTTGGATAATGGCACGAATGAAGGCATTTGAATCTTGTGTATATGATTTCATTCTTTTAACCATTGGCTGTAGATGAAAATCCAGAAACTCAGCAAGTGGTTGAAGGAGTGATCCCCTTGCTGAGACGATGGGCCTTCCTGGGGGGTTTTTAGGATCCTTATGAATTTTTGGTAACGTGTAAATAATGGGTGTTATAGGATAATCTCTCTTCAGAAATTTATGTTCCTGTGTGGTTATGAATCCCATTGTACACCACATGTCAAGTTTTTCATCAATGCGTCTTTTCAGTTGCTGAGTTGGATCAATTTGTAGGGTCCTGTAGGTTTTCCTATCTGTTAATTGGCCCAAAAGTTCTGATCTGTACTGTTGCACATCCATCACGACCACCGCCCCACCCTTATCTGCCGGGTGTATTATGATGGTCGTGTCTTCCGCTAGTATCTTTAGTGCCTGTCTTTCTTCCTTAGATAGATTATCCACTCTCCTCCTGTTTGGAATCTTTTTGGAGACGTGACTTAAATAGTTCGTGTATGCGGTAATGGATGGGTTTTGTGACTTTGGGTCAAATGTTCCAGGTGTTCGAAAAGGTGTTATTTCACTATTATCTGTCTGGTAATACTCTTTGAGTCTCAAATTTCTTCCAAATTTTTGAATGTCGATATAAGTATCAAATGAGTTAGACTTCATTGTCGGGACATAGGGTAAACCCTTATTCAATAAGGAGTTTTCTGGTTGTGATAGTGGTCTCGTACTGATATTAAATACGTTGTCGATCATCTCCTCTGTATCGGAGGGCGGCGTGACATGCCCCCCCCCCTCCTCGTGTGTGGCCTGTGCCTCGTCCTAAAAAACAAGCCGAAGGAGAGTGAGATGGAGGGTATGCGGTGCCACTAGTGTTCGCTCCCCTCATATTGTCCCACTGTTGTCCTCTATTTGCACCTCTGGATCTTGTGGTAATGCCTCGATATGAAGAGTCTCCGCTAGTTGTTGCCACATCTGGGTCTGAGCTGTCACCCGAGCTGGTATCAACTGTATTGATGTTTCTCTTCGTGAATCTTCTTTCACGTCTTGATCTAAAATTCTTTCTCTCGTCTGGTGATAGCATCCAGCGATATACACTCTTATATGTGTAGTCCTGATTAACTGTTTGGAGTTTCCGATTTTTGAAAGCAATAAGTTCTTGTTTATATAACTTGACTTGTTGTGTCAGTTTATCAATCCAATCAACGGTCTTATCTGCTCTGAGTGTATTCAGCTGTTCTGCTTCAAATGCTTGGATCTCAGTTCTCACTTCTTGAAGTAGTCGTCCCGCTTCTCTGATCACAAGAAGCATAAGATCAAATGAGCACTTGTTAAGGATTTTGCACCAGTTGGTGCAAAATTCAGCATTTGATCTACCAATTGTAGGGATGTTCTTCACTCTGAACCCTCGTGGCAATAATCTCTTTTTGTGGTAGTCAGAAAGATAAATACCGTGGAGGTTGAGATCTATCTCACGTTGTTTAAGCTTCGCCAGTGTATTATACAGAGATTGACATGACTCTTCTACTTGTTGTTCTTCAATGGAGCCAAATCTGATGGCCTCTGCATCTTCGTCTGTGAACGTAAAGATGTCCTCATGTCTCTCTTCCATGCTCTCACTATGAGTTAGATCGGGTGTTTCCATGTTATCACTATTTGGTTCAGTCATACTGATAAAAATTGAGGCACAAATACTGAGAAAAAGGGAAATGATTAGAGCTAGTTCAGCCAAACTGTGGGTGCACTGTACCGTGGGAGCATAGGTAAAAGTTTGTTTGTGGTATATGCACTCTCACCAACAGACAGCAACTTGCCAGGGTGCTATAGCCAGGTATGTAGAAAATGAAAATTAGAAAGCACTCACTGGACTGTAGACAACAATAACAATCAAATATCCTTTATTGTGACGTTTCGGTACCAACAACGTCCCTTCTTCTGACAAGCAAAAAGTGAAAACAAACAAACTTTTAAAGACCCCTAAACCACTCCCCTCGGTGAACTACCAATCAAAATGTGCAGTGTGCAAAGGTAAATAGGCCGTGTGCAAAACCGGCATTCATATAAGTGATTAAATACAAATCCAAACTAATATTTTGAAAAGTATACATCAAACCATACACATATGTATACACTAGTATCAGTGTGTGTGTGGTGCTAAAATGTCAAAAACTGTATCCGATCATATACATGCTCAAATTTATCCATGGTGTGCTAAACCTAATGGAAAGGACAACAGAGACCTGATAGGAGGAAAACACACACCCTCGCACTGCGATAGGCTAAGCAAATTCGTCACACAAAATCACACCTACCCCAACAACGCCAACCAACTGCAAGAACAAAATAATGTCAACAAATGGCCTGATTGGTTACGCAAGCCCGTCCTCTATGATGCATGGGGGCGTGTTGCCTAACAGACTCAGTGTCAATAGTGGTGTTACCATGGCACCCACTTACAACTAATCCCCTTGTTACAAAGCACGGCCACCGCATTAGCCCTACATGCCTACATACTTATATCGACATTCAAAAATTTGGAAGAAATTTGAGACTCAAAGAGTATTACCAGACAGATAATAGTGAAATAACACCTTTTCGAACACCTGGAACATTTGACCCAAAGTCACAAAACCCATCCATTACCGCATACACGAACTATTTAAGTCATGTCTCCAAAAAGATTCCAAACAGCAGGAGAGTGGATAATCTATCTAAGAAAGAAAGACAGGCACTAAAGATACTAGCGGAAGACACGACCATCATAATACGCCCGGCAGATAAGGGTGGGGCGGTGGTCGTGATGGATGTGCAACAGTACAGATCAGAACTTTTGGGCCAATTAACAGATAGGAAAACCTACAGGACCCTACAAATTGATCCAACTCAGCAACTGAAAAGACGCATTGATGAAAAACTTGACATGTGGTGTACAGTGGGATTCATAACCACACAGGAACATAAATTTCTGAAGAGAGATTATCCTATAACACCCATTATTTACACGTTACCAAAAATTCATAAGGATCCTAAAAAACCCCCAGGAAGGCCCATCGTCTCAGCAAGGGGATCACTCCTTCAACCACTTGCTGAGTTTCTGGATTTTCATCTACAGCCAATGGTTAAAAGAATGAAATCATATACACAAGATTCAAATGCCTTCATTTGTGCCATTATCCAACTAGATGATATACAACCAACTGATCTACTTGTGACGATGGATGTCTGTAGTTTGTACACGGTAATTCCCCATAAATTAGGGATTGCAGCCGTTGTTAACCATCTACGAAAAAGTCCATATGTGGGGCCCCCAGAGGATGTGCTGGTTGAGCTCCTAAAGATGTGCTTGGAGAACAACTTTTTCCGGTTAGAAAACACCTTCTACCTACAAATTGAAGGGACCGCGATGGGGTCAAACATGGCACCATCGTTGGCTAACCTGTTCATGGCGGACTATGAGTCCATACAAATGAAGGTGTACGAAATGGATGCCATTCTATACTACTGTCGATATATAGACAACGTCTTTTTGATATGGCGTGATGGCGAACAGGCACTGAACGACTGGATCCATAGCCTAAACGGGATGGATAGCACAATTAAATTTCAACACTCAGTCAACAGTGTTACAGTTGATTTCCTGGACGTCAGGGTGTTCAAAACTTCTAACAGATTGGGTACAACGCTGTTCCGGAAGAAAACAGACCGCAACACATTATTACATGCCAGAAGTTGCCATCAGCCTGCACTCATACGGAATATCCCTAAAGCGCAATATCAAAGGGTGATAAGAAATAATACAAACAGTGATTTGATGCAGACACAGATGTCAGAAATGACACAAAGATTCCTTCAACGTGGATACAGTAAGAAGAACTTAGAGCAACAACGTGAATTGGCTCTCCTATCTCAACAAGAAGAAAGCACCACAGGTATCACATCAAATCCCCAACTCACGTTTGTGACCACGTATAATCCAGACCAACACCAAATTGCCAAAGCAATAAAGGAGGAATGGAAAATTCTCCAGAGTGACCCCACACTGCCATTCGTGGAATGGGCAGCACCACGATTGGCATATCGCAGGGGTAGAAGTCTGAGAGATCTGCTAGTAAAGACTGACATCCCCTTAAGAAATGAGAAACAAACATGGCTGAAGAGAAAAATTGGATGCTATAAATGCATTAGTTGTGTAACTTGCAACAGTATGCACACTGGCACGACATTTCAACATCCTGACCGTCGCAAAAGATATCAGATTAAATACTTCCTGACATGCACAACCCAATTTATCGTATACCTACTTAATTGCCCCTGTGGGAAATTCTACACTGGCAAGACGACTGACGACGCCAGGGTGAGGATGGCGAATCACCGCTCCAGCATCAGATCGGCAATTAACACTGGAAAGGCAGAACATCCGGTGGCCCGCCACTTCCTTGAAGCGGGACACACAGTGAGCGACTTACGCTTCAGAATTATCGATCATGTACCGGTCCTACGAAGAGGAGGGAACCGAGCCAAGATACTTCTTAGAAAAGAAGCACGCTGGATACATGAACTGTGTACATTGGCCCCTAGAGGCTTAAATATACAGACGGGATGGCAGAACTTTCTTTAGCTAAGATGATGTGTTAGAGTCCACTGATCCATTGATTCTAAAACTAAGACGTGGGGTGAGAGTCCACTGATCCATTGAGTCTAGGCCCGACTAGGCAGGCGATACAGTATGTAGCATCATTAATGAGAGTCTACTTCCTACTCTTGTGTCATCTTTTGAAATTACTTTACCTATTGGTACCAAATAGGGTGTTCCATGATTTCTACTTAGTTGGTGTTTACCTGTGAATATGTAAATATATGAGGTGTGCTATGTTTTTATTTGTTTTTAATCTTGTTTGTTTACACCCATCACATTTCCATGTTTTGGTTTTTTCTATGACTGTTATGCTTTCTATACATGCTCAATTTATGTGATTATAGTTTTGTTTTTTGTTTCTTGGTGTTGCTAGGCCATGATGCTTTGTGTTTACCATGTTGGACGCCTGGACATTATTAACTACGATTCCATGGGATACACATATGGTGATGTAGGGTCGTGGTTTATTTTTGGTTAGTTTGTGATATATAGGGCTACACTCATATAATTCTTGTATTTTTTTAAATTTACATACATATTCTTTTGTGTATGATTGGTGGCATGTTGTTATGGACAAGGGGTTGACTGTTTGGGATAATATCCCCCGGAGAGGGGAGGTTCACCCCTGTAGATCCTGTAGAAGTGACTGTATTTGGGTGGTTTGATTTGTGATTGAGGGTGCTAATAGTTTACTTTGTACACAACACTTTGGAGTAGAATTAGGTGGTTATTTTGTAATGTTTTTAATTTACACTATTGCTTTTTACGTGTGAGGCCCTGGAGGGTGTGATCTGGTGACAAGCACTCTTTTGGTTGATGCTTTGTAGGATCTTGCTACAATTTGTTCTAGGATTTCCGACATTGGTTGGTTGTTGCGTTTTCTTTTGGTCTGTATTGTGGATCAAAGTAATTGAGTGTGATTCTAGCTTAGTACCGTTATCAGACAGGACTCTATATAATAGGGGACAGGTCTGCTTGACCTAAGCATATGCATATAGCAGGTGACAAGTTTATTTTCGTTTTTTCGTTTTTCTCCCGGTTTAGAGTGTGACACTTGGCAAGCAACATAGCCATCTTTATCTTATGGCGACCCCCAGCATGCCATCTTGCCCTCATCTGGTATGAGGTGCAGTTCCAAATGGTGTTGATGTTTGGCATTTAGGTTACCATGGTTACCGTGATATCAGACTAGGGTGATCGCGGCGTATGATTTGAAAAGTGAGCTAAGCATTTTCGAGGTCATGTGGCTGTGGCCTGAATGGGCTTGGTGCGCTGATATTTGGTGCAGTATAGAGGCGGTGTATTGAGTTGTTTGTATACAGGTTACCATAGTAACCGCGGTATCAAGTAAGGGCGATCGCGGTGAATAAAGCCATGTCGGTGTCATGGTGTTATGGACGGTATGGTCCCTAGAGTGCTGACAGTTAGTGGCAATAGAGAGGCTGTGCATTTGGGTGTTTGTATATAGGTTACCATGGTAACCGTGGTATCTAAGAAGGGCGATCGCGGTGAATTAAGCCGTGTCTGTGTCATGGTGTTATGGTTTGAATGGTACCCAGAGTGCTGACAATGAGTGGCATGTAGGGCTAATGCGGTGGCCGTGCTTTGTAACAAGGGGATAAGTTGTAAGTGGGTGCCATGGTAACACTACTATTGACACTGAGTCTGTTAGGCAACACGCCCCCATGCATCATAGAGGACGGGCTTGCGTAACCAATCAGGCCATTTGTTGACATTCTTTTGTTCTTGCAGTTGGTTGGCGTTGTTGGGGTAGGTGTGATTTTGTGTGACGAATTTGCTTAGCCTATCGCAGTGCAAGGGTGTGTGTTTTCCTCCTATAAGGTCTCTGTTGTCCTTTCCATTAGGTTTAGCACACCACGGATAAATTTGAGCATGTATATGATCGGATACAGTTTTTGACATTTTAGCACCACACACACACTGATACTAGTGTATACATATGTGTATGGTTTGATGTATACTTTTCAAAATATTAGTTTGGATTTGTATTTAATCACTTATATGAATGCCGGTTTTGCACACGGCCTATTTACCTTTGCACACGGCACATTTTGATTGGTAGTTCACCGAGGGGTGTGGTTTAGGGGTCTTTAAAAGTTTGTTTGTTTTCACTTTTTGCTTGTCAGAAGAAGGGACGTTGTTGGTCCCGAAACGTCACAATAAAGGATATTTGATTGTTATTGTTGTCTACAGTCCAGTGAGTGCTTTCTAATTTTCATTTTCCACTCTTATATATACTATATATATATATATTCATAGACAGATAAGCTCTACCATCTAATATATTTGACAAACTTGATGATATAGGTCTTAGAAACTCCTACAGAGTTAATAGACAATGTGCACCTAGTAAGACTTTCTGCCTTATACCATCTAGGGGTTACTTGATTATTTTGGTTCCAAATAATTATCTGACCTTGTTCTACCTTAGCAGGCATATGCTTATTTTAAATGCACAATTGCTTTGTACCCCTTGTTTTTAAGATACTAAGTAAAAGTTAAGTTTTATAATTTTCTAACATTTTGCTTCTAACATATCATATTATGGCCTCTAGTTATCAAGCCGTCAACCTCAAATACTATGGAATTCTGCAGCGTATTTGTGGCGAGGCTGATTCGCCTAAGTTATCAAGCCCTACACACCGGCAAAAGTAGAATTTAGTGACGTAAGCTTCGATCCGCCGGACTCAGTCCGACACAGATTGATTCTTACGTCACTATAGATGTTCCGCACACAAGTTCGGCACAATCTGACTACTTTTGCTAGTTATCAAAAAAACTAGCAGGTAGGCTCAGCACTTTTCCGGCCCAGCGTACCTGGTTTTCAATCCGCCGCCTCCATAGGAATCAATGGGAGTCTGACCATAGCGAAAGTTCATGTTCGCTGCTGCCAGATATCCCATTGATTCCTATGGGAGATGTCTACACCTAACACCCTAACATGTACCCCGAGTCTAAACACCCCTAATATGTCCCCCCCTACACCGCCGCAACTAAATAAATGTATTACCCCCTAAACCGCCGCTCCCAGAGCCCACCGCCACTCTAATAAACTGATTAACCCCAAAACCGCCACTCCCGGACCCCGCTGCCACTATAATAAATATATTAACCTCTAAACCGCCGCTCCCGGACCCCGCCGCCACCTATATTAAACGTATTAACCCCTAATCTGCCCCCCTACACCGTCGCCACCTATAATAAATTTATTAACCCCTATCCTGCCCCCCCTACACCGCCGCAACTATAATAAAATGAATAACCCCTAAACCTAAGTCTAACCCTAACACCCCCCTAACTTAAATATTAATTAAATACATCTAAATATTATAACTCTTATTAACTAAATTAATCCTATTTAAAACTAAATACTTACCTTTAAAATAAACCCTAATATAGCTACAATATAAATAATAATTATATTGTACCTATTTTAGGATTTATTTTTATTTTACAGGCAAATTTCAATTTATTTTAAATAGGTACAATAGCTATTAAATAGTTATTAGCTATTTAATAGCTACCTAGTTAAAATAAAGAGAAATTTACCTGTAAAATAAAAACTAACCTAAGTTACAATTACACCTAACACTACACTATCATTAAATACATTATTCCTATTTAAAACTTAATACTTACCTGTAAATATAATAATTACATTGTAGCTATTTTAGGATTTATATTTATTTTACAGGTAACTTTGTATTTATTTTAGCTAGTTAGAATAGTTATTAAATAGTTATTAACTATTTAATAACTACCTAGCTAAAAGAAATACAAAATTACCTGTAAAATAAATCCTAAGCTAAGTTACAATTAAACCTAACACTACACTATCATTAAATTAATAAAATGAATTACCTACAAATAACTACAATTAAATACAATTAAATAAACTAACTAAAGTACAAAAAATAAAAAAACTAAGTTACAAAAAATAAAAAAACTAAGTTACAAACATTTAAAAAATATTACAACAATTTAAGCTACTTACACCTAATCTAAGCCCCCTAATAAAATAACAAAGCCCCCCGAAATAAAAAATGCCCTACCCTATTCTACATTAAAAAGTTAACAGCTCTATTACCTTACCAGCCCTTAAAAGGGCCTTTTGGGCATGCCCCAAAGAATTCAGCTCTTTTGCCTGTAAAAAAAATATACAACCCCCCAACATTAAAACCCACCACACACATAGACCTAATCTAACCCAAACCCCCCTTAAATAAACCTAACTCTATCCCCCTGAAGATCATCCTACCTTTAGCCGTCTTCTGCCAGCTGACCACCGATGGATCAGAAGAGTAGATCCGCAGCGGCCGAAGTCTTCACCCAAGGGGCGCTGAAGAAGTCTTCCATCCGATTGAAGTCATCATCCAAGGGGTGCTGAAGAAGTCTTCCATCCAATTGAAGTCATCATCCAGGCGGCGTCTTCAATCTTCATCCATCCGGAGCGGAGCGGAGCCATCTTCAGACGAGCCGACGCAGAGCCATCTTCTTCCACCGACGACTGAACGATGAATGACGGTTCCTTTAAGTGACGTCATCCAAGATGACGTCCCTCGAATTACGATTGGCTGATAGGATTCTATCAGCCAATCAGAATTAAGGTAGGAAAAATCTGATTGGCTGATTAAATCAGCCAATCAGATTGAAGTAAAATCGGATTGGCTGATCCAATCAGCCAATCAGATTAAGCTTGCATTCTATTGGATGATCGGAACAGCCAATAGAATGCAAGCTCAATCTGATTGGCTGATTGGATCAGCCAATCAGATTGTACTTCAATCAGATTGGCTGATTTATTCAGCCAATCAGATTTTTCCTATCTCAATTCTGAATGCTGATAGAATCCTATCAGCCAATAGGAATTCGAGGGACGCCATCTTGCATGACGTCACTTAAAGGAACCGTCATTTGTCGTTCAGTCGTCGGTGGAAGAAGATGGCTCCACTTCAGTTCGTCTGAAGATGGCTCCGCTCCGGATGGATGAAGATTGAAGACGCCGCCTGGATGATGACTTCAATCGGATGGAAGACTTCTTCAGCGCCCCTTGGATGATGACTTTAGTCGGATGCAAGACTTCTTTAGCGCCCCTTGGATGATGACTTCAAACGGATGGAAGACTTCTTCAGCGCCCCTTGGATGAAGACTTCAGACGCTGCGGATCTCCTCTTCTGTTCCATCGGTGGTCGGCTGGCTGAAGACGGCTAAAGGTAGGATGATCTTCAGGGGGGTAGTGTTAGGTTTATTTAAGGGGGGTTTGGGTTAGATTAGGGGTATGTGGGTGGTGGGTTTTAATGTTGGGGGGGGTTGTATTTTTTTTTTAAAGGCAAAAGAGCTGAATTCTTTGGGGCATGCCCCGCAAAAGGCCCTTTTAAGGGCCGGTAAGGTAATAGAGCTGTTAACTTTTTAATGTAGAATAGGGTAGGGCATTTTTTTATTTTGGGGGGCTTTGTTATTTTATTACGGGGTTTAGATTAGGTTTAAATAGCTTACAATTGTTGTAATATTTTTTAAATGTTTGTAACTTATTTTTTGTAACTTATTTTTTTTATTTTTTGTACTTAGTACTTAGTTTATTTAATTGTATTTATTTGTAGTTATTTGTAGGTAATTTATTTTATTAACTTAATGATAGTGTAGTGTTAGGTTTAATTGTAACTTAGATTAGGATTTATTTTACAGGTAAATTTGTATTTCTTTTAGCTAGGTAGTTATTAAATAGTTAATAGCTATTTAATAACTATTCTAACTAGCTAAAATAAATACAAAGTTACCTGTAAAATAAATATAAATCCTAAGATAGCTACAATGTAATTATTAATTACATTGTAGCTATCTAAGGCCTAGATTTAGAGTTTGGCGGTAGCCGTCAAAACCAGCGTTAGAGGCTCCTAATGCTGGTTTTAGGCTACCGCCGGTATTTGGAGTCAGTCAGGAAAGGGTCTAACGCTCACTTTGCAGCCGCGACTTTTCCATACCGCAGATCCCCTTACGTCAATTGCGTATCCTATCTTTTCAATGGGATCTTTCTAACTCCGGTATTTAGAGTCGTGGCTGAAGTGAGCGTTAGAAATCTAACGACAAAACTCCAGCCGCAGAAAAAAGTCAGTAGTTAAGAGCTTTCTGGGCTAACGCCGGTTTATAAAGCTCTTAACTACTGTGCTCTAAAGTACACTAACACCCATAAACTACCTATGTACCCCTAAACCGAGGTCCCCCCACATCGCCGCCACTCAATTACATTTTTTTAACCCCTAATCTGCTGACCGCCACCTACGTTATACTTATGTACACCTAATCTGCTGCCCCTAACACCGACCCTTATATTATATTTATTAACCCCTAACCTGCCCCCCACAACGTCGCCGCCAGCTACCTACAATAATTAACCCCTAATCTGCCGACCGCAAAGCGCCGCCACCTACATTATAGCTATGTACCCCTAATCTGCTGCCCCTAACACCGCCGACCCCTATATTATATTTATTAACCCCTAATCTGCCCCCCTCCACGTCGCCTCCACATGCTTACACTTATTAACCCCTAATTTGCCGAGCGGATCTCACCGCTACTATAATAAACTTATTAACCCCTAATCCGCCTCACTCCCGCCTCAATAACCCTATAATAAATAGTATTAACCCCTAATCTGCCCTCCCTAACATCGCCGACACCTAACTTCAATTATTAACCCCTAATCTGCCGACCGAATCTCGCCGCTACTGTAATAAATGGATTAACCCCTAAAGCTAAGTCTAACCCTAACACTAACACCCCCCTAAGTTAAATATAATTTAAATCTAACAAAATAAATTAAATCTTATTAAATAAATTATTCCTATTTAAAGCTAAATACTTACCTGTAAAATAAACCCTAATATAGCTACAATATAAATTATAATTATATTATAGCTATTTTAGGATTAATATTTATTTTACAGTCAACTTTGTAATTATTTTAACCAGGTACAATAGCTATTAAATAGTTAATAACTATTTAATAGTTACCTAGTTAAAATAATTACAAAATTACCTGTAAAATAAATCCTAACCTAAGTTACAATTAAACCTAACACTACACTATCAATAAATTAATTAAATAAAATACCTACAATTACCTACAATTAAACCTAACACTACACTATCAATAAATTAATTAAATACAGTTCCTACAAATAAATACAATGAAATAAACTAACTAAAGTACAAAAAATAAAAAAGAACTAAGTTACAAAAAATAAAAAATATTTACAAACATTAGAAAAATATTACAACAATTTTAAACTAATTACACCTACTCTAAGCCCCCTAATAAAATAACAAAGCCCCCCAAAATAAAAAAAATGCCCTACCCTATTCTAAATTAAAAAAGTTCAAAGCTCTTTTACCTTACCAGCCCTGAACAGGGCCCTTTGCGGGGCATGCCCCAAAGAATTCAGCTCTTTTGCCTGTAAAAAAAACACATACAATACCCCCCCCAACATTACAACCCACCACCCACATACCCCTAATCTAACCCAAACCCCCCTTAAATAAACCTAACACTAAGCCCCTGAAGATCTTCCTACCTTATCTTCACCATACCAGGTTCACCGATCGGTCCTCGGAAGTCTTGATCCAAGCCTCGGAAGTGTTGATCCAAGCCCAAGCGGGGGGCTGAAGAGTGACATCCATCCTCGGGCTGAAGTCTGGATCAAAGCGGCGACTGAAGAACTCCATCATCGGGTTGAAGTCGGAAGTCCATCATCGGGATGAAGTCTTCTATCAAGCAGCATCTTCAATCTTCTTTCTTCCGGAGCCATCATCTTCCAGCCGACGCAGAACATCCTCTTTTCCCGATGCCTACTCGCCGAATGAGGGTTCCTTTAAATGACATCATCCAAGATGGCTTCTGCGTAATTCCGATTGGCTGATAGGATTCTATCAGCCAATCGGAATTAAGGTAGGAAAATTCTGATTGGCTGATGAAATCAGCCAATCAGATTGAAGTTCAATCCAATTGGCTGATCCGATCAGCCAATCAGATTGAGCTCGCATTCTATTGGCTGTTCCGATCAGCCAATAGAATGCGAGCTCAATCTGATTGGCTGATTCCATCAGCCAATCAGAATTTTCCTACCTTAATTCCGATTGGCAGATAGAATCCTATCAGCCAATCAGAATTCGACGGACGCCATCTTGGATGACGTCATTTAAAGGAACCGTCATTCGTCGAGTAGGCGTCGGGAGAAGAGGATGTTCCGTGTCGGCTGGAAGATGATGGCTCCGGAAGAAAGAAGATTGAAGATGCTGCTTGATAGAAGACTTCATCCCGATGATGGACTTCCGACTTCAGTCCGATGATGGAGTTCTTCAGTCGCCGCTTGGATCCAGAGTTCAGCCCGAGGATGGACGTCACTCTTCAGCCCCCCGCTTGGGCTTGGATCAACACTTCCGATGCTTGGATCAAGACTTCCGAGGACCGATCGGTGAACCTGGTATGGTGAAGATAAGGTAGGAAGATCTTCAGGGGCTTATTGTTAGGTTTATTTAAGGGGGGTTTGGGTTAGATTAGGGGTATGTGGGTGGTGGGTTGTAATGTTGGGGGGGGGTTATTGTATGTGTTTTTTTTACAGGCAAAAGAGCTGAATTCTTTGGGGCATGCCCCGCAAAGGGCCCTGTTCAGGGCTGGTAAGGTAAAAGAGCTTTGAACTTTTTTAATTTAGAATAGGGTAGGGCATTTTTTATTTTGGGGGGCTTTGTTATTTTATTAGGGGGCTTAGAGTAGGTGTAATTAGTTTAAAATTGTTGTAATATTTTTCTGATGTTTGTAAATATTTTTTTATTTTTTGTAACTTAGTTCTTATTTATTTTTTGTACTTTAGTTAGTTAATTTCATTGTAGTTATTTGTAGGTATTGTATTTAATTCATTTATTGATAGTGTAGTGTTAGGTTTAATTGTAGGTAATTGAAGGTATTTTATTTAATTAATTTATTGATAGTGTAGTGTTAGGTTTAATTGTAACTTAGGTTAGGATTTATTTTACAGGTAATTTTGTAATTATTTTAACTATTTTATCTATTAAATAGTTCTTAACTATTTAATAGCTATTGCACCTGGTTAAAATAAATACAAAGTTGCCTGTAAAATAAATATAAATCCTAAAATAGCTATAATATAATTATAATTTATATTGTAGCTATATTAGGATTTATTTTACAGGTAAGTATTTAGCTTTAAATAGGAATAATTTATTTAATAAGAGTTAATTAATTTTGTTAGATTTAAATTATATTTAACTTAGGGGGGTGTTAGTGATAGGGTTAGACTTAGCTTTACGGGTTAATACATTTATTAGAATAGCGGTGAGCTCCAGTCGGCAGATTAGGGGTTAATGTTTGAAGTTAGGTGTCGGCGATGTTAGGGAGGGCAGATTAGGGGTTAATACTATTTATTATAGGGTTAGTGAGGCGGATTAAGGGTTAATAACTTTATTATAATAGCGGTGCGGTTCGCTCGGCAGATTAGGGGTTAATAAGTGTAGGCAGGTGGAGGCGACGTTGTGGGGGGCAGATTAGGGGTTAATAAATATAATATACGGGTCGGCGGTGTTAGGGGCAGCAGATTAGGGGTTAATAATAATATGCAGGGGTCAGCGATAGCGGGGGCGGCAGAATAGGGGTTAATAAGTGTAAGGTTAGGGGTGTTTAGACTCGGGGTACATGTTAGAGTGTTAGGTGCAGACGTAGGAAGTGTTTCCCCATAGTAAACAATGGGGCTGCGTTAGGAGCTGAACGCGGCTTTTTTGCAGGTGTTAGGTTTTTTTTCAGCTCAAACAGCCCCATTGTTTTCTATGGGGGAATCGTGCACGAGCACGTTTTTGAAGCTGGCCGCGTCCGTAAGCACCGCTGGTATCGAGAGTTGAAGTTGCGTTAAATATGCTCTACGCTCCTTTTTTGGAGCCTAACACAGCCATTCTGTGAACTCTCAATACCAGCTGTATATAAAAGATGTGGCCAGAAAAAAGCACGCGTAGCTAACGCACCACCTAAATCTAGGCGTTAGGGTTTATTTTTCAGGTAAGTATTTAGTTTTAAATAGGAATAATTTATTTAATGATAGTGTAGTGTTAGGTGTAATTGTAACTTTGGTTAGGATTTATTTTACAGGTAAATTTCTCTTTATTTTAGCTAGGTAGCTATTAAATAGTTCATAACTATTTAATAGCTATTGTACCTATTTAAAATAAATTTAAATTTGCCTGTAAAATAAAAATAAATCCTAAAATAGCTACAATATAATTATTATTTATATTGTAGCTATATTAGGGTTTAATTTAAAGGTAAGTATTTAGTTTTAAATAGGATTAATTTAGTTAATAAGAGTTATAATATTTAGATGTATTTAATTAATTGTTAAGTTAGGAGGGTGTTAGGGTTAGGGTTAGACTTAGGTTTAGGGGTTAATAATTTTATTATAGTTGCGGCGGTGTAGGGGGCAGGATAGGTGTTAATAAATTTATTATAGGTGGCAACGGTGTAGGGGGGCAGATTAGGGGTTAATACGTTTAATATAGGTGGCGGCGGGGTCCGGGAGCGGCGGTTTAGGGGTTAAACAATTTATTTAGTTGTGGCGGGGTACGGGATCGGCAGGATAGGGGTTAATAAATTTATTATAGGTGGCGGCGGTATAGGGGGGGCAGGATAGGGGTTAATAGGTATTATGTAGGTGGCGGCGGGGTCTGGGAGCATCGGTTTAGGGGTTAATCAGTTTATTAGAGTGACGGTGGGCTCCGGGAGTGGCGGTTTAGGGGTTAATACATTTATAAGAGTTGCGGTGGGGTCTAGGAGCAGCGGTTTAGGGGTTAATAACTTTATTTAGTTGCGGGGGGCTCCGGGGGCGCCGGTATAGGGGGTAGAACAGTATAGTTAGTGTGGTTGCTTAGTGACAGCTTGTCAATAAAGCTGTAATAAAGCCGAAGAGCAGCGAGATTGGATGAGTGATAACTATCACAGTCCGCTGCTCATCGCCCCGTACTTGGTGCGCGGCTTTTTTTTATTTTTTTTATTTTTTTATTTTATTGAGGTTAAAATAGCACATATACAATAGTCTCATCAACAGGTTACACTTCACAACATACGTTATACAGACATGAAATTTTGGGCACCTCAGTTTTTTAATCTTATAGGTTCGCATAGTCCTCAGACCAACAGGACCAGTCGGGGGCCCAGAAATTGAGTAAAGCGATTGAGGACATGTTGATGGAGATAATAGTAAAAATTGCAGCTTCCGCATAAATCGAATAAATACAGATTATAAAATTAACACATTATACCAAAACAGTGATATATAAGGAGGGCACCAAAGCAACTCTATAATCAGCTGTTATTACCAGTGAGGTGCAAAACAATCCACAGTTATTATTTTAATCCAAATAATCCATTAACACTGAGCAGTTATAGGGGCATAAACATTGCTAAAACTATTATCATGGGTATCATGAGAAGCAGGAAATCGTAAATAAACTTGAGTTTCCTGTATTGGAACCCCGAGAGCCATGCTACAGAAATGCAGGGAAAGACTGGAGCATGACTCTGCGGGTTGGACAGAGACTACTATACTCTGTCAAAAGGTTATGCGGAGGAAAGGAATCAACCCTAACCGCACAAGAATGGTGGGGGGGCGGAGGGTAGGCTGGAAATAGCATAGCCTTCAATTGTCAATTTTCATACCCAACAAGGTAAACAACCCCGGAGTAGACATAAAAATACGAAACACACAGAAGGCTATATAAGCTTTAGTGTCTGCATAAGTGATTGCTTCAAGCCTATGTGGGGGCTATGCTATAGCTAACATGGTCTAACTGCTTTGAGGAACATAGAATAATAATATAACAACTTAACGTTATTTAAAACTGAACACAAGGGTAATGGGTAAGTGAGACTCACAAATCTACGTGGTACAGGCCAAATCAATCTACCAAAAAGTCATTTTAACTAAATAATATACCTATAGCTCAGGATAGTAAATAGCACACAGATAATATGTACGACCGGTAGGTCTTTGAATCCAGTTCCCTAAACTAGAGTATAGAGTAAGCTGTGTAAATTTTATTTGCTATGAGTAATGAGAAACTAGGCTTTTAGTTAATTATACCATATATTCATAAAGTAGGTTGATGTCATACTCCTTAACAGATCTTTAGGACCACTCAATAAAGCTCACAAGTACACCCTAAGCAAGGGCTGGGCGCTATTAGTGGTCTCTCTGCATAAATATATAAGCTGTGGGGCCAGTCCCAAAGAAGACTTTGTGCTCAACTAGATGAGGGTTCCTAGACCAGTGTGTGCCGCTAAGTAGAGAGATATCAATAATATTAGCTAAACATATCATAGTCACTTGAAGTTAACTCATAGGAAACTACCTGCGCCAAAGTTAGTCATTTATCCATAAGGCTATGTGTCGTAAGCTTACAACTATAGAATGGTAGACATCCCCACAGAACCTCCAATAAGCCCATAGTAGCGTATCATGCTGATATTTTCTCCTGTTTCCTAGAGCTCTATGGGTGCTTGAAATACTACTCTGTCTTATAATAATTAGCAAAGAGAGGTCTAGAGACAGATAGCAATAATTTCCCAAATAAGAGGAAGACATAACAACTACATGCTTAGGCCAGCGGTAGTCAATTAGAATAAAAAGTCTCACATCTCCACTAAACTAGAATATACTAGGATTGCTGGGGTCATAAAGCAAGATGAAAGCAATGTCAAGTCAGCAAGTGCAGACCTCCCGATCCTCATGTAGGACTGCAATTACAGGGCAAAGTTCTCTTGTCTGGACTTGGCGATTGCTGTAGAAATGACCCACTACACAAGCCTACAGTTTCAGTATATACATTCAGACCACACCAGCTTTCACACAGTGCATTACCCCAAAAAGAGTCTCTTGTAATGTGGCTAGCTGCCACGGGTCATAATCAGTGCAGGGCCTCGGGTCCAGCAGGGTGTTGACATCTAGCTTCCTCCATAAATGTAGCCGGGCTTTCTCCATCATTGTTCCCCCCTTCCAAAACTCAGTCCTGTTCTGTTGAGGTATGGCCTCACAGCAGTCCCCATGTTCTTGGATAGCCTGTACATATAGTGGCTCAGAGATGTAGAGGTTCTGCTGAGCACCAGAGCAGCATGAGACATGATATCCACTGGTAAGCAAGTTTACTGCCGCAGTCGCGACTTCCTGAGCAAACACAGGTCAGGGCTGGTCACTCAGTGTCTCTGGAGCCTCTTCTTCAAAGACCCTCGCAGCCGTTACTTTTGTCAGGCGGTCACATGTCTCCTTTTGCTTCGGAGGGTCAGCCGCACTTTCTCGGGCAAATACATTCGGTGGGTACCTACTCCTTATATGGGCCGGGGCAGCGTCAAGACGGGAGGCGAATTCTGTGGGAAGATGTCTGGCGAAAGTCTCCAGGGTGACTGTTTCATATGGTTCAAGGGCCATAGCCTCTCGCTCAAGCCGCCCACCTTCAGCTCGGTCTGGACCCTGAGCTCTGATGACCTCTATAAGTCGGTCAATTCGGCTCATCAGCCAGCAGCCGTAATTGTCAAAAAGGGCTAGGATAGCCATGCGGTGATCCTCCATAATCCTCTCAGGTCTCAAAAGGCCCCAGCACAATCTAGCCGCGACAACAGAGCACCCTTTATTAGGCTTTGGGAGCTCACTGTGGCCTTTCCTCGGGTCTACTTGAAGTCTCCTAGCTGGTCGGATGGTAGGTACCTGGCTTCTGATGGATTTATTCTTTTGCTGGAAACCTTCCGGCCCGGTATAGGCCGCATCCCCGGGCTATCTTAATTTCAGTCTGGTCCTGGGAACTGGTCCGCCCAAAAGTTGCACATAAACAGCTGAAATTTGCCCAACTGCTTCCCAGGTGCACCTAGGAGCACATAAGGCTGGAAATTCGGTTTTCTTGTTGCCAGAACTTAGTTTAAAATATCTATTTCTATGTTTTTTATCAGGAGCTCCAGCCAAGAAGTTCCTCTCAGCTTGCTGGCTAGCTCCGCCCCCCCCGGTGCGCGGCTTTTTGACAGTTTTTTGATAACTTTGGCGAGATTTTTCAGGTCCGTGGCGGCAATGGTAGAGGGCTTAGGCTGGCGTATTGGGCCGGCGAAGGCAGGTAAGTAGACACGTTGATAACTAGGCCTCTATATCTCTATCAAATGTTATGAGTGCTATATTTGTACTCTTTTTTTAGTTCTCTAGTGATTTATTTTGATATAATATATAACTCCCAATAGGGTGTGCTCAAAACCACAGGGGTAAGTGATATAACGATATTCAACAAATACAGGGGGTATATAACTACACAGATACACATATCTATACAAAAATACAACTATAAGAGATGATGAATATATGGTACAAATAGGATACCAGGAAGTCCAGATATATCCACTAATGTCTCAAAAAACAGTACTCTTCAGGATATCTGAATAACATCAGGAAATAAGGTGGCAGAGATTGAGGAGGGTGAGCAGACCCTCACTCATTATCGGTTCATTTGTTTTTATTATTATATTATATTTTGAACCGTGTGCTATTCTGAATTCTACTAATCCTTCCAACTTTTTGCGGAGAGTTTGGAGACTACAGTGTTCCAGTACCCTGGAGATCAGCTAGCTGAGTTGCTGTAAAAGATCCAGCCTGAACCTGATAGCACTGTTTGTGTGCTTGGAAGAAATGTGAGTACCCTGTATCACGGTTATTTTATTTCTATCATTGGTCCTACTGATACACACAGGTGCCTCTCTTTTTGTTTGCTTGTATCCTAATTCCAGATTTGTCTGATATTAAAAGATTTGACCCCCATTCAGAATTGGCTAAAAAATGTATTGCAGAACACAGTAGCTCAAGCTCCACCCTCAGATAGATGGTAATAGAGAAGATTAGATCATCAAAGCATGGAGGGGATATCTCCAAGCTGCTTCTCAAAATGGAGGTATTTTGGATCTTCACCCTAGAAATACGCATCCCTAAGAGCTTTAACTCTGTCTATGATATTATCAATTTATTCATGTATCCTATCTTTCAAGAGGTAAATGTGATTGAAATAATAACATTATATGGGGCCAATTTAACAATCTGGTGGACATGATACGCTGCAGCATATCATGTCCTTTTATAGCACTATAAATATAAAGAGAGAAGCACTCAAAATGGAAACGAACAATAGCATAATAGCTTGTTCTATGGCTAGTTACCACCCAAGAAGCAGCCTCTTTTTGCTCAACATGTGCCTTTCACAGAGAAAAACTTTCCTGAAGCATATCAGTCTGATCCTGACTTCACAGTACAGTCCAGCCCCGAAATACCAGGCAATTCTTCTCTGAACGAGAGAAACAGCAAAACCCCAGACGTACGTTTCGGCCTATTGTGGGCCTCGTCAGTGAGGTGCAGCCATATCCCTCTAGGCACACTGAGCAACAGGTCCACGTCTGGATTCCCGCATCACACTTAGGGAGACTTCCCAAAATGTCATAATTTGCATAAATAAAAAGAGAGAAGCGCTCAACCTGGAAACAAACAATAGCATAATAGCTTGTTCTATGGCTAGTTACCACCCAAGAAGCAGCTTCTTTTTGCTCAACATGTGCCTTTCACAGAGAAAAACTTTCCTGAAGCATATCAGTCTGATCCTGACTTCACAGTACAGTCCAGCCCCGAAATACCAGGCAATTCTTCTCTGAATGAGAGAAACAGCAAAACCCCAGACGTACGTTTCGGCCTATTGTGGGCCTCGTCAGTGAGGTGCAGCCATATCCCTCTAGGCACACTGAGCAACGGGTCCACGTCTGGATTCCCGCATCCCACTTAGGGAGACTTCCCAAAATGTCATAATTTGCATAAAAAAAAAAGAGAGAAGCGCTCAACCTGGAAACGAACAATAGCATAATAGCTTGTTCTATGGCTAGTTACCACCCAAGAAGCAGCCTCTTTTTGCTCAACATGTGCCTTTCACACAGAAAAACTTTCCTGAAGCATATCAGTCTGATCCTGACTTCACAGTACAGTCCAGCCCCGAAATACCAGGCAATTCTTCTCTGAACGAGAGAAACAGCAAAACCCCAGACGTACGTTTCGGCCTATTGTGGGCCTCGTCAGTGAGGTGCAGCCATATCCCTCTAGGCACACTGAGCAACGAGTCCACGTCTGGATTCCCGCATCACACTTAGGGAGACTTCCCAAAATGTCATAATTTGCATAAATAAAAAGAGAGAAGCGCTCAACCTGGAAACGAACAATAGCATAATAGCTTGTTCTATGGCTAGTTACCACCCAAGAAGCAGCCTCTTTTTGCTCAACATGTGCCTTTCACAGAGAAAAACTTTCCTGAAGCATATCAGTCTGATCCTGACTTCACAGTACAGTCCAGCCCCGAAATACCAGGCAATTCTTCTCTGAACGAGAGAAACAGCAAAACCCCAGACGTACGTTTCGGCCTATTGTGGGCCTCGTCAGTGAGGTGCAGCCATATCCCTCTAGGCACACTGAGCAACGGGTCCACGTAAGAACAAGCCACTGAGCTGTTGTTCGTTCCTGGTAGAGCGCTTCTCTCTTTGTATGCAAATTATTATGACCCTGGGGAAGTCTCCCTATGGGTGATGGGGGAAACCAGACGTGGACTCCTTGCCCAGTGTGCTTAGAGGAATGTGGCTGCACCTCACTGACAAGGCCCATAGGAGGCCGAAACGATTGTCTGGGGTTGTCATGTTCCTTGTTCAGAGGAGAATTGCCTGGTATTTCGGGGCTGGACTGACCTTACTTGGCGGAATCAGACTGATATACTTCAGGAAAGTTTTCTTCTGTGAAAAGCACACTGGTCTAAAAGAGGCTGCTTCCGGGTAGTAAATCGCCATAGAACAAGCCACTGAGCTGTTGTTCGTTCCTGGTAGAGCGCTTCTCTCTTTGTATGCAAATTATTATGACCCTGGGGAAGTCTCCCTATGGGTGATGGGGGAAACCAGACGTGGACTCCTTGCCCAGTGTGCTTAGAGGAATGTGGCTGCACCTCACTGACGAGGCCCATAGGAGGCCGAAACGATCGTCTGGGGTTGTCATGTTCCTTGTTCAGAGGAGAATTGCCTGGTATTTCGGGGCTGGACTGACCTTACTTGACGGGATCAGACTGATATACTTCAGGAAAGTTTTCTTCTGTGAAAAGCACACTGGTCTAAAAGAGGCTGCTTCCGGGTGGTAAATCGCCATAGAACAAGCCACTGAGCTGTTGTTCATTCCTGGTAGAGCGCTTCTCTCTTTGTATGCAAATTATTATGACCCTGGGGAAGTCTCCCTATGGGTGATGGGGGAAACCAGACGTGGACTCCTTGCCCAGTGTGCTTAGAGGAATGTGGCTGCACCTCACTGACAAGGCCCATAGGAGGCCGAAACGATCGTCTGGGGTTGTCATGTTCCTTGTTCAGAGGAGAATTGCCTGGTATTTCGGGGCTGGACTGACCTTACTTGGCGGAATCAGACTGATATACTTCAGGAAAGTTTTCTTCTGTGAAAAGCACACTGGTCTAAAAGAGGCTGCTTCCGGGTAGTAAATCGCCATAGAACAAGCCACTGAGCTGTTGTTCGTTCCTGGTAGAGCGCTTCTCTCTTTGTATGCAAATTATTATGACCCTGGGGAAGTCTCCCTATGGGTGATGGGGGAAACCAGACGTGGACTCCTTGCCCAGTGTGCTTAGAGGAATGTGGCTGCACCTCACTGACGAGGCCCATAGGAGGCCGAAACGATCGTCTGGGGTTGTCATGTTCCTTGTTCAGAGGAGAATTGCCTGGTATTTCGGGGCTGGACTGACCTTACTTGACGGGATCAGACTGATATACTTCAGGAAAGTTTTCTTCTGTGAAAAGCACACTGGTCTAAAAGAGGCTGCTTCCGGGTGGTAAATCGCCATAGAACAAGCCACTGAGCTGTTGTTCATTCCTGGTAGAGCGCTTCTCTCTTTGTATGCAAATTATTATGACCCTGGGGAAGTCTCCCTATGGGTGATGGGGGAAACCAGACGTGGACTCCTTGCCCAGTGTGCTTAGAGGAATGTGGCTGCACCTCACTGACAAGGCCCATAGGAGGCCGAAACGATCGTCTGGGGTTGTCATGTTCCTTGTTCAGAGGAGAATTGCCTGGTATTTCGGGGCTGGACTGACCTTACTTGGCGGGATCAGACTGATATACTTCAGGAAAGTTTTCTTCTGTGAAAAGCACACTGGTCTAAAAGAAGCTGCTTCCGGGTGGTAAATCGCCATAGAACAAGCCACTGAGCTGTTGTTCATTCCTGGTAGAGCGCTTCTCTCTTTGTATGCAAATTATTATGACCCTGGGGAAGTCTCCCTATGGGTGATGGGGGAAACCAGACGTGGACTCCTTGCCCAGTGTGCTTAGAGGAATGTGGCTGCACCTCACTGACGAGGCCCATAGGAGGCCGAAACGATCATCTGGGGTTGTCATGTTCCTTGTTCAGAGGAGAATTGCCTGGTATTTCGGGGCTGGACTGACCTTACTTGGCGGGATCAGACTGATATACTTCAGGAAAGTTTTCTTCTGTGAAAAGCACACTGGTCTAAAAGAGGCTGCTTCCGGGTGGTAAATCGCCATAGAACAAGCCACTGAGCTGTTTTTCGTTCCTGGTAGAGCGCTTCTCTCTTTGTATGCAAATTATTATGACCCTGGGGAAGTCTCCCTATGGGTGATGGGGGAAACCAGACGTGGACTCCTTGCCCAGTGTGCTTAGAGGAATGTGGCTGCACCTCACTGACGAGGCCCATAGGAGGCCGAAACGATCGTCTGGGGTTTTCCTGTTCCTTGTTCAGAGGAGAATTGCCTGGTATTTCGGGGCTGGACTGACCTTACTTGGCGGGATCAGACTGATATACTTCAGGAAAGTTTTCTTCTGTGAAAAGCACACTGGTCTAAAAGAGGCTGCTTCCGGGTGGTAAATCGCCATAGAACAAGCCACTGAGCTGTTGTTCTTTCCTGGTAGAGCGCTTCTCTGTTTGTATGCAAATTATTATGACCCTGGGGAAGTCTCCCTATGGGTGATGGGGGAAACCAGACGTGGACTCCTTGCCCAGTGTGCTTAGAGGAATGTGGCTGCACCTCACTGACGAGGCCCATAGGAGGCCGAAACGATCGTCTGGGGTTGTCATGTTCCTTGTTCAGAGGAGAATTGCCTGGTATTTCGGGGCTGGACTGACCTTACTTGGCGGGATCAGACTGATATACTTCAGGAAAGTTTTCTTCTGTGAAAAGCACACTGGTCTAAAAGAGGCTGCTTCCAGGTGGTAAATCGCCATAGAACAAGCCACTGAGCTGTTGTTCGTTCCTGGTAGAGCGCTTCTCTCTTTGTATGCTTTTATAGCAGTATATCCAATGGCACTACTTATCAGAAATAACAAACGTTCCCTAATAAATTTACGCTAGGTTGGCGAATGTTTCTAGGGGTTGGTGCTTGTACAAATGAAACTTGAACAGAATGATCAGTGGAGAACTGAAGAAAGAAGTACAAATATAGCACTCATAACGTTGAATAATATTTACTTTGATTATGATCAAACACAATAGAAGAAATAAAACATAACTTTTATTAAATAATTGTAAAATATAAGGGTAAGTGAGGTTAAAATTACAAATTGCTTATTTGTGCCTAGAGGTGAGTTACAAACATCCAATAAAGCGTAGTAACCTGATGGTTAAGCGGTTGTCATAATTTTAATATATGAAGGTATACCCAAATTTGTATCTCCGATATCAGTTTATATATGTGTGCCAGAAAGTGCACACTACAGGTTATCCTAGGCAAGTAGGTACTGATAATAACTGAGATATAATCAGAATATATACATGTATTATTGGTACTCTGGGAGGGTATATCGTGGCTGAACTCCCAAAGAGGATAGATAGCAAATGCAGGTACTGAATAGGAGAAATCACCTATTAATATCGTTGGTCTAACTTGGGTATCAGCAGGGCTACGTTTGAATATGGTATGCCTATGGCAAAATATATCTGCTAATACCTGCCAATTGAAAATACTTATTAAAGCAGTGACCGTCACTGGAAAAATAAAGAAGGAGTGTATACCTATTAGTACCAGTTAGTACCAGTTGATGTGTACATTTTAATACCAGAGGTAACGATATTTGGCCTCTACATGGAATATGTATATCAGTTGTTACCATATAGGAGTGTTTGCTTATTAATACCGTAGGTATTGTGTCCTTATCAATATGAGGTACCTGATATTAGATGGTTAACTATTAATACTATTGTTTGGTCAGTCTTAACTGAATAATAGTCAAGGGAAAATATATACCTTTGGGTATCTGTTTACCAGTAAACCTATTAATACCAGGGGTGATAATATTCAGTCCCTACACGGAATGAAAAATACCTATTATTACCATATGGGAGAGATTACCTTTAACACCTTAAGTATTGTTGTTAACACGGGTTACATGGGTTATTGTCTTCTAATGGAGATAAATATATCTATGATTTTCTGATGTCACGGGATTACCTATTGATACCATAGGTTTGGTCAGCCTTGACTGAGTAAATGTAAAGGGAGAATATGTACCTTTAAGTACTTGTCTATCAGTGTACCTATTAATACCAGGGGTGATAATCTTCAATCCCTACAGGGAGTAAATATACCTGTTATTACCATATGAGATAGATTACCTTCTAATACTGTAAGTATTGTTTTTGTATCTGTAAGTGGTACGTAGTAGTGGTGACCTAATGAATGTATATCTATAAGTACCTAATGCCAGAAATTACTTATTAATACCGTAAGTTATGCTAAGCAAAACTGGCAAAAGGTTTGTTTACCTGTAAGTACCATTAGAGATAAATGCCTATTATTTTACCTTTTAATACCGTAAGATTGTAAGGGGAAAAGATACTAGGGCTAAAGGGAGAATATATACCTTGAAATACCTGTATGTCAGTGTATCTATTAATACCAGGGGTGATAATATTTTACCCCTACAGGGAGTAAATATACCTGTTATTACCATATGAGAGAGATTACCTTTTAATACCTTAAGTATCTTTTCAGTATTTGTAAAAGGTACGTGGTTTATAGTACCTAATGGATATCAATATATCTATAAATACCTAATGCCAGAAATTACCTCTTAATACCGTGAGTTATGCTGAGTCAAACTAAAGTTGGAGAAACTGGCCTAAAGCTGCATCTCAGAATGAATCTACACAGACACTCAATCAAAAACCACAAGGAAAATGAATATTGTACCCCTGTTGGTCATCACTTCACCCAGACTGGTCACTCCATCCTTAACCTCAGGCTTAAAATTCTTAAAGGGAATTTCAAAGACTCTCATGAACGAAAGACATTTCAGATGAAAATGATCACACATTTCAATACCAGAAATGAAGGACTTAATGTAGACTCTGGCTTTCTCACACACTACCATAACTTTCTATAATCTCTCATCTTATTGTCCTATATTGGTTTCTTTTTACTCTCCTCTGTTTATTTACTCTTTCTGGCTATTCTCAGCTATTTTCTCCTTCAGACACATTCTCTGTTTTTATGACCCCCCTCCCTCCCTTCCATTTGTTGCATGTGATTTGTATCTATATCAGAATGATCAATATTGCTTTAGACCTGAGGAAGAGAGGAAAACTCTCGAAAGCTTGTCTTTTAAATATTATGTTAGTCCAATAAAAAAGGTATCACTGCATACTGCAATACTTTGTTTTTTTTACATTTGGCGCCAAAGGATATAGCCCAGGACCACGACAAGGTCTCCCCCTTCCTGGGACCCTAAACCAGCACCCACACAATGCATACTTCCAAACAAACAAACAAATGCTCCCCTGCGGACCTGACACCCAGGTTGCTCTGGGGTTAACTGCCTGGGTTGCTGGGAACTTTGCAGCTGTCTGTCAGTGTTCAGGGCTGTGGAGTTAACAGTGGCTTAGGATGTGTACCCAGTCCAGTCTGTGAGTGCGGTCCATTCCTGTGTTTTGTATTTACATAGGGGAGGTTACAAAAGCCTGTGTCACCCTGGGAGGTTCCCAGTTGGTTTGTTTGGAAGTATGCATTGTGTGGGTGCTGGTTTAGGGTCCCAGGAAGGGGGAGACCTTGTCGTGGTCCTGGGCTTGATCCTTTGGCGCCAAATGTAACTGACTTCCCCCAGTTTTGCTTTTAAACATTGCTGTGAATCTGCTAGTGAGTGCTGGGTTTTTTGTGTTTTGTGTTAATGTTTGTAATGCTCCCCTGCGGACCTGACGCCCAGGTTGCTCTGGGGTTAACTGCCTGGGTTGCTGGGAACTTTGCAGCTGTCTGTCAGTGTTCAGGGCTGTGGAGTTAACAGTGGCTTAGGATGTGTACCCAGTCCAGTCTGTGAGTGCGGTCCATTCCTGTGTTTTGTATTTACATAGGGGAGGTTACAAAAGCCTGTGTCACCCTGGGAGGTTCCCAGTTGGTTTGTTTGGAAGTATACATTGTGTGGTTGCTGGTTTAGGGTCCCAGGAAGGGGGAGACCTTGTCGTGGTCCTGGGCTTGATCCTTTGGCGCCAAATGTAACTGACTTCCCCCAGTTTTGCTTTTAAACATTGCTGTGAATCTGCTAGTGAGTGCTGGGTTTTTTGTGTTTTGTGTTAATGTTTGTAATGCTCCCCTGCGGATCTGACACCCAGGTTGCTCTGGGGCTAACTGCCTGGGTTGCTGGGAACTTTGCAGCTGTCTGTCAGTGTTCAGGGCTGTGGAGTTAACAGTGGCTTAGGATGTGTACCCAGTCCAGTCTGTGAGTGCGGTCCATTCCTGTGTTTTATATATATATATATATATATATATATATATACACATATAAATATTTAGACATGTAACACCTGAGACCTCATATCTTTGAGCCTTTATAACTTTTTTGAGTAATATTTTTTTATTAGATAGTGTAATGTAACTGTACTTGTACATGTATTTTTTATGGCCTAGATTTAGAGTTTGGCGGTAGCTGTGAAAACCAGCGTTAGAGGCTCCTAACGCTGGTTTTAGGCTACCGCCGGTATTTGGAGTCAGTCAGGAAAGGGTCTAACGCTCACTTTTCAGCCGCAACTGTTCCGATCAGCCAATAGAATGCGAGCTCAATCTGATTGGCTGATTGGATCAGCCAATCGGATTGAACTTGATTCTGAATGGCTGATTCTATCAGCCAATCAGAATATTCCTACCTTAATTCCGATTGGCTGATAGAATCCTATCAGCCAATCGGAATTCGAGGGACGCCATCTTGGATGACGTCATTTAAAGGAACCGTCATTCGTCGTCTAGTCGTCGGTTGAAGAGGATGTTCCGTGTCGGCTTGGAAGAAGATGGTTCCGCTCCGCTCCAGAAGAAAGAAGATTGAAGATGCGGCTTGATAGAAGACTTCATCCAGATGATGGACTTCCGACTTCAGCCCGAGGATGGATTTCTTCAGTAGCCACTTGGATCCAGACTTCAGCCCGAGGATGGACGTCACTCTTCAGCCCCCCGCTTGGGCTTGGATCAAGACTTCCGAGGCTTGGATCAAGACTTCCAAGGACGGATCAGTGAACCTGGCAGAGTGAAGATAAGGTAGGAAGATCTTCAGGGGCTTAGTGTTAGGTTTATTTAAGGGGGGTTTGGGTTAGATTAGGGGTATGTGGGTGGTGGGTTGTAATGTTGGGGGGGGGGTATTGTATGTTTTTTTTTACAGGCAAAAGAGCTGAATTCTTTGGGGCATGCCCCGCAAAGGGCCCTGTTCAGGGCTGGTAAGGTAAAAGAGCTTTGAACTTTTGTAATTTAGAATAGGGTAGTGCATTTTTTTTATTTTGGGGGGCTGTGTTATTTTATTAGGGGACTTAGAGTAGGTGTAATTAGTTTAAAATTGGTGTAATATTTTTCTAATGTTTGTAAATATTTTTTTATTTTTTGTAACTTAGTTCTTTTTTATTTTTTGTACTTTAGTTAGTTTATTTCATTGTATTTATTTGTAGATATTGTATTTAAATAATTTATTGATAGTGTTAGGTTTAATTGTAGGTAATTGTTGGTATTTTATTTAATTAATTTATTGATAGTGTAGTGTTAGGTTTAATTGTAACTTAGGTTAGGATTTATTTTACAGGTAATTTTGTAATTATTTTAACTATTTTAGCTATTAAATAGTTCTTAACTATTTAAAGGACCAGTCAATACAGTAGATTTGCATAATCAACAAATGCATGATAATAAGACAATGCAATAGCACTTAGTCTGAACTTCAAATGAGTAGTAGATTCTTGTTAGATAAATTGCAAAGTTATGTCTATTTCCACTCCCCCTGTATCATGTGACAGCCATCAGCCAATCACAAATGCATATACGTATATGCTGTGAATTCTTGCACATGCTCAGTAGGAGCTGGTGACTCAAAAACTGTAAATATAAAAAGACTGTGCACATTTTGTTAATGGAAGTAAATTGGAAAGTTGTTTAAAATTGCATGCTGTATCTGAATCATGAAGTTTAATTTTGACTTGAGTGTCCCTTTAATAGCTATTGTACCTGGTTAAAATAAATACAAATTTACCTGTAAAATAAATATAAATCCTAAAATAGCTATAATATAATTATAATTTATATTGTAGCTATATTAGGGTTTATTTTACAGGTAAGTATTTAGCTTTAAATAGGAATAATTTATTTAATAAGAGTTAATTTATTTTGTTAGATTTAAATTATATTTAACTTAGCGGGGTGTTAGTGTTAGGGTTAGACTTAGCTTTAGGGGTTAATACATTTATTAGAATAGCGGTGAGCTCCAATCGGCAGATTAGGGGTTAATGTTTGAATTTAGGTGTCGGCGATGTTAGGGAGGGCAGATTAGGGGTTAATACTATTTATTATAGGGTTAGTGAGGCGGATTAGGGGTTAATAACTTTATTATGAAGGGTAGGCTCCTCTATTATACTCTGAGCTCCTTGACAAAGCCCATCCTTAGCTTTTTGGGGGATCCGCTTAATAGAGTCCTCCTTCCTTACTGATTCCTGAAATATTGGGGTCAATATACTCTGCAGGCCTCGTTTCAGCTCCTGGAAGTGGAAATGTAGGGCAGACTGTACGCAATGCTCCTATTTGTCTAGCGCCGCCATGACAGGAAAGCACGTGTGAACCTACGGGTCCTAAGATAATATAGCTGAATAACAACCCAGCTGCTCTGTTTCAGGTTCTGCAGAGCTATATCCTGTGTGGTCTGTGAGTGGAGATAATGCAGGTTAGAATATAGCAGTTGGTGTGGACCTGCTTAATCCGTGTTACCGGGGGAGGGTGCCGAGATCCCAATGGTAGGCCACCAGCTGTGATCATGACGATTAAGAACCAAGGAAGTAAAAAACAATTTGGCTGACACTCCAGCACATGGGGAGTCTTTAGCTGTAATGTTTAGGTGCAAATGCTGCGTTTGTCTCAGGATAGATAGATAGCAGCTATTCGAGACCTCCTGGACACGCCCCCGATTTACATCCCTTTTTATTTCTCAAAAAAAATGTAATTTCTTATTTACATTTTTCAAGGGATATAGGTTAGTGTTAGTAAGGGTCTAGATAGGTTAGCTAGTTTTGGCAATAGTTTAGTTAGTGTTTAGGTGAATTAGTGTAGGTAGGTAAGCTAGGGACTTAAGTGGTAGGTTAGAGTTGTGGAGGATAAAGGGATAGATATGCCGAGTGGAGTGTATAGGGGGAGGGGGGGAGGGAAGAGGGGGATGGGAGTGGAGAGGGGGAGGGGAGTGGAGAGGGAGTAGGATGAATAGGTCTAGGGGTCAAAGTTTGGGTGGATGTTTTATCCTACCTCAAACCCTTGCCGAGGAGGGAAGGAGAGAGGGTGTAAGAGTGAAGGTGGGAGGAGATAGAAGGAATCAGCCTCAGCCAGGTACATGTAGAACAAGGAGAGTGGGGCAGGCTGTGGCAAGTGTGGGTGGGGCTGGTGGTAGCCTGTCACAACCTGCAGAGAGAGGAGGGAAAGAGGGCTGTTACCCATTCACAGGAGGGAGAGCCTGTGTCTGCAGGCCCTTGATGTGAAGGGCAGGCTAAGTGAGGAGAGGTACTCAGAGGAGGAGAAGGAAGCTTTTTTGGAGCCTATTTGGAGAGGGCACCCCAAATGTAGAATCATAATCATAGGCAAAGTGTATGTCACAAACTATGGGAGTTGATAAGAGTGGCAGTTAGTTGCTTAGGCTGAAATAGGTCAATTGCAAGCATAAAACATTGCTACCATGACTGATGGAGGGTAACTAAATAAAAATGGATGCAACAAGCCAAATATGCCCATGGGACAGGTGGTTATCCAATTAGGCCAGTTTATTACAAGCCATGGGAGAAAAGGCTGTCCAATGTTATATCTGGAGCAGCTGTCCTAGGCTGTAAGGGAAAAATGGACACCTCAGAGACACCTGAAGAGGTCCATGAAGGTGAAAATTCAATATCATATATACTAAATGTTCTTATTTATGTAAATCTATTGAATATATCATAAATATCTATATGTTTTGAGCTAAAAATGTCAAATATGGAGCAGAAAAAAGTGAGGTGTACAATTTTTTATTTCTAATTTACTGGCAGCCAAGGGGCAAAATAACTGCTTAGTTGTGAAAAATATACATTGTAGCATCAATAGTAGGGTCTAAGGTGAAGCTTTGATGAGGGGGCATCTTGGGACCCCACTGACTATCGTGCCGAGTCACCTAGAGATTCTCCAGTATTTTTATTGAGGACAGCTGGCAACCTTACTCATAATTAAAATATGCATCTGCCTACTTTTCCAATATACAGACCTGGAGCCTATAGGTCAGTGACTGGCATTGCTAGCACATTGTTATCTATAACACAAACACAGGAAATATTTGCTTAGACCATAAGCTTCTTGTGTATGTTAAGTACCTCTGCCAGGAAGATATTGACTTAAAATTGTAGTACATTGTTATAAACTAGGATAGTCCCACAGGGACACTTAGCACAGGCATAACAAAATGTGTATTAATTAGAATTTGTTTAAAGTAAAACATAGCTTGCACTAAAAAGAAAGATAACATCAGTGTTTCTCCTCCTACAAATAGAAATATTTTAATCAAAGGAAAAGTATAAAGCCATTTTGTTGCTGTGTATTCATCTCTGGGGAATTTCCAACTGCCAGAATTTTCAAGGATAGAACTTTACATATTTTAATTCTTTTATAAATATGTTTAATACTATATAAGGACTTTTCATTGTTTTCCTTTGTATGCATTACAGTTTTGGTATTGAACTTTTATGTTTGTAGATAATTTTTAAATAGATGATTTAAGTACAGGTAGCCCTCAGTTTACGCCGGGGTTGGGTTCCAGAAGGAATGGTTGTAAATCGAAACTGTTGTAAATTGAAACCAAGTTTATAATGTAAGTCAATGGGAAGTGAGGGAGATAGGTCCTAAGTAGCACCTAATACATTATTTTTAAAGCTTTGAAATGAAGACTTTTAATTCTAAACAGCATTATAAGCCTAATGAAATAATCACACAACACAGAATATATAATTAAACTAAGTTAAATGAAGAAAAACATTTACTAAACAGCATTATAAACCTAATAAAATAATCATACAACACAGACTTCACTTGCATTTTTCTGCAAACAGTTCTTTCTATGCATTCCAATCTGGACTGATTTTTAGACAGGAAGATCTTGTTCCTTTGAAATCTGCTTGATAGCTCAGGTCTAGTTAAATTTATTAATTTCAGCTTGCTTGGCTTTGCTGCAACACAAGCGGACAGCTCCACCTACTGGCTATTTTAATAAATGCACTGCTTCTCAATGCAATTCAATAGCAGTCACATGAATGGAAAAAAAAAGGTTGTTATTCTGAAACGGTGTAAATTGAACCGTTATAAAACGAGGGCCACCTGTATATGCTTATTGTCTATACCAGTGGTTCTCAACCAAAGTGACCTCAAGGCCCGGTAAATTTTAGCTAGACATGTCCATGGCCCGGTAGTTTTATATATATATATATATATATATATATATATATATATATATATATATATATATATAAATAAAGTGTGCAGCAGGTGAGGACTGATCAGTGAGGCAAATAGGACCTGGGCCGAGGGACCAGCAAGTAGGGGGGCCCACAAATGGCATCTCCACGGATCCTGGTGCATTCCTTAAGCTGTAGTTTTCAGTTGCCCTATCAGTAACTAAGCAAAAAAAGTGTGGGTTTAGAGGGGCCCTGGCAGGGGTCTGTCGCTGTGAGGGCCATGGAGTGTGGGGTCTGGCCCTGGAGGTTGGGTACCCTTTCTCTGGACCTTAATGTTGGGGGTCCTGGCTCTGGAGGTTTAGGGGCCTGTTGGGGGCAGGGCAGGGAGGCTACTATGTTCATTTACATAAAATGTAATACATTTTGGTCAATGTGAGACAGTGTTCCTGGGACCTTGATTGGTATCAGTCTGCCCTTGGTGTGCAGTGGGGTAAGAGTGTGCAGTGGGGGCATGACAGGCCGGGGCCCACCAGCAGGGCTATCACGGCCCGGTACTGGGCCACGGCCCGGCTGTTGAGAAACCAGGGTCTATACTATCAATGCATAAGACATATAGGCCTAGATTACAAGATGTAACTGATACTGACTTAGCAATAAAAGTTACATTCATGTTGATAATGATTCCAGCTCCTATGGGCTTAAAGTTACATTAAAGAGTTTGAGATGATAATATAAAATTATAAATTGTACATATGTTATGGCAAAGTCAGATATCCGGGCAATGCTAGGATTACCATGTTTAAAACGGACATTACCCAAGCGGCTATGGGTAAAGCCCGATGTACTGTAATTCCCCAGCTACACAATTTTTTTTGCCTCTGCCTGGGGGGCTTGAAGGGGGGCACCCCGCTTATTCTCTGGCATCCACCCCAAGTGAACCTAGGGGAATAAGGTTAAGAATGGGAGGCATTGCCCCCCTTGAACCCCCCCAAGCAGAGGGAAAAAGATAGTGAAGATGGGGGGAATTACAGTGAATTGTATATATGTTTGATGCAGTGACTTGATGAAGTGCATGAGTTGCATAGGGCTTTACCTACAGCCGCTTGGGTAATGTCCGTTTTACCCGGGTAATCCTAGAATTACCCAATATCTAACTTTATCCATAACATATATAAAAAAAAGTCTGCAAAAAACTTTCAATTATTTTGTCCCCTTGAAATGTAAGTGCAAAAACACTGTTATATTCCACACAGCCATTGGCTGCACAATCTAGTGACCTATTTATACTGTCCCTACTTGGCCACGACAGAGAAGGTAACCTAAGTTACAACATGGCAGCTCCCATTGTTTTATAGACACTAAGGGCTAGATTACTTTGAGCAAGTGATATTGTGTTCTCGCGAGCATTTTTAATTTCGCTGATATTACTAGTTGAGAGGAATTTTTACAGCAATCTCAGAGCTATGGTTAACTGTTTTCCTAAACTAAAAAGTTGCACAAAACTAATCAAAAATACATTATAAAGTACAGTTACACTCATAATAACACTATCTAATAAAAAATATGTAATTAAAATATTGAACACAAACATTATAAATGTTCAAAGATATGAGATCTTGGGGGTCGATCCGATAAAAATCGTCGCCCGCAAAAGTCGGCAACGCCAATATTTGCGCGGGTTTGGTATCCTATATACGGCGTAACCTAGAAGTTACGCGCGTATATTTCTGCCGTCGCCCGTAGTTTTTTGGGCCATAGGCAGGTATACCAAACCCACACAATTTGGTATCCAATATACAGCGTAAGGACTTACGTGGCGAAAATGGAGAAATCTTACTCCATTTTCACCTCGCTACAAAAAGCAGCCGTAAGAAGCCTTACGCTGACTATTGGAGCCCCGTAACTCCCTAAACTGGCTGCTAAAATAAACCTAACACCTAACGCATGCGCAATGTCTATCTCCCTGTCAACCGCGATCTGCTAAAATAAACCTAACACCTAACGCATGCGCAATGTCTATCTCCCTGTCAACCGCGATCCCCCGCCGCAATCCCTAATAAAGTATTTAACCCCTAAACCGCCGCCATCTACATAAACTAACCCCCTACTGTGAGCCCCTAAAACCACCACCATCTAACTGATCTATCCCCTAATGTGAACCCCTAAAACCGCCACCATCTAACTGATCTATCCCCTAATGTGAACCCCTTACACCGCCACCATCTAACTGATCTATCCCCTAATGTGAACCCCTTACACCGCCGCCATCTATATTAAAATTATTAACCCCTAATTTAATCTACCTACCCCGCCGCCAGGTATATTATCTATATTAACCCTAAGTATATTATAGTTAATATAGTTATTACATTATATATATATTAACTATATTAACCCTAATTATATTAAGGTTAATATAGTTAATATAGTTACTATAGTATTTATATTAACTATATTAACTCTATCTAACCCTAACACCCCTAACTAAATTCTTATTAAATAAATCTAATTCATATTATAAACTAAAATATTCCTATTTAAATCTAAATACTTACCTATAAAATAAACCCTAAGATAGCTACAATGTAATTAATAATTACATTATAGCTATGTTAGGGTTTATATTTATTTTACAGGTAAATTGTTAATTATTTTAACTAGGTATAATAGCTATTAAATAGTTATTAACTATTTAATAGCTACCTAGTTAAAATAATTACCCAATTACCTGTAAAATAAATCCTAACCTAAGTTACAAATACACCTACACTATCAATAAATTAAATAAACTACAAATATCTATCTAAAAATACAATTAAATAAACTAAACTAAATTACAAAAAAACCCCACTAAATTACAAAAAATAAAAAAAAGATTACAAGATTTTTAAGCTAATTACACCTATTCTAAGCCCCCTAATAAAATAATAAAGCCCCCCAAAATAAAAAAATTCCCTACCCTATTCTAAATTAAAACAAGTTCAAAGCTCTTTTACCTTACCAGCCCTTAAAAGGGCCTTTTGTGGGGGCATGCCCCAAAGAAAACTGCTCTTTTGCCTGCAAAAAAAACACAATACCACCCCCCAACATTACAACCCACCACCCACATACCCCTAATCTAACCCAAACCCCCCTTAAATAAACCTAACACTACCCCCCTGAAGATCTCCCTACCTTGTATTCACCCCGCCGGGCAGAACTCCTGATCCGATCCGGGCGATGTGTTCCAGCAAGCGGCAGTGAAGTCTTCTTCCATCCGGGCGATGTCTTGAAGCAAGCGGCAGAGAGTCTTCTTCCATCGGCGACGTCTTCAAGCAAATCGGCATCTTCAATCTTCTTACTTCGCTCCTCCGCCGCGGAGCATCCTTCCGGCACGACGACTTCCCGACGAATGAGGTTCCTTTAAATGACGTCATCCAAGATGGCGTCCGTCGAATTCGGATTGGCTGATAGGATTCTATCAGCCAATCAGAATTAAGGTAGAAAAATCTGATTGGCTGATTGAATCAGCCAATCAGATTCAAGTTCAATCTGATTGGCTGATTGGAAAGCAATCCTCACTCAACAAATCCCTCTAAATAGTGCGGTCCCAAAACTTTGTGTACAGCAATCCGGTTGGTCTTCGTAAGGTTCCCGTACCTTTGGCTTACTCGGTTTACTCTGTACGATGTTGACGCTACTATGTCTAGAGTTTACAAACTACAGAAGCCCCAGAAGAGCGAAAATAGAGCAACACATTTTGATGGAGTGCCTTTCTCAAGCTCTATCTCTACGGTGTGTCTATTGCGCTATATACCCCACTGTTAAAGGGACAAAATCCCATTTCCACAATTAAAGGGTAGTTATTGTTTTCAGTTAATTTTTTCAGATTATTTTTGTTAATCTATATTGCAGATGTTAATAGCGCACTAGTTACCTGCTTCAGACTATAAGTTTTATATTTGATGTACACACAATTAATATACAGGTAGCCTTCAGTTTACACCCGGGTTAGGTTCCAGAAGGAATGGTTGTAAATCAAAACCGTTGTAAATTGAAACCCAGTTTATAATGTAAGTCAATGGGAAGTGAGGGAGTTAGATTCCAGGCCCCTCTCAAAATTGTCATAAGTAATACCTAATACATGAAGACTTTAAATGCTAAAAAGCATTTTAGCATTATAAACAGTATCAAATAATCACACAACGTAGAATATATAATTAAACTAAGTTAAATTAACAAAAACATTTGCTAAACTGCATTATAAACCTTATGAAATAATCACACAATACAGACGTTACTTGCATTATTCTGCAAACAGTTCTTTCTATGCATTCCAATCTGGACTTATTTATAGACAGGAAGATCTTGTTCCTATGAAAGCTGCTCGATAGCTCATGTCTAGCTAGACTAATTAATTCCAGACTGTTATTGTGCTTGGCTTTGCATATCTTTGCTGCAACACAAGCGGACAGCTCCACCTACTGGCTATTTTAATCAATGCAATGCTTTTTAATGCTTTTCAATAGCAGTCACATGACTGAAAAAAAAGGTTGTTATTCTGAAACGGCGCAAATTGAACCAACGCAAATCGAGGGCCTCCTGTACTGGTGTATTTGATACAATTGCATATAAAACATACGGCTAGATTACAAGTTTTGCGTTTTGAGGGGTGCGGTATTAACTTGCACGTTATTGTCACCGCTCACTTACCTACAGCCCTGGTATTACAGTTTTTCAGAAGCCCGGCCTTAAAAGGAAAGAAGTGAGCGTAGAGCAAAATTGTGCTCCATACCGCACTCGAATACCAGCGCTACTTAAGTCAGTGGTGAGCTGGTTGTACTTGCTCATGCACGATTTCCCCATAGACATCAATGGGGAGAGCCGGTTGAAAAAAAGTCTAACACCTGCCAAAAAGCAGCGTAAAGAATGCGAGCTCAAGCCTATTGGCTGATTGGATCAGCCAATAGGATTGAAGTTCAATCCTATTGGCTGATTGCATCAGCCAATAGGATTTTTTCAACCTTAATTCCGATTGCATCAGCCAATACGATTTTTTCAACCTTAATTCCGATTGGCTGATAGAATTCTATCATCCAATCGGAATCTAAGGGGCGCCTTCTTGGATGACGTCACTTAAAGGTACCCTAATTTGTCGGATAGTCGTTGTTGGAAGAGGATGCTCCATGCCGGATGTCTTGAAGATGGACCCGCTATGTGTGCTTATTTATATGCACCTATTTTTTTTTATTCTGTTCTAAAAAAACATCTTATTTCCAATTCCTGATTTAGGCCTCTTGGGGTCAAAATTTTAAACTTATAGATCCATTTATTTTATAGTTTTAATAAATTTGTATGTATATCTGTCCCTCTGGGTCTTCTGTAGTTTGTAAACTCTAGGCATATTAGTGGCAACATCGTACAGAGTAAGCCAAGTAAGCCGAAGGTACGGGAACCTTACAAAGACCAACCGTACACCAAGTTTTGGGACCGCACTATCTAGAGGAATTTGTGGTTCAAATATATGGAGGCCCACTTATCAAGTTCCAAATGGAGCTTGAGGACCCGTGTTTTTGGCGAGTCTTTAGACTCGCCAGAAACAGCAGTTATGAAGCAGACCACTGCTCCATAACCCTGTCCGCCTGCTGTGAGCACCACAGAAAGAGACTTTTGTGTTTTGCTACACATATGGTCTAAATCTTGTTTTTGTCACGCTCTAGGATACTTGGGAGGGATCCTAAAACCTGTGGATTTACTTTTGGTATCACCTTCAGCGCAGTGATTTTCATTTCTTGTCGCCAAAGGACTTTAACATAGAGATACCTACAGATACATACAGATACATTGCTAAAGATGTATTTGTGTATGTATATATATATATATATATATATATATATATATATATACAGTATATATATATATATATATTTAACTGTGTATTTACTGTAAATATTTCACATTCCAATATTTTGCTCATAGCAGAATGTTCTATTTATTTATAAATAGATATTCCTATATATATATATATATATATATATATATATATATATATATATATATATATATATATATATATATATATATATATATATATATATATATATATATATACAGTATATATCTGTATATATCTATACCTAGGTATAAATATATATTTGTTTAAAGGGGCAGTCTAGGCCAAAATAAACTTTCATGATTCAGATAGGGTATGTAATTTTAAACAATTTTCCAATTTACTTTTATCACCAATTTTGCTTTGTTCTCTTGGTATTCTTAGTTGAAAGCTTAACCTAGGAGGTTCATATGCTAATTTCTTAGACCTTGAAGGCCACCTCTTTTCATAATGCATTTTAACAGTTTTTCACCACTAGAGGGTGTTAGTTCATGTGTTTCATATAGATAACACTGTGCTCGTGCACTAGAAGTTATCTGGGAGCAGGCACTGATTGGCTAAACTGCAAGTCTGTCAAAAGAACTGAAATAAAGGGGCAGTTTGCAGAGACTTAGATACAAGATAATCACAGAGGTTAAAAGTATATTAATATAACTGTGTTGGTTATGCAAAACTGGGGAATGGGTAATAAAGGGATTATCTATCTTTTAAAACAATAAAAATTCTGGTGTAGACTGTCCCTTTAAAAAACCATCAGATATATGTAGAAATATGTATTTTTGAATAAATAGAACATATTCAGTTATGTTAAGAACATTGGAATATGAAATATTAATATTTTCATGTTAGGTTAGCGCAATTGCAAAAATGCGATCATGCTTGCATGAGAGTGTGGGTGTTGGTCTTTTTCCCACTTTTTTTTTCTCCATTGACTTCTATGGGTAATACGTGAACATGCACACGATATTGGATGTTCAGTTTTTTGCACTATTCGGGTTACCACCTGCACATTCTAAGTTTTTTTTAACTTGTAATACAAGTGCAACCCGACTAGCGCAAAAGCTTATCTCTAGCAGAGTTTTTGTGATCGTGAAAACCCCATATACCGTGATCTTTCATAATTCAGATAGAGCATGGGATTTTAAACAACTTTCTAATTTACTTAGATATCTTATTTTTTTAAGCACTTTATGGCAGCAGTTTTGCAAAAATTGTATCCATTTTAAAGAGCACTAGATGGCTGTACTATTTACTTCAATGCAGTGCTCCAGATGCCTACCTAGGTATCTCTTATACACAGAATATAATGGGAACAAAGCAAATTTGACAATAGAAGTAAATTAGATTTTTTTTCTTAAAATGGCCTGGCCAAATTTCTGGGTTTTAACACATGAATTACAATCCTTTGATAATTAAATTAGAAAGTGTACTTTTTCCCAAGCAAATCTATATGTTTTTGTAATGTAAGTAAGGTTTTATACAGTATGTGCCCAATAAAGGACTATATTAAGAGTGGAGCACAAAGTAGCACTCCCACTAGAGAGATAAAATCGCTAGACAGAGACTTTTTGCACACGTTTGGTTGCGCTCATATTATGAGTTGAAAGTAAAAAGTTAGCGTGCAAGCGAAAACCCAACGAGTGCAACAGTGGCACTTAGAGTATCGCAAACGCATTAACGTATTCCCCCATAGACAAAGGAGAGCGAAAACTGCAAAAACGTAACACTCATACTTGCGCGCCAACATGATCGTGTTATTCAAGTGGGTTCAACCTGACATGAATTATAAATATTTCCCATTTCAATGTTCTTCCCATAGAAGAATATATTCTATTTATTTTTAAATAAATATTTATATATATATATATATATATATATATATATATATATATATATGTATATATATATAACTTCCATGTGTGTCTGCACTCACAATGCAATAGGGACATCAACCAGGGTGCCAAGACAGGTATATCAATAATCCATTATAGAAGAGGACTGCACTCACTGGATTTGGTATATAAAATAAATTTTTTTATTAAGGTGACGTTTCAGGGTACGCAACCCCTTCCTCAGACCAGGCAACAGTGCAAATGAACAGTGTGCAATATAAAGCAACATAGCCCCTCCCATCAAACAATTAGTGAAATTGCGTCAAAACCTATGTAACCATGACAACAGGTGAATCACCTAATTAACAATATTCCTACCTTTACTAATGTGATAGTTAAAAACAGTATAATTGTGCAAACCATATAAGTGTATCTTAAAACTATTCTCAAACTATAAATGACATGACATATGAGTAGCACCTAAAACACTCAAGGTGCACCCAAAGAAATAAAATGTCCCCCTACAATGTGATGTGTGACATACTGAAATAGCTACCACAAAGAAACAACTTAACATTGATAAAGGCAGTCTATAGGAAACCGCGCTCAATAAAAGATAGTTGCAGGACCTAGGCAGTATATCAGCATTTAAACTTTAGTGCATCAGTATCTCTCAGTAAAACATACTTCTCAGTAAACAAAGGACAAGTAGAGAAAAAGGACAAGTATAGAAAAAGGGCTCATAGCCAGAAAAACACGTATGTCAAGATTTAGGCAAGCATGTAGATGTGTGTGTCAACTGTTGAACATCAGTAGGTATATCGTATAGCATCCATAGACTAATCTTAGAGAGAAAGAGGGTGTCATCACACCATCACCGACTACTGAGCCTAAGGGGTAATATAGATAATTTCAAAGCAGTGTGATTGCAATACATACAAAGAGTCAGCAACGTAAGATCGCTATTTATATCTCAAAGGGGAAAATATATATATATCTCTACCAGCCAGCAATGTCTCTAGTTCAGGTAACTTACTTGGCATGAGATGTGATAGATACTGTCAAAGTGATTGCAGCGTGTTGCAGAGAGGGAGCTGGAGACAAGATATGTCAGTTAGAAGTTTCAAAAACAGGCGCGGATCAACACAGTCCCGCGTCTGTGTCAACGGTGTCAGCGAGCATGGCTAATTTGCATCGCCGTCTGACGTCATCAGGAGGGTATGTATAAAGCAGTCAGAAAACATAGATGACAGCTAACCTATGTTAGCCGCAACTGCTGAGGCAAGCCAAAAAATGATTGTACATTCCTACACTTGTAGGAAAGGGGCAAATTGTCTAAACATCTGAGTATATATCACAAAAACAACAGCATAACATGGGTCTATATTGCTTGTATACTTCTATCATATCCCAAAAAGGCTAAGAGAAGCCGTCTGACTTGCAGATAGTTATATGGATCTGAGAGCCCTAGTCTGCCCAAAATGTGCTAATGCATGTTATGAGTACCATATCTATCCAGAGAGCCATATGTGTACGAAACAGTATAGGTATTGGGTTAGTAAATGTACTTAAAGAGAGCATAGTCTACCAGAATGTTGGTGCTAGAGCTAATCATGATACAAAATAAACAACAACAACAATCCTATACTGGTAAAACATATGCCAGAGTCTTGTGCCTGAGTAACATGTTACTCTTACAGTGGGATCTCAGTGTTACAATCATAGTTCCCCTGTTACAATTGGCAATCAAGTGTGGTCATATGCAAAAGATAAAATCAGTGTTATATTAACAGCGAGCCATGGTATCCAGATAAAACAATAAAGCATATGCATAGTCAGTGGGCAAATTTTGGAAGTAAAAGTAAAACATCCTATCACTATGCAAACAGATATTGATGATATGGCCAATGCATGTTCTTGCCTAAATCAGGAAACCTTGCCATATAGGGTAAGGTATCATGCACAGTCCGAGGAAGGACCATTGCTGGTTACACAGATATTATAGGAAACAGTGCCAGTCATTGGACATATTAAGTCCCCTCGGGTATAGGGTGTCAAGTCTGTGTATCCACTTGGTCTCCCTCTGCAGGAGTATTCTATCCCAATTACCCCCCCGCCGTAGTGGTGGGACGTGGTCAATGAGGATAAAACGTATGTCTGTTACCTTATGCTTGGCCTGTAGGAAGTGTCTAGCCACTGGTTGGCCTTATCCAAAGCAGTACGAATTGCTGAACGGTGATTTGCCATTCTTATCCGTGCGTTGTCAGATGTTATACCAACGTAATATTTTCCACAACAGCAGCTTAGAAGGTATACAACGTGACTTGTTGTGCATGTGATGAAGTGCCTTATGGTGTACTTCTGTGTGGTATGTGGGTGTCGAAACAGCTTGCAGGGGATCATGCCACTGCAGGTGGTGCACCCCAGGCATCTGAAGCAACCTGTTTTAGTGGATTTTAGCCACTTCTTTGTGTAGCTTTGCTCGGGGTCCGTCTGCATCAATAGATCCCTGAGGCTTCTGCCACGTCTGTATCCCATGAATGGTGGGTCCAAGTGTCCAAAGGGGAGCGTTTGGTCGGTGCCAAGGATTTCCCATCTGTTTTTGATAGAATCAGCCAAGACCTTTTTCCCTTTGTTATAGGTGGTTGTAAAAACCATTCTTGGTTTCTTGTCAGCAGGGTTTGTTTGTTCGTTTTCAGACATTAATTCTTGTCTTACTTCCTCTATCAGTTCAGGTGAGTAGCCCCTCTGCAGGAATTTGTTGGACATTTCATCCATTTGGGTTAACCTGTTGGTTGCCTCAGTATTGTTCCTCATTACCCTGATCATTTGGGATTTCACAATAGCCCTCCTGGTATGTGGCGGGTGGTTACTTGTTGCCTCAAGTAAAGAATTCCGATCTGTGGGTTTTGTGTATAAAGTTGTAGATAGTTTCCCTTCCTTCTTGTAGATTCTTAGATCCAGAAAATCTATCTGGTCTAGGTCAAATTTTAGTTCGAACTTGATGGGACAAGTTAGAGCATTAAGTTTAGTTACCAATTCAGTGAGTAAATCAACAGGGCCACACCATATTAGGAAGACATCGTCGATGTACCGTCTGTAGTGTTTAACCATTTCATGGTTATATACCTTCATGGTGTCCCTTTCATACTGCTCCATGTAGAGATTCGCGTAGGACAGGGCTACGTTAGATCCCATCGCCGTTCCGGTTAATTGCTGGTAGAAGATGTTCTCAAAACGAAAATAGTTAAGTTTCAAAGACTTTTCAAGAATGTCAAGAATAAAGGTCATTGGAGGGCCCACATAGGGGTATCTGTCAAGTACTGTAGAAATGGCATCTATTCCCCCGTCGTGCGGGATCACTGTGTATAGACTCCTCACGTCCATAGTCACAAGTATGTCCTCACTTGTGATACCTTCCACAGAATTCAGAATCCTAATGAGGTCACCAGAGTCTTTAATGTAGGAATCCATAGATCTCACAATAGGTTGCAGGATTGCGTCCACATACTGGGCCAAAGGTTGTAGCAGCGAGCCCCTGGCCGATACAATCGGCCTGCCAGGGGGATTCAGCTGATCCTTATGGATTTTAGGCAGAGTATACAGTATAGGGTGAATGGGGTGAGTGCAACTCAGGAAGTCAAACTCATCTTGGTCAATCCATTTCTGTTGTACAGCATTTATGTGTCACATCAATTTTTTCTTGAATTTTGTAGTGGGGTCCCAGGTGAGTTTTTTGTAAGTCAAGTTGTCACTTAGTTGTCGCAGGACTTCTGTGCGATATTGGGCCTAGTCCATAATGACAATGGCACCACCCTTGTCGGCCGGACATATGACAATGTCAGCATCAGAGGCTAGAGATTTTATAGCCACTCTCTCTGCCTTCGTGAGGTTTGGGCGATGTTTGTCCATTTTAGCATTGTCTGAATCATTTGAGATGAGCTTGGTGAAGGTTTTAATGCTTGTTCCACATGTATTTGGCTCAAATTTGCTTTTAGGTTTAAATCTTTTCATCTCTGGGGTGCTGTTTGAGTCCCTAAAATGTTCCTTAAGCTTTAGATTTCTCTGAAATCTGTGTATCTCCAGAAAAGTGTCAAAGTCATCATTGCTGAAGGTTGGAATAAATGTGAGGCCTTTATTGAGAAGGCTAATCTCTCCTTCTGTGAGTATCCTGTTGCTGATATTGAAAACAATGTCTGGGTTCATTACCTTGGTGGTAGTGGAGGTCTTCTTGCCACAATAGTTCCCCCTCCTCGGGTGCGGCCTCGGCCTTGAGTGTTGGCTGATCTTGTTGTAACCCCTAAAAAATGGGTATTGGATGTGGTGGAAAAAGGGAAAAAGGTCTTGGCTGATTCTATCAAAAACAGATGGTAAATCCTTGGCACCGACCAAACGCTCCCCTTTGGACACTTGGACCCACCAATCATGGGATACAGACGTGGCAGAAGCCTCAGGGATCTATTGATTCAGACGGACCCCGAGCAAAGCTACACAAAGAAGTGGCTAAAATCCACTAAAACAGGTTGCTTCAGATGCCTGGGGTGCACCACCTGCAGTGGCATGATCCCCTGCAAGCTGTTTCGACACCCACATACCACACAGAAGTACACCATAAGGCACTTCATCACATGCACAACAAGTCACGTTGTATACCTTCTAAGCTGCTGTTGTGGAAAATATTACGTTGGTAAAACATCTGACAACGCACGGATAAGAATGGCAAATCACCGTTCAGCAATTCGTACTGCTTTGGATAAGGGAACAGCAGACCAACCAGTGGCTAGACACTTCCTACAGGCCAAGCATAAGGTAACAGACATACGTTTTATCCTCATTGACCACGTCCCACCGCTACGGCGGGGGGGGGGGTAATCGGGATAGAATACTCCTGCAGAGGGAGACCAAGTGGATACACAGACTTGACACCCTATACCCGAGGGGACTTAATATGTCCAATGACTGGCACTGTTTCCTATAATATCTGTGTAACCAGCAAGGGTCCTTCCTCGGACTGTGCATGATACCTTACCCTATATGGCAAGGTTTCCTGATTTAGGCAAGAACATACATTGGCCATATCATCAATATCTGTTTGCATAGTGATAGGATGTTTTACTTTTACTTCCAAAATTTGCCCACTGACTATGCATATGCTTTATTGATTTATCTGGATACCATGGCTCGCTGTTAATATAACCCTGATTTTATCTTTTGCATATGACCACACTTGATTGCCAATTGTAACAGGTGAACTATGATTGTAACACTGAGATCCCACTGTAAGAGTAACATGTTACTCAGGCACAAGACTCTGGCATATGTTTTACCAGTATAGGATTGTTGTTGTTGTTTATTTTGTATCATGATTAGCTCTAGCACCAACATTCTGGTAGACTATGCTCTCTTTAAGTACATTTACTAACCCAATACCTATACTGTTTCGTACACATATGGCTCTCTGGATAGATATGGTACTCATAACATGCATTAGCACATTTTGGGCAGACTAGGGCTCTCAGATCCATATAACTATCTGCAAGTCAGACGGCTTCTCTTAGCCTTTTTGGGATATGATAGAAGTATACAAGCAATATAGACCCATGTTATGCTGTTGTTTTTGTGATATATACTCAGATGTTTAGACAATTTGCCCCTTTCCTACAAGTGTAGGTATGTACAATCATTTTTTGGCTTGCCCCAGCAGTTGCGGCTAACATAGGTTAGCTGTCATCTATGTTTTCTGATTGCTTTATACACACCCCCCTGATGACATCAGACGGCGATGCAAATTAGCCATGCTCGCTGACACCGTTGACACAGACACGGGACTGTGTGTTTTGAAACTTCTAACTGACATATCTTGTCTCCAGCTCCCTCTCTGCAACACGCTGCAATCACTTTGACAGTATCTATCACATCTCATGCCAAGTAAGTTACCTGAACTAGAGACATTGCTGGCTGGTAGAGATATATATATTTTTTTTCCTCTTATCTATATTACCCCTTAGGCTCAGTAGTCGGTGATGGTGTGATGACACCCTCTTTCTCTCTAAGATTAGTCTATGGATGCTATACGATATACCTACTGATGTTCAACAGTTGACACACACATCTACATGCTTGCCTAAATCTTGACATACGTGTTTTTCTGGCTATGAGCCCTTTTTCTATACTTGTCCTTTTTCTCTACTTGTCCTTTGTTTACTGAGAAGTATGTTTTACTGAGAGATACTGATGCACTAATGTTTAAATGCTGATATACTGCCTAGGTCCTGCAACTATCTTTTATTGAGCGCGGTTTCCTATAGACTGCCTTTATCAATGTTAAGTTGTTTCTTTGTGGTAGCTATTTCAGTAGGTCACACATCACATTGTAGGGGGACATTTTATTTCTTTGGGTGCACCTTGAGTGTTTTAGGTGCTACTCATATGTCATGTCATTTATTGTTTGAGAATAGTTTTAAGATACACTTATATGGTTTGCACAATTATACTGTTTTTAACTATCACATTAGTAAAGGTAGGAATATTGTTAATTAGGTGATTCACCTGTTGTCATGGTTACATAGGTTTTGACGCAATTTCACTAATTGTTTGATGGGAGGGGCTATGTTGCTTTATATTGCACACTGTTCATTTGCACTGTTGCCTGGTCTGAGGACGGGGTCTGCGTACCCCGAAACGTCACCTTAATAAAAAAATTTATTTTATATACCAAATCCAGTGAGTGCAGTCCTCTTCTATAATGGATTTTATATATATATATATATATATATATATATATATATATATATATATATGATTTTTTTTTGTTTTATATATAGATTTAAATTTAGATTTAACGTGGTCGGGTTAGAACGCATGAAAACTTAGAATATGGTATGTTTAATCATTTTTAATAATTTTAAAAAATACTTAATATTTCAATTAAGCGTCTTAAGATTACTACGTTTTCATGTGCACTACATCGACTATGAACCCAATGCGTGTTGCACATATTTTACATTCCTGTTCTTCATATAGAAAATAATGTACTTTTTACTACCTGGTCTAATTGTGCTTGAATATGAGCAACTGTTAAGTCAGCACTATGAAGGGCCATTGATAACTTAAACTGAAACAAGAAAATGTAGGGGGAAAAAACTAATGGGTAATAAATAAAATGCGTTTTTATCAGATAAATTACTAAACAAGCAGATATCAAACAAACTCAAAGACCATGTAAGCCTCAGGAGTATTAGCATATTATTGTTTAATGATTACATCTTTAAAAATTCTGATTTCAAGATACATTACTCCTGCTGAGTTCACCGCTGAGAAAGTTTTAAAAAGGAATTCTGATTTGTCATGTATTTTTATTATCTAAAAAGTCTGCACTGCTGTTGCATTGCTCATTAGTACAAAAAATATATAAACATCAAAATCACAGTGTGTACTTTCATATCTGAGAGAGTGAGCACAGAGGTGGAATTTTTTATTAATAGCATTTATACTGAAAACTTCAAATGCATCTTCTTTTCTTATACATGTGTGCAACATTAGTAGGACAGTCCATGGTAAGATATCACAGTTTAAATAATTCTCAGTGCAGAAGATATTATGTGTGAAATATTTGTTAAATTAATGGCAAACAGCAGGTATTTTTATATAGATAAAAGTTGGTATTTTTGGTACAGGCAGACAAAAATAAAAAACAAACAGTAAGGGTGGCAGCAAAAGCCATGTCAACTGTCAGTACAGCTGTCTGAGGGCTGTTAAAAGTCTCAATGGGGCAGATTCTAAAAAAATTGTAAACCTAGACTGGTTTTCCAATGCTACACTTGGAGGGACAACCCTCATAGAATTCTATAAAAAAAAAGGGGGGAGTCCATGCCATGACTCCCATAGAAATAATAAAAGCTCTCTGCTTCGTAAAAGTTTGACATGGAGAACGAAGTACAGAGGGAGAACCTGGCAGATGTTCAAACTATTATTACACTTAATACAAATAAAATGATGTTGTTTTTAGTGCACTTTAACTTAAAGGGACAGAAAACCTAAAAAATAATGTTATATAATTCTGCACATAATGCAGAATTATATAACTTTATTTTAGTGCTATCATTATAAAACCTTTTTTTCCATTTGAATTTTTTAAAAATATGCCCGTTTTACAGACCTGCTCTCTGCTGAGCGGGTCTGGTTTTTTTACACAGCGCATTGGGCCAGCTGTATAGTCACAGCCCAGCCCGACTGCACCATAACATTAAGTGCAGCTCGCTCCTGCTGTCATTATGTGCAGAATTATATAAAAAATTTTAGGTTTACTGACACCTTAAATTGCTCTTATTTTCATATACATAGGTTGCTATTTTTTCAGAGTAATTACTGTTTTGAGTATTTTGATAAAAACTCGTCACCCTTTAATTTGCAAGAAAAAAACATTAAGATCTGTTGGGGCGAAAATGTTTCCAGAATTTTGCTGGGTTTTGAGAGACAATTTCAAATCCACCCATGGAACGCCCATGTTCAGCCCATTTTATGTAAAAACAACAATTACATATAAGTACAAATTAATATGTGATTTTTGTACTTAAATTATGATGTACTGTATGCTGTGCATATTTAATTCATTTTATTCCTGTCTAATTTAAATACAAATTTTACATTTTTGATAAAATAAGGTTTTTGGTGAAAAATGTGGTTATGTTTTTTGATGCACTTATCAATATAATTTTTTCCTGAGTATTTTTGTGTGAATGGTTTAATTATTCATTTTGTATAAGTGCCATAGGTTGTTAAACTCTGCACTAGTTCCTAATTTGTATTTATGGGAATAGTTTTCAGTTACTGCTCTTATATGTTCTCTCACACACACACTTCTCATCTCTATGGTACAGGAAGAGAGGGTGATTATGCATTTCCTTTGTACTCATATCAACACACAGATGCACAGTAATATTTTAATTAACATTGTCAAACCCTGATCCAGAAATTGATATTCAATAGTTTGTTTGAATAGTTCCTCAAGCCCTGATCCAGAGATTTATTTCCAAATGTTTGTTTGCATATTTACTGGCCACAAATAATAATAACAATAATAATAATAATAATAATAATATCAGTTAAATGATTATATAAACTAAATAAGTTAATACTGTGTCAACATCAATTGGTTGGTTCTGCATACTAATCCTAAGTGTAGGTGAAAAATGTATATATATATATATATATATATATATATATATATATATATATATATATATATATATATATATGTTTATGTGTATATATATATATATATATATATATATATATATATATATATATATATATATATATATATATATATACTGTGACCAGCCTGTGGCACGTCACTTTCTCGAGGCAGGACATTCTGTGAATGAACTGAGATTTAGGATCATTGATCATATTATGCTTAAGAAAAGGAGGTGATAGAGCAAAACTATTGCTATAGAAGGAATCCAGGTGGATTTATGAATTGGGGACACTGAGCCCTAGAGGCTTAAATGTGCACACCGGCTGGCAATGTTACTTATAATTTAATGAGGATTCATTCTCTATTTATATATACAGTATTTGACACTGTGGGGGGGCATCCCCCCATGGCAGACTTACTCCAAAAGTTGATTATCCTAATAATGGGTTATCTGAACAGGTAACCCTGATCAGTTTCTCTGAGAGTCCACGATCTATTGATGAGTGTTTAGTCAAAAAGCTTCTTAGATGGGGCCTGATGTATATGCTATAACTGATTGCTTCTTCCCTGTATAACTCTGTCTAGCATATTGTTTTTATTTTTTATTTTAATATTTTGTATGACACTATGCTCTTGTCCTATCATCGGGGTCCAGAGTTGCATCAAATGATGGTTCCAGTAGAATGTAATTTATGGTGATTAGTTATATATGAGGTATTTGGTCTCTAAACCCTGCAGGGTCGTTGTTTGGTTAGGCAATTGTTACACTCCAGCAATTGGGGGATGTTTGATATACGGCTAGACAAGCCCTATATTGAATTGTTTTTGATGATTGAGGATCCTAAACTGGGTGGTCTAGGGTCACTCCAGGGTGAGCAACTGTGCGACATGAGAGATGCCAATAGGTGCCTAATTGGCTCTATCTGGACACCTTTATGATCACACTACCTTTTTACAAAGGTGGGGTTCACCTATGCTTGCAGATGTTTAGGTGGTTTTATTTTTTAATTTTTCAATTTTTATTTTTTATGTTTGATTTCTTCCATTACCTACGCACCCAGGTTAGTCAGTCTATTTTGGGTTATATTAACGGTATATATTTGGTTGAGCACGGATATTTGTTCCTTTGGTGATATAGTTCTGTTGACTCTATTTAAGGACACTATTTATTATTTAGAGAAGAGGGACATATTTGGTGCATAGTATGCATAGATGTATGCATAGATGTTCCATTACGAGGTGTGCTGTTTGAATAATAATACGTTAAGTGATTATGATCTGGTCTTTTTGTCTCATTCTAGATAATCATGATGACTACTTAACATATGTGTGCCTGCAGGTGTAGCACTTTGGCGTAGCGCTGAGAATTGCTAGACAGTGTGTCTGTCTCTCCCCTGTCATTAGACAGTGTGCGTGTCTCTCCCCTGGGTTTGCTTGGATAGTGTGCCCTTTGTTTTTTTATTTATTTCATATTAACATGTGCAAATGTTATGGCACATTGATTGGTCAAGATGAGCTCAGACCCCGCCCTGTAGTGGGCGTGATTGGGTATAGTAAATACACACGATTATGAGTAGGTATGAACACGAATCCCCTGTTGCTGCAGGCTTAGACTTTGCAGTTGCGGTTGCTTACTAGATTAGATTAGACCAGACCATTAACCTGATGCGTGAGAGATCCTATAAAATGTTTGATTTACTTGATGTTGCGAGCTAATCGCTAGGAATTTGTTTACGTCATACCTGGGTGTGATTGCTTTTGGACTATCATACAACTATTGTGATTGGACCATTTGACTTGTTGGTAGTGTGTGGGTTTATTTTGCGATTTCAGTATTTCTTTGTTGCATTCTGAACTGTATTGGATCTGTAACTGGGATTATGGACCCTGGTGATATGATGAATATATTTTGTACTTTATTATGTAGTTTTTATGTTATCTGTTATTTTCACTTCACAGGTGGTTATCAACCTATCATATTTTGTTATTTGGGGGTGTGTTAGCTACAGGACCTTTGATTGGTTCTGAGATTTCTGGGAGTGTGTTTGGGGCCTATTTAAGGCTGCTTTTTTCACTGTAATACTGTCAGAGGAAGGGACTGTGCTTGGTCCCGAAATGTCACAGCACGCAAAAAAGAGAAATTTTGTGACTTTGTTGTCTGAAGACCAGTGAGTGCTTGCTTCCAATTTTTGCTTATTATTCCACTAGAGCACCCTGGCAGCTGACTTGAGTTAGTGGGAGTGCATACACACGCTGCTGTTTTTATATATATACAGGGAGTGCAGAATTATTAGGCAAGATGTATTTTTGAGGATTAATTTTATTATTGAACAACAACCATGTTCTCAATGAACCCAAAAAACTCATTAATATCAAAGCTGAATAGTTTTGGAAGTAGTTTTTAGTTTGTTTTTAGTTATAGCTATTTTAGGGGGATATCTGTGTGTGCAGGTGACTATTACTGTGCATAATTATTAGGCAACTTAACAAAAAACAAATATATACCCATTTCAATTATTTATTTTTACCAGTGAAACCAATATAACATCTCAACATTCACAAATATACATTTCTGACATTCAAAAACAAAACAAAAACAAATCAGTGACCAATATAGCCACCTTTCTTTGCAAGGACACTCAAAAGCCTGCCATCCATGGATTCTGTCAGTGTTTTGATCTGTTCGCCATCAACATTGCGTGCAGCAGCAACCACAGCCTCCCAGACACTGTTCAGAGAGGTGTACTGTTTTCCCTCCTTGTAAATCTCACATTTGATGATGGACCACAGGTTCTCAATGGGGTTCAGATCAGGTGAACAAGGAGGCCATGTCATTAGATTTTCTTCTTTTATACCCTTTCTTGCCAGCCACGCTGTGGAGTATTTGGACGCGTGTGATGGAGCATTGTCCTGTATGAAAATCATGTTTTTCTTGAAGGATGCAGACTTCTTCCTGTACCACTGCTTGAAGAAGGTGTCTTCCAGAAACTGGCAGTAGGACTGGGAGTTGAGCTTGACTCCATCCTCAACCCGAAAAGGCCCCACAAGCTCATCTTTGATGATACCAGCCCAAACCAGTACTCCACCTCCACCTTGCTGGCGTCTGAGTCGGACTGGAGCTCTCTGCCCTTTACCAATCCAGCCACGGGCCCATCCATCTGGCCCATCAAGACTCACTCTCATTTCATCAGTCCATAAAACCTTAGAAAAATCAGTCTTGAGATATTTCTTGGCCCAGTCTTGATGTTTCAGCTTGTGTGTCTTGTTCAGTGGTGGTCGTCTTTCAGCCTTTCTTACCTTGGCCATGTCTCTGAGTATTGCACACCTTGTGCTTTTGGGCACTCCAGTGATGTTGCAGCTCTGAAATATGGCCAAACTGGTGGCAAGTGGCATCTTGGCAGCTGCACGCTTGACTTTTCTCAGTTCATGGGCAGTTATTTTGCGCCTTGGTTTTTCTTGCGACCCTGTTGACTATTTTGAATGAAACGCTTGATTGTTCGATGATCACGCTTCAGAAGCTTTGCAATTTTAAGAGTGCTGCATCCCTCTGCAAGATATCTCACTATTTTTGACTTTTCTGAGCCTGTCAAGTGCTTCTTTTGACCCATTTTGCCAAAGGAAAGGAAGTTGCCTAATAATTATGCACACCTGATATAGGGTGTTGATGTCATTAGACCACACCCCTTCTCATTACAGAGATGCACATCACCTAATATGCTTAATTGGTAGAAGGCTTTCGAGCCTATACAGCTTGGAGTAAGACAACATGCATAAAGAGGATGATGTGGTCAAAATACTCATTTGCCTAATAATTCTGCACTCCCTGTATGTATGTATATATATATATATATATATATATATATATATATGTATGTGTGTGTGTGTGTGTATATATATATATATATATATATATATATATATATATATATATATATATATATATATATATATATATATATATATATATAAAAATATACACTGTATATATATATATATGTGTGTGTATGAAGACTTAGCTCTTTTTCCATCTTTATTACATATCCATGTGGTTTCCAACATTTCAGTCTCCACCTGGGTATTTATCAAGGTAACAAACAATCACATATTCACACATATATCCTAGTAATTCCCAAGGCCACTTCCACACCAATTGATACACAAATTGTGTTGTAGTGGCCTTGGGAATTACTAGGATATGTGTTTGTTTGGCACCTTGATAAAGACCCACGTGGAGGCCAAAACTACACCATGGACATGTAATAAATATGCAAAAAGAGCTAAGTCTCATGTGATTATATTTGATGAATGAACTACTACTCTAAAGAAACATTTGCGCCTACCCCATATGGAGATTATATACAGTGGGCCAAAAAAGTATTTAGTCAGCCACCAATTGTGCAAGTTCTCCCACATAAGAAGATGAGAGAGGCCTGTAATTTTCATCATAGGTATACCACAACTATGAGAGACAAAATGTGGAAACAAATCCAGACAATCACATTGTCTGATATGGAAATAATTTATTTGCAAATTATGGTGGAAAATAAGTATTTGGTCAATATCAAAAGTTCATCTCAATACTTTGTTATATATCCTTTGTTGGCAATGACAGAGGTCAAACGTTTTCTGTAAGTCTTCACAAGGTTGTCAAACACTGTTGCTGGTATGTTGGTCCATTCCTGCATGCAGATCTCCTCTAGAGCAGTGATGTTTTGGGGCTGTCGCTGGGCAACACGGTCTTTCAACTCCCTCCAAAGGTTTTCTATGGGGTTGAGATCTGGAGACTGGCTAGGCCACTCCAGGACCTTGAAATGCTTATTACAAAGTCAATCCTTTGTTGCCCGGCTGGTGTGTTTGGGATCATTGTCATGCTGAAAGACCCAGCCACGTTTCATCTTCAATGCCATTGCTGATGAAAGGAGGTTTGCACTCAAAATCTCACAATACATGGCCCCATTCATTCTTTCATGTACACGGATCAGTCGTCCTGTTCCCTTTGCAGAGAAACAGCCCCAAAGCATGATGTTGCCACCCCCATGCTTCACAGTAGGTATGGTGTTCTTTGGTTGCAACTCAGCATTCTCTCTACTCCAAACACGACGAGCTGTGTTTCTACCAAACAGTTCTACTTTGGTTTCCTCTGACCATATGACATTCACCCAATCTGCTTCTGGCTCATCCAAATGCTCTCTAGCATACTTCAGACAGGCCCGGACATGTACTGGCTTAAGCAGGGGGACACGTCTGGCACTGCAGGATCTGAGTCCCTGGCGGCGTAGTGTGTTACTGATGGTAGCCTTTGTTACGTTGGTCCCAGTTCTCTGTAGGTGATTCACTAGGTCCCCCCATGTGCTTCTGGGATGTTTGCTCACTGTTCTTGTTATCATTTTGACCCCACGGGGTGAGATCTTGCGCGGAGCCCCAGATCGAGGGAGATTATCAGTGGTCGTGTATGTCTTCCATTTTCTAATTATTGCTCCCACAGTTGATTTCTTCACACCAAGCTGCTTGCCAATTGCAGATTCAGTCTTCCCAGCCTGGTGCAGGTCTACAATTTTATTTCTGGTGTCCTTCGACAGCTCTTTGGTCTTCACCATAGTGGAGTTTGGAGTGTGACTGTTTGAGGTTGTGGACAGGTGTCTTTTATAGTGATAACTAGTTCAAACAGGTGCCATTAATACAGGTAATGAGTGGAGGACAGAGGAGCCTCTTAAAGAAGAAGATACAGGTCTGTGAGAGCCAGAAATCTTGCTTGTTTGTAGGTGACCAAATACTTATTTTCCACCATAATATGCAAATAAATTCTTTCCAAATCAGACAATGTGATTGTCTGGATAAGTTTCCACATTTTGTTTCTCATAGTTGAGGTATACCTATGATGAAAATTACAGGCCTCTCTCATCTTCTTAAGTGGGAGAACTTGCACAATTGGTGGCTGACTAAATACTTTTTTGCCCCACTGTATATATATATATATATATATATATATATATATATATATATATATATATATATATATATATATATATATATATATATATATATATATATATATATATATATACATATTAGAGTGTGTGTGTGTTATATGATGTAAATATATATTAGATACTATACACACATGATATATACATTATGTGTGTGTATGTTTGTGTGTGTGTATATGTGTTTGTATGTTTGTGTGTGTGTATGTGTGTGTTTGCATGTGTGTGTGTATGTTTTTATGTGTGTATGTTTGTGTGTGTGTATGTAAGTTTGTGTGTATATGTTTGTATGTGTGTATGTTTGTGTGTGTGTGTGTGTGTGTGTGTGTGTGTGTGTAGATAGATAGATATTGAGACCTTCAGACTATTTTCTTGGCTTTGTTAAGCTTTTATTAAGCCATATGTAGAAAACTTGCTGCTGAGTGTATTTCTCCTTCTCAAGAACTTATTTGGGATTCCTGCTGAGCTGCCTGTCTGTTTTATTACACCCGAGAGCATCTTGTACTTGACATTTATTCTGAATACTGATGGATTTATTTTTATTTTCCACAATTCATTGAACACACATCTTGCTTGGTTTGAGCAGTCCATTTGCATCCCTGATGGCTGCACCCTTTTGTCAATCACAGAAATGATTCCTGCACAGCGAGCACGGTCTTAAGTGTCAAACAAAAAAAATGCAATAGTCATCTCTGTTACAGCTTGTACTGAGCTGGACCCGTCATGAAGACAACACAAAAATTTAATCTCCAAAAATGATAGTGTTGTTAAAAGTAAGTACCTACAGTAGTTTTAAAGATTTTTATAAATAACTATCCATATCCATGTTTTTCCCTTTTGGTGGTAACATGATGTGAATTTATATTGTAGTCTCCATGTTACTTTGTAGATTGCTCTGTCTGCCCTTCATTTGTTCATCTCATTACAAGCAAAATCTTTATTTTTCATTATTTTGCTTCCCTAGCACCAATGGGAATATGAATCCATATTGGTTTGGTTTGAGTTACTGTTAAAGCCTTATAAAACTGAATATGTGTATAGTCATGTTACATTATTCTTGCAGCCAATATGCTTATAATTGTTCCTGATTTTTGATCATTAATTATTTTGCAAGTCAGAAAACCACAAAAATGCAGGTACAGGCTGTAATTCAAATAGTCACAAAAGCTTTCACATGACAGGAGCTTGTAATGGGAAAACATTTTGCTCTTTGGCAGCATTGTTGATGACAATTGGAAAACATGACATATTATTGAAATCTGCCTCTTCCTGAAAAAAAAAATGTCGATAAATGTGCCCTTGTGAAGTATGTGTCATGCACCCATCGAAATGATGCTATAATATCTTTAAACTGCATTCAACTTTGCGTCAACAAGCTTAAAATCTTTTTCATAATTGATGTCTATATTTTCTAAGATGAAAAGGTTTCTCCACTGAAGTATATTCACTTAAAGGGACATTCCGTTCAAAATGTAAATGCACAGTTGAATTACATCTTTGAATAGACACATATTTGCAATGTATATGTGTAGGAAAAAAATGCTTCTAGTAAATGTTATCACTGTTTTAGTATTAAAGCATTTCTCTGCACGTGCACATGAAGCATACCTGGATATTTTCAGTGCACTAGCATTTTAAATACTGCAGTTCCTCAAAACGCCAAATGGGCTTGTATCTTGTCAGAAATTAAAGGGACACTGAACCCAATTTTTTTATTTTGTGACTCAGATAGAGAATGCCATTTTAAGCAACTTTTTAACTTACTCCTATTATAATTTTTTCTTTGTTCTCTTGCTATCATTCGCCTATATTTAGAGTTTTGCGGCCAAAGGGGTGCGTTAGCTACGCGTGTTTTTTTCCCCCCGCACCTTTTAAATAACGCTGGTATTGAGAGTTCTCTGAAGGGCTGCGTTAGGCTCCAAAAAGGGAGCGTAGAGCATAATTTATCGCCACTTCAACTCTCAATACCAGCGTTGCTTATGGTAGTGGCTAGCTGGAAAAACATTCTCGTGCATGAGTCCCCCATAGGAAACAATGGGGCAGTTTGGGCTGAAAAAAAACCTAACACCTGCAAAAAAGCAGCGTTAAGCTCCCAATGCAGCCCCATTGTTTCCTATGGGGAAACACTTTCTAAGTCTGCACCTAACACCCTAACATGAACCCCGAGTCTAAACACCCGTAACCTTACACTTATTGACCCCTAATCTACTGCCCCTGCTATCGCTGACCCCTGCATTTTATTATTAACCCCTAATCTGCCGCTCCGGACACCGCCGCAACCTACATTATCCCTATGAACCCCTAATCTGCTGCCCCTAACACATCCGACCCCTATATTATATTTATTAACCCCTAATCTGCCCCCCCCAACGTCGCTGCTACCTTACCTACACTTATTAACCCCTAATCTGCCGCTCCGGACACCGCCGCAACCTACATTATCCCTATGAACCCCTAATCTGCTGCCCCTAACACAGCCGACCCCTATATTATATTTATTAACCCCTAATCTGCCCCCCCCAACGTCGCTGCTACCTTACCTACACTTATTAACCCCTAATCTGCCGACCGGACCTCGCCGCCACTATAATAAATGTATTAACCCCTAAACCGCCACACTCCTGCCTCACAAACACCATAATAGATTGTATTAACCCCTAATCTGCCCTCCCTAACATCGGCGACACCTAACTTCAAGTATTAACCCCTAATCTGCCGACTGGACCTCGCCGCTACTCTAATAAATGTATTAACCCCTAAAGCTAAGTCTAAACCTAACCCTAACACCCCCCTAAGTTAAATATAATTTTTATCTAACAAAATAAATTAAATATTATTAACTAAAGTCTCCCTATTTAAAGCTAAATACTTACCTGTAAAATAAACCCTAATATAGCTACAATATAACAAATAATTATATTGTAGCTATTTTAGGATTTATATTTATTTTACAGGCAACTTTGTATTTATTTTAACTAGGTACAATAGCTATTAAATAGTTATTTACTATTTAATAGCTACCTAGTTAAAATAATTACAACATTTCCAGTAAAATAAATCCTTACCTAAGTTTCAATTAAACCTAAAACTACACTATCAATAAATAAATTAAATCAATTAACTACAAGTACCTACAATTAAATAAACTAAACTAAATTACAAAAAAACAAACACTAAATTACAAAAAATAAAAAAGATTACAAGAATTTTAAGCTAATTACACCTAGCTAAAGATGGCGTCCCTCGAATTCCAATTGGCTGATAGGATTCTATCAGCCAATCGGAATTAAGGTAGGAAAAATCTGATTAGCTGATTGAATCAGCCAATCAGATTCAAGTTCAATCCGATTGGCTGATCCAATCAGCCAATCAGATTGAGTTTGCATGCTATTGGCTGTTCCGATCAGCCAATAGAATGCAAGCTCAATCTGATTGGCTGATTGGATCAGCCAATCGAATTGAACTTGAATCTAATTGGCTGATTCAATCAGCCAATCAGATTTTTTGCTACCTTATTTCCGATTGGCTGATAGAATCCTATCAGCCAATCGGAATTCGAGGGACGCCATCTTGGATGACGTCACTTAAAGGAACCTTCATTCATTGTCTAGTCATCGGGAGAAGAGGATGTTCCGCGCTGGAGGTCTTGAATATGGAGCCGCTCCTCGTCGGATGGATGAAGATAGAAGATGCCGCTTGGATGAAGATGTTTGCCGGTCCGGATGTCCTCTTCTGCCTGGATAGGATGAAGACTTCTGCTGCTCCGGATGTCTTCTTTTGGTCCATCGCTGCTCGGCTGAGTGAAGACGACTCAAGGTAGGGAGATCTTTAGGGGGGTAGTGTTAGGTTTATTTAAGGGGGGTTTGGGTTAGAGTAGGGGTATGCGGGTGGTGGGTTGTAATGTTGGGGGGTGGTATTGTGTTTTTTTTACAGGCAAAAGAGCTGATTTCTTTGGGGCATGCCCCGCAAAAAGCCCTTTTAAGGGCTGGTAAGGTAATAGAGCTGTTAACTATTTTAATTTAGATTAGGGTAGGGAATTTTTTTATTTTTGGGGGGCTTTGTTATTTTATTAGGGGGCTTAGAGTAGGTGTATTTAGCTTAAAATTCTTGTAATATTTTTTATTTTTTGTAATTTAGTGTTTTGTTTTTTTTGTAATTTAGTTTAGTTTATTTAATTGTAGGTACTTGTAGTTAATTGATTTAATTTATTTATTGATAGTGTAGTGTTAGGTTTAATTGTAACTTAGGTTAGGATTTATTTTACAGGTAATTTTGTAATTATTTTAACTAGGTAGCTATTAAATAGTAAATAACTATTTAATAGCTATTGTACCTAGTTAAAATAAATGCAAAGTTGCCTGTAAAATAAATATAAATCCTAAAATAGCTACAATATAATTATTTGTTACATTGTAGCTATATTAGGGTTTATTTTACAGGTAAGTATTTAGCTTTAAATAGGAAGACTTTAGTTATTAAGATTTAATTTATTTCGTTAGATAAAAATTATATTTAACTTAGGAGGGTGCTAGGGTTAGGGTTAGACTTAGCTTTAGGGGTTAATACATTTATTAGAGTAGCGGCGAGGTCCGGTCGGCAGATTAGGGGTTAATACTTGAAGTTAGGTGTCGCCGATGTTAGGGAGGTCAGATTAGGGGTTAATACTATTTATTATAGGGTTTTTGAGGCGGGAGTGCGGCGGTTTAGGGGTTAAAACATTTATTATAGTGGCGGTGAGGTCTGGTCGGAAGATTAGGGGTTAATAAGTGGTAGGTAAGGTAGCGGCGACGTTGGGGGGGCAGATTAGGGTTAATAAATATTATATAGGTGTCGGCGATGTTAGGGGCAGCAGATTAGGGGTACATAGGGATAATGTAGGTGGCGGCGGTGTGCGGTCGGCAGATTAGGGGTTAATTTTTTTTATTAGAGTAGCTGCGATGTGGGGGGGGCCTTGGTTTAGGGGTACATAGGTAGTTTATGGGTGTTAGTGTACTTTAGAGCACAGTAGTTAAGAGCTTTATGAACCGGCGTTAGCCCAGAAAGCTCTTAACTACTGACTTTTTTCTGCGGCTGGAGTCTTGTCGGTAGAGGGTCTATCGCTCACTTCAGCCAAGACTATAAATACCGGCGTTAGGAAGATCCCAATGAAAAGATAGGATACGCAATTGGCGTAAGGGGATCTGCGGTATGGAAAAGTTGCGGCTGGAAAGTGAGCGTTAGACCCTTTCCTGACTGACTCTAAATACCAGAGGGCGGTAAAAAGCAGCATTAGGACCCCTTAACGCTGCTTTTGACAGCTAACGCAGAACTCTAAATCTAGGAGATTATTTGAAAAAGAAGGCATCTAAGCTTTTTTTTTGGTTTCAGAACTCTGGATAGCACTTTTTTATTGGTGGATGAATTTATCCACCAATCAGCAAGGATAACCCAGGTTGTTCACCAAAAATGGACCGGCATCTAAACTGACATTCTTGCATTTCAAATAACGATACCAAGAGAATGAAGAAAATTTGATAATAGGAGTAAATTAGAAAGTTGCTTAAAAGGTCATGCTCTATCTGAATCACGAAAGAAAAAAATTGGGTTCAGTGTCCCTTTAACAAATTGAGCCATTACCAGATGGTACAAGCACCTTAGGCTCTCTGAGATAGTGATGTGTTTAAAATGCTGGTGCATGGTGCATACTCAAATATGCGTTTGAAACAGTTATATATTTAATTAGAAGCATTTTTGCTAAAACATGTTTATTATCCGTGTGTATTCCAATTTTGTCTGGAATGTCCCTTTTAATGTTAGCAGATCATTCACAGTTTAAAAACAGTTATTGAAGATATTTTCTCTCTTTTCTCTTCTTTCTTCTCTAGATTAACTAAAACTCACTGGTTTTGCAAGACCCAGTTGTAAGATCTAAAAGAGGTTTGTGGGCTCTCACAGGATTCCCTAAAACAGTATACAAAGAGGTGGATGCTCTGTACATTTGCCATTATCTCTAAAGACCATGCTCTGCATTTTTATTTGAGAATACAAAACAGGTGAAGTACTTTATAGAACTTAATGGGTTTTTCATCTTAATCACTTTAGTCTTTGTATCTTTCATTGTTCCTAGTGCAGAGCAATTAAGAATATAATTGAAAACAATTTATATGTTTTATTTAAAATTGTATTATATGTAAAATTGGTCTCACAGGGGACCTTACTCCAATCCATTAGTAGATCAGCATGAAAACATTGTGTGCATGCTTGGTTAATTTTTGGCTTAATTTTCTAAGCCATTTAATCCACTTGAAGTGCAACTGCTTAAATAAGTAAAACACAGGCATTATGTACATAATATCACATAATATCACAGGAAAAGTTGGATAAAAACATTAAATAAAAGAAATGGATATTTCACTGGCTTTCTGAAGGTGTTTTCCTGAGGATATTTCACAGACCTTCACTGAAGCAAAAGATATTTATACTTACAAAGTAAGCCACGATGGCTAATTGATTCAGTATTGATAATGATGGGTTCATGTGTTGGAACACAGGTGACACTTTATAACCTAATCAATATTATCAATGTTATCACTTTATAAATGTATGATGTGTGCAATTGTAACAATAATTATAATGTATCAATGCAATGTGCAAACACAACACAAAGTCAATAGAAAAAAAATGTAATAATTAGTTTTCAAAAACATATGGAGAGGAATAGACCCCACTGTAGGCAAAATAGCTGTACAAATTACATTACCTGTGTGTGTTTGAACAGGTACCTATAATTTCACAGCATTTACTATACCTTTTCTTCTCTTTGCTGTGCTTGAGAAGGTTTTCTTTTTAACAAACTAGATGCACTTGATAGACCCTCTCATTAAAATATTTTGGCCTAGATTACAAGTGGAGTACAAATATAAAACAGTAAGGTTTGAGAACATCGCTAGAGCGCAGTCCATACTTTCCAAAGTTATTTTTATTGCTCAAGTTATAGTCTGGTGCAAGGTAAGATGAGGATGATAGATAGCATGGGTGCATTAATACATAATAGACTTCTAAAGGGGTGTGCAGTGAAATTCATGTTGGAGAACACATATTCATACAGACATATACAGTTTTTTCACCCCTTTCCAGCCCTGCCACTTGTTAAATACAATATCCCTTTAATTCTGACACAAAACCTTAATTTAATTATTAAATCTTTGTTTCCTAAGTATTTGGTCAAAATATATCTTAAAGGGACATTCCAGCCAAAATTGAAGTCCACATGGATGCATTTCAGTTTCAAATAGAAGCATTTTTGTAATATACATGTATTAGCAAAAATGCTTCTAATAACAGTTATAGCTTTTTTAAAAGTGTATTTAAGTAAGCACTGTGCACCAGCATTTTAAACAGCACTGGCTAAGAGAGTCTAAGGTGCTTGTATCATCTGGTAAGGACTCAATGTGTTAATTGCTGACACGATACAAGCCCCACTGGCACTCTGAGCAGCTGCAGTATTAAAATGCTGGTGCACTGGCAAAATCTAGCTATGCTTTACATGCACATGCAGACAAAAATGTTAACACTAAAACTGTCATAACTTTTACTAGACACATTTTTGCCAATACAAGTATATTGCAAATGTGTTTCTATTTAAAGATGTATTTCATCTAAGTGCATTTAAATTTTGACTGGAATGTCCCTTTAAGGATACTAAGCCTAAATTTTTTCATTCATGATTCAGATACAACATGCAATTTTAAGCAACATTCTAATTTACTCCTATTATCAATGCTTCTTCGTTCTCTTGCTATCTTTATTTAAAAAGCAGGAATGTAAAGCATAGGAGCCGGCCCATTTTTTATTCAGAACCTGGGTTATGCTTGCTTATTGGTGGCCACCAATAGGCAAGTGCTATCCATGGTGCTGAACCTAAAATGGGTCGGCTCCTAAGCTTTAAATTTCTACTTTTTAAATAAAGATAGCAAGAGAACGAAGAAAAAATAATTATAGGAGTAAATTTGGGTTTAGTATCCCTTTAAATCCTTTATTAAGCATTTCAATGTGTTTTTTTATGTAAACTAGCAAGTAATGATCATTTACTTCAGGACTCAAAAAAGCTAAATTTTAAAACTGTATTTTGTATTGTGCTCAGGCGCAACACTTGTAATTTGAGTGCAATTTGCATGCTAATACCATTCTGCGCTATCCATTATATATGTAACATATGACTAGTAGGATACATTTTGGAATTGAGTGCATTGTCCATGAGACTTATTTTTTTAATAGTGCCCTAAGTGTGCAGTTGCACACAAATTGGCAGTTAAATTGTTCATCATAATAATAATGTAACTTATTTAATGAAACCAAATTGTTAAGCAGCATTTTAATATATTTGTAGTAATAATCAATTGTTTTTGCAATACAGTTACAGTGAAGCAATATTTGTATTGTTTAAATTGTCTTTCATTCCTATTTTGTCATATATTTTTTCAACAAGAAAGTGTCTAAGATGAATTTAATGTTTACCACATGATAATATCTACTAATACATTTACACATGCACAAAACAACCAACAAAAAAGTATCATATATATATATACACACACAGATTTGAATTTGAATTTAGAAAATGTATGTGATATCCCTTATCAGAGCAATTACCTGTATAGCCTTTAGCATGGTTCAATAAATATTTGCTACAGAAGTGTATCAAATGAATGTCCTTTTTTCTTTATGCCCCATTGACCTTAAAAATAATAAATAATTTAAATGATTCAGTAGCTTTTCAATATCTAGTGTCACACCCAAGTTGTTTATCAGTGACTAAGGAACACAGCAGATGTTAAACTAATTTCAGAATGTGCAAAGCTCAGTTTGTTTCCAATTAAAATTAGGTTACACCCTTCTGATAAGTGAACTGTAAAGATGTATAATACAAAGGTTTTTGTGCCGGAAGGAGCTAAAGCAATCTACTGGATGTGCACACCACTGGCCTTTGCATTGATGCATTGACTTTTTACTTATTCTTAATGTCTAAGGTGACTCCAAGAAGAATATAAAAAGTTTAAACGATGCGTATAAAATGCTCATTTTCTTTATTATAAGAACATCAATATACACAAGAAAATATACAGCAATGTAATAATCCCTGGGTTATAATGTATAATGAATTTACATAAACACATTACAAACTAAAAACCCTCTTGGAGCACTAAATATTTAACAATATAGACAGGTTTAGAATGGACCCTTTGCACCAAAGTGACCTTTTTTGTGTGGCAAATCAAGCATTAATTGCATCCACGTCTATGTGACATGTCAGGTTGTGACATAAGATACATTTAACATATTTTTTCCATAGTAAAAGTGTAATTATAAAAATATTGTAGTGATTGGGCAGTGCAGTTTAGCTCAAGCTCATTAAGCTAAATAGGACAAAAATGGAATCTGACCCTCAGCTCCTTGTATTAATAAATTGGGGTAATTTGTGGAAAAGGTTGAAAAACTAGAAGAAATTTCTCTACAAAATAATGTTTGTAACTTCATTCTCTCCTGTTACTGAAAACATTTTATGCTACAGTATTTCTTCATTGCGCTTCCATAGATCTCCAATCCTTGTTTGGTTTTCAGACTTCTGTTCTCAGAATGTTTTATATATTTGTAAAGATATCAGAGACTTATCGTATTTGTTATATATTCATACACTTTTTTTTTTCGTGAAACATTCAAATCATCATTGTCTGCTCATCAACGACTTCCTGGAAACCTAACTATTACATACTAACTTTGCCAAAACATGCAGACCACAAGTGTCAATGAACAGAAGAGAGTTCAAGGGTCAGTATATTCAAGCGCACAGCAGATAAGAGTTCATTATATTTAAAGCTGTACACCAGTTAAAAAAAATAGGCTAGGACAGGGGTCAGCAACCTTCGGCTCCCAGATGTTTTGTAACTACATTTCCCATGATGCTCAGATAGCCTAAAGAGTGTCTCAGCATCGTGGGAAATGTAGTTCCAAAACATCTGGCAGCCGAAGGTTGCTGACCCCTGGGCTAGGATCTCTTTCTCCAACACACACTGGGAATTTTTTTTATTTTTTCTGGTACCTCTTGTTTATTTTGTAGCCATTATGGAAATGTTGGAATTTTAACATAGGTGGAGAATTCAATGGGAAAAGCAGCTAATTCAATATAAAGGAAAAGTTGTTTGAAAACAATGAAATACACTCCAGAAACTAAAATTAGGAACATGTTAAAGTGGATATCGTTTTACAATACACTTGTCCTTTTAACCAGGAAATATCTTTACTAGCAAAGCTGCTATAAAGGGGCCAGATGCAACTTGCTCAGATTGATGAGCGGTAAAGGGCTGTTTTTTTTAGATACTTGAGAAGCCACGTGGCTTCAGCTCCTACATTACATCCAAGAACCATAGGTTCTATTACCAGATGTTTTTGTCTGGTAGCAATACTCAGCTTAGATGCTCCATCTCTGATAAAATGCTATTTTTTCTAGCAGCCACATAGATACCATAGATATGATATTAGTAAAACCTTTTGTGAGATTATCTTCTGGACCAGAAATGTGAATCTGTCCTTGAGTGACCTTTGGTTTACAGACAGATATAAGATAAAGAAGTATGTATATGTACACAATGTGATAAAGTAATGAGATATAATTATACCTACAAGCTCAACTCATTGTATTAGGTTGTGGTTTCAAAACACAAAATCAGCTATTGACCCCTTAATGACCACAGCACTTTTCCAATTTCTGTCCGTTTGGGACCAAGGCTATTTTTAAATTTTTGCGGTGTTTGAGATTAGCTGTAATTTTCCTCTTACTCATTTACTGTACCCACACATATTATATACCGTTTTTCTCGCCATTAAATGGACTTTCTAAAGATATCATTATTTTCATCATATCTTATAATTTACTATAATTTTTTTTTATAAAATATGAGGAAAAAATGAAAACAAAACACACTTTTTCTAACTTTGACCCCCAAAATCTGTTACACATCTACAACCACCAAAAAACACCGATGCTAAATAGTTTCTAAATGTTGTCCTGAGTTTAGAAATACCCAAAGTTTACATGTTCTTTGCTTTTTTTGCAAAGTTATAGGGCAATAAATACAAGTAGCACTTTGCTATTTATAAACCACTTTTTTTCAAAATTAGCGCTAGTTACATTGGAACACTGATATCTTTCAGGAATCCCTGAATATCCCTTGACATATATATATTAGAAGACATCCCAAAGTATTAATCTAGGCCCATTTTGGTATATTTCATGCCACCATTTCACAGCGAAATGCGATCAAATAAAAAAATCGTTCACTTTTTCACAATTTTTTTCATAAATTTTAGGTTTCTCATGGAAATTATTTACAAACAACGTGTGCAATTATGGCATAAATGGTTGTAAATGCTTCTCTGGGATCCCCTTTGTTCAGAAATAGCAGACTTATATGGCTTTGGCGTTGCTTTTTGGTAATTAGAAGGCTGCTAAATGCCGCTGCGCACTACACGTGTATTATGCCCAGCAGTGAAGTGGTTAATTAGGGAGCATATAGGGAACTTGTAGGGTTAATTTTAGCTTTAGTGTACTGCAGTAGACAACCCCAAGTATTGATCTAGGCCCATTTTGGTATATTTCATGCCACAATTTCACCACCAAATGCGATCAAATAAAAAAAAAAACGTTAAATGTTTCACAATTTTAGGTTTCTCACTGAAATTATTTACAAACAGCTTGTGCAATTATGGCACAAATGGTTGTAAATGCTTCTTTGTTGTCCCCTTTGTTCAGAAATAGCAGACATATATGGCTTTAGCGTTGCTTTTTTGGTAATTAGAAGGCCGCTAAATGCCGCTGCACATCACATGTGTATTATGTCTAGCAGTGAAGAGGTTAATTAGGTAGCTTTAGTGTAGAGATCAGCCTCCCACCTGACACATCCCACACCCTGATCCCTCCCAAACAGCTCTCTTCCCTCCCCCACCCCACAATTGTCCCTGCAATCTTAAGTACTGGCAGAAAGTCTGCCGGTACTAAAATCAAAGTTTTTTTTGTTTGTTTGAAAATAATAATTCTGCTGTGTAGGATCCCCCTTAGCCCCCAACCTCCCTGATCCCTCCCCCAAAAAGCTCTCTAACCCACCCCCCTCTGCCTTATTGTGCGCCACATTGGGTACTGGGAGCTGTCTGCCAGTACCCAGTTTGAAATCAAATATGTTTTTTTTTTTTATTTAAAAAAAAGATTTTCTGTAGTGTAGCTGCCCCCCCTCAACCCCCAACCCCCCACCCTCTCCCAGATCACTTAATATTTTTTATTCCCACCCTCTCTCCCACTGAGTCCCACCTTGTCCCCCCTTAAACTTGTTCCATAGTGTAGGGTTCCCACCCACCCACGCACGCACGCACCCACCCCCGTGCATGCACGCTCACGCTCCTGTGCATGGGTGCGCACCAGCGCATGCCCCCACACGTGATCCCGCTCCCCTCCTCCACCAATGGCTGCCCACCTCCCTCCCTGGATCAGCTCCCACCCACCAACGAACATAGCCATCGATGGCCGATGCAGAAAGGGCCACAGAATGGCTCTCTCTGCATCAGACTGCTGAAAACTGTTATTGCAGGATGCCTCAATATCGAGGCATCACTGCAATAACAGGAAAGTGGCTGTAAGCGATCAATATCTCTTCCACCATTTTCAAAGACCAACGACGTACAGGGTACGTCCTCGGTCGTTAACTGTATTTTTTTGGAGGCGGTACCTTGCACGTCGTCGGTCATTAAAGGGACACTGAACCCAAATTTTTTCTTTTGTAATTCAGAAAGAGCATGCAATTTTAAGCAACTTTCTAATTTACTCCTATTATCAATTTTTCTTCGTTCTCTTGCTATCATTATTTGAAAAAGAAGGCATCTAAGCTTTTTTTTGTTTCAGTACTCTGGACAGCACTTTTTATTGGTGGATGAATTTATCCACCAATCAGCAAGGACAACCCAGGTTGTTCACCAAAAATGGGCCGGCATCTAAAATTACATTCTTGCATTTCAAATAAAGATACCAAGAGAATGAAGAACATTTGATAATAGGAGTAAATTAGAAAGTTGCTTAAAATTTCATGCTCAATCTGAATCACGAAATAATTTTTTTGGGTACAGTGTCCCTTTAAGGGGTTAAATATACACAAATAAACCTTTAAAAGCAAATTCTCATACATTTTTTACTCTGCAGTTGGTAAAAAATGTTATTGGAAACACATTAAGGGAAAAACTATTTTACAGTATACTGTCCCTTTAAGTAAAATGTCGTGTAGATGATTACAGAAGTTTATCTATCCATATTGAGTGGAATAGCAAAGCTCACAACTGTCAATTAAGATGTAGGGGTAGATTTACCAAGCAGCGGATGCTGCTATCTATCCCCGTACTTTCTGGCTTGCCGGAAATGTAAGTTAAGAAGCGGCAGTCATAAGACCGCTGCTCCTTAACTCGTCCGTCCGCTGCACATTGATAAATCTACCCTGTAGGCTGGAAAGGACAAAGCAACTAGAACTGGGTTCTAGGTAAACTCAATTGATTAGTCATTGCAATACAATTTAGGCTTTAAATTTATTATTGCAAATCTGTTTATCAATTTTGTCCAAGCTTATGTTAAAAACTAGTCTCATTTGTAAATTCAGATTTTCCTTATTCTTATTGTATTTTGGTATAACAAAGGGTTACTTTTTTTTTTAACATGTGTTTCTAATTTTAACTACACATAGTATTACCAAAGACAGAACCCCAGCTCTGCTCAGTTGTCAGTGATCACTGCTGTACTCTGTACACATCGGTTGCACTTTTATTATGAGTTTGTTATGTGTTCCCTTGTTTTTCTCATCATTTTTCAATAAAACATTTTTGTTTTATTATCAAAATTGCTATATATGACAGCCAAAATACTCAAAAGAATACAAAAATAGATCTTGTGTATATATATATATATATATATATATATATATATACTGTATGTGTATATATATATATATATATATATATATATATATATATGTGTGTGTGTGTGTGTGGGCCTAAATGTGCCAAATTACATAACATTTTCATTAAAAAATGCTTTCCCAAGTAAAAATAAATATTTAATATAATTTAATATAGAATACATATAGTTAAGCGGTAAAACATAAACAGAGAGGGATAAAAAAGATATTGAAGGGAATAGAAATGTGAAAATAAAAGCAGCAGGTATGTCATATGTACATATATACCACATATATTCAATACTTTAAAAACAAATATGGGGGTCAATCAGGAAAAAAGGAAAAAAGTAATCATTTGTCAACAGAATTTTCCATTATAGTTTATTGAGATTCTTGGAGATAGATAATCTTATCTGAAGGATTGTGATTAATTATGTAGAAAAGCTATAGAAGGAGTTTGATCACTGATATATATATATATATATATATATATATATATATAAATATATATTACAGTATATATTCGTTCAGGTAAGAAAAGTGCATGTGCATATAGGGATCATATTTATAATGTCATGCCATTTTAGGCTGTCACAGTCAGTGGCGTCACTAGGGTTGGTGTCACCCGGTGCGGTACGTTATGGTGTCACCACCCCCCCTCCCCCCAGAAAGCAGACACACACAAACACAAAAACTCAGACACACTCAGACACACTTAAAAACACACTCGGATGCACACACAAACACTCGGAAACACACTCAGACACACGCACAAAAACACTCAGACACACGCACAAAAACATTCAGGCACACACACAGAAACCTTCAGACACACACACAAAAAAACACTCAGACACACACACATACAAAATATTTAAACTGCACTGCATTAATTATAAAGCTCATGCCTAGAGCTGCTCCCTTGCTCAGCAGAGCATCAAATGAAAGATAAACAGAGCACTCTAAAAATAAATCACTAAAGAAAAGGTTTAGGCGCGCAAACTATGAAAATTCTGCTCTCTGACTGCATAGCCCCGGGCCGCGTGTCTACCGCTTCTTATGGCCAAGCACCTCTGCTCTCTGCCCACCCCCAGACCACCGCCTGCCCTCCCCTCCTACCTCTTCAGTGTGAACTTAGTGTACCGTAACGTACCGGTCTGGTGGGCATCATACGTGGCTCCTTCGCTTTAGAGACAGTGTCAGACAGTCATGCGGTCAGGTGCCAGGCATCCCCCTCATGATTTCCCAGTTCCTGATTAGAGAGACAGCACAGCAGTGAGTGACTCCACTGCTCCACACGCCACTGAGCACAGATAGGCAGGCAGGTTTAGGCTAGCAGCGCAACTTCGCAAGCCCCATGGCACGCCCACAACATTCATAGTGAAACTGGGCAGTGGAGGAGCGAAGTACAAACAAGCAAAAGCAGCCGGGAAAACTATTTGTGGAAATTGCAGCGCTGGCTCAAAAAAAATGAAGTGTCTACAACTTCCCCAGTCCCACTAATGTTCACAAATACTGGCACCTCTAATAAAAAATATATGCATCTCTACATTGTATTTCCTTGAATTTCAATAAAATGTAAAAAATAAAAAAATAAAAAATTTTGGTGGTGTCACCCCCTGGAGGGTGTCACCCAGGTGTGGCCCGCACCCCCCGCACCCCCCTAGTGACGCCACTGATCACAGTGGTGTAAATTGAGCGCTCTATGCATATGTGATATGTTTACCTAATGTGTATGCTTTTTGGCATGTATACCTTTGAGACGGTTAGTTTCTTATTCTTACATGTACTTCTTTCTGTATAATTATTTTGCAGTATTATACTACATCATGTCTCAATATCATGTATAATGTCAAGTGAAATATAGTGTTATACTGTACCATGAGTTATGGTATCCTTGCTGAGATATTATGTACCTTCACATGTTCATAATATACAACGGCGATATAGATAAAATTCAATGTATCCAGTAGTATATCAATATCTCTGTATGAGCTAATGTATATCTGTTTATGATATTTTTACTTATTCCCATAAGTCCGTTTAGAATAGTTCTGATAGTTCTTATCCTTTATTATTATCATTATTTTTGCGTTTTTCTTATTGGTTGCGGTTTAATTTTGGCTGCGGTTTCCCTGCATGATCACAGACTACTATATGTGCTGACATTTGCATTATGGCAATATATCTCTTTACTCCCTATGTTTATATGTTCACTAAACAAATACGTTATATTATACGTTTACTTTTTCATATATTTAACACACTAGGGGTTCATTTTCTGTGCCATGATGCACTGTCATCACTTTTGTTATTCTCTAGGATTTTACATCTTTTTCCATAGAGACTTGCCTCTGCTCAATGTGAGGATACTTATATTAGGAAATATTTTGCTGCCAATTGTTGATATTTCTATTGTATGTTTTGAAACAAATGTATCACTTTAATTTCAATCACCTGTGCACCTGAACACTAAATGTAATTTGACGCAATTGTATATCCTATAAAATAGAGGAGGAGTGTATTCACTAATCCTGACGAAGTGCCTGTCGGCATGAAATGTGTAGAATGTTTACCTGACCTGCTGTATCACGTATGATGTGTTGCTGAATACCGCTTGTGAATTTGGCATTTTTAGGTACAAAAGAAAATTTGTTCTTTATCATATTTCTCCAATTAGTGTCAGTCATTTTGTCAGAATCTGCCAATAGACTTTCAAGATCTAGGATTGTCTGGTATTCATCCTAACTATAATCATACTGATCTTCTGATTGGGAGAAGTGTTTTATCAAAAGTAATTTATGAATATACAACTGAATGTCTTTGACCACCTCAAATTTATTGATGTTACTTGATGGACAGAAGGAAAGACCTTTGGATAATACAGAAATATGATCATGTGCTAAATATTGATTGGATAGATTGATCACTCTCATTGATTCATCCGTATCTGAGAAAATAGGCTCGGTGTTCTCTTGGGTTGTCATCAGTTCATCTGATGTTCCGTTTGTGACCGATTACATCCCCTGGTTGGTTTTTTGTTTCTTCCTTCCTCCTCTACAGGTCTTTCTAGATTTTCTCCTTGGTCTAAAAAATCCTTCCTCTTGTTTCTACTTAAAGACCTAGTAGGAAATGTATTGTAGTTGTATTGATATTGGAAGGACCGCTTTCTTCCCCATCTGTGTCCGAGACATCACTTTGTATTATTGTAACTTTGGAGTTTCTATTAGGGGTTTTTTTTAAAAAAAACCTCTGTGTCTCCATTTGTATATTTTATTATTGGAGAAGTCTTGTATATTATGATTTAGTTTCCAATGCTTGATTGTTTTAAGTTCTGATTCATATCTATGAAGCTCCTTTTGATATGCTTTATATAATTTCTCAAAATCAGGATTGGTTTCGAATTTTTTTAGGATCTCATTTTGCTCTTTAATCTGAGTCTCCAATAAGTTATATTCTTAACGACCGTGTTTTATTAGAATTTTCATTATCATAGTGGAGCATTCTGATAAAGCCTCCTCCCATTCTATCATGAGTGAGTGGTCTTTGAATTCAAAAGCGGGGAATAGTTGTATTCTAAGACCTCTGGGTATAAGATGTTTTTCTATATTTTTTTTTTTTTTTTTTTTTTTTTAATATTTTTATTGAGGTTCTGGAAAAGGCATACATGAAATAAACAGAAAAACAAAATACAGTGTCAGAAAATGGAAGAACAATATTGCGCAACAACACAAGACTTTTCATAGAGTACAATGCAAAAACTTATAATATCAAGGTAATACCTTAGTTGACCACTTGCCTCCCAGGTGACAAAAGAGCCCACTCTTGGACCTCATCAATAGACATAAAACCCTAGATAGGGGGCTGTATCCAGGAGAGAGACCACTTTTGGATCTCTACATGAGAACCTCTTTTGTATATATCTAATAAAGTCTTATGTAGAAATACAGGGTAGTGTATTATGAAACAATAACAAAAAAAATTTCTAGATACAAATATAACAGGGTAGTATAATGTTAACAGGGTATAGGTAGAACATAAGTAGAACTCTGCCTGATAGATGATCGGAGTACATCAGTTATATGTTAGATAGAACATGGAACCACACTGAGATTTGGAAATTACAACCATATAGATATATTGGAAAAGTTGAGAGCTAGTAGAAAATTATAGATAAAACAAATAAAACAGATAGAACTGCCGCAAAGGATGCGTCTCCAGGGCCAAATTAAATATGATTTAAATAAGTATAAAGAAGGGAGGCCCCACTAAATCATATTATAAAGAAGGTATTCAGTCTCCTAGTTAAAACAGAATACCTACATTGCAACCAACTATTAGCCATTATCTCTATAAGAGACAGGTATAAATTAAAGTAAAAAATTAAAGTAGTAAGGGAATAGACATCTCGCCGCCCCGGCCGCTGGCAGCAAAATACCCCCTCAACATGATGCATCAAACCATTAGAGGTATGAGTAGGGATTAAAGGCTGCAATGTATGTCAGGGTATAAATGACAAGGTGAGCAGATATGCTTTCTAAGGGCAGAGAGAGAATTGGTGACTGGAAAAGCATGTAAGATATGGGACCAGATTATATTTTAATAAGCATTAATGAATTCATAAGCAGTTCAGGGGACTTATATATAAATTCTAAGCAAGTGAACCTTAAGTTATGACAGGTATGAGAGAGATGTACATTGACAACTTAAAACTGCAACGGTGTCAGACAGACAGTACAGAGCATAGTGTTTATAGGGTTTAATACCTATATGACAAGTTCCCATTCTATTGCTAAATTTGGCGCCTCTCATAAACAATAGAATCTAACAAGATATGACAGCGCAATGAGCGGATGTTGCTAGATATTGCCAGGTCAAATTGCTTGTAAATGGTTATATGCACAATATAAAAATACATAATGCCAAGAGGTTACAACAGTGGAAACACGTAAAAGATATATAACATTGTGGATAGTGGGTTTAACACACGCAATATATGCTGGGTTCCTAGTATATTACTGAACTTAACTGTCTGAAGGAGACCATAAGAACCTGAGCAACATCACAGGACAGTCCACCATTGAATCTTGTCACAGTGACTCAGGATTACCTGAGTTAGACCTCCAGGATCCCACACAGGCACATAGTTCACAAAGTCTCCCAGATCGGACAATGCGATACTTGTCAGCCATTGAAAGCGCGACAGTTCTCTAGGGAGAGACAAGCTTGAAGTTGAGATCCTCCGTAGCCCTGTCTCAGTTTGCTCCTGAGGATAGCGTGCAATCGGGGATCCTTTAGTAGAACACAGTTCAGCTGGTCGGCTTAGTGAAAGGGCTTGATTAACCGCAACAGTCCCATAGCAAATCTGCGGCATCGCAACAGATCTCACACAGGCTCCAGTGTGCCCATCGGCTGTTTTACTCTCTGCCAATGTGGGTAACATTATGCTGGGTTCAGTTGGCTTCTTGTTACTATTCTGTGCGAAAGCAGAGGGCTGAGGTCCTAGCATACCAGCGGTCCGGTGTTCCGGTAAAACGGGCTCACTGTGGGTTACTGCACATGGCACTTGATTAGCCGTAGGCTTCACTGCTGCATATAAGAAGTCCTCCAAAGCAGTATGGTGGTTTGTTAGAATACGATGTAGCTCTCTTAGGAAATCAGTAGCGCACTCCATGATCCTTTGCACAAATCTTTAGGCAGGCAGAGTAAATGGAATATTTTTAGTATTGCACACTTAGTGCATCCTAACGACAGGGCCAAAGGCTTCCCGCCGGGGGGTATAGTGAAAATGCTGAGGTCTTATAACGGCTCCAGGCGCTGATGCCAGCAGCTATTCCAATAGTTATTAGTATGAAAAGATGCAGCTTCTAAAGTAGAAAACACTGCTTAAGAGTAGTTATATGGATTGTTCTGTAGAGAGGCAGGTTTTGAAGATTATCAAAAAAAAGCTGTAGCAGCACACAGCTATGCGACTGAACATGGCCGCTGCCCGGAAGTTCCCCCCTTTCTATATATTTTTTAAAGAAGTGGCGATTCCACCACACTTTGTCTTGTTTGTACATTATTTTATGTACATCTTTCAATATACTCTCCAATGCCACATAAGTCCCTTGTCCCCCTTGTGTGTTACTTCCTTCAAATATTTTATTGAGATCAGTGGTCCTTTTTAATTGTCTAGCTTGTCTGTCCTTGTCCCACATGTTATCCCTGATTTATCAGTAGTCTGTTTGCTCAATTGTATAGAAAATCTGAATGACCAGATAAAATTAGTGTATTCAAAACACAACTGCAATGGCACTATTAGGCAATCTCCCACTCTTCTATATATATGGGATAGCCCACAAATCTAATCCAAAAAAACTGATCTGTAAGGGTATTGAAAAAAATAGGGAGGGGACCTGGAAACAACATTGCTGAGAGCCTAGAGTAGATGGATTTATTTACTAAACTCAGTACAACCAGTAGGACTGAATGAACACAATTATTATTTTGTGTATCTTTAACTAACACATCAATAACAGGGTAAACCTAAATCAGATTAATTCAATAAGATTAATTCCTGTGAAACTATGCAATCAATAGAAGAATATCTGGCGATTATTTCTTCACTGAGGACATTTCCTATAACCCAACACAACACAGGGTGTCATTGTATCCATGACATTCATAATTCAGTGTGATTTTCTGTTTCACTTTAAGAATGTAATTTTTATATTTGCATATTCGCATCACCTTCCAAGTGTCATTATATGATATATTTATGATAATTGTTCACTTTCACTCTCCACCATTGATCACATTTTTATCACACACACCAACAATTATAAATCACTTAGAGGGAACCTTAACTGTGAGAATTACAGCACATGACTAAACAGTCAATATCCTACACTTACACAACAACCATATTTGCATAAACAATAATTTGTCTATCATAAAACAGATTATTGTGACATTACAACTCTACAAATAGACCTACTCTAATTTTGGGTGACTTCAACATCCCCATTGACAACCCATCTTCCCCTGCTACCTCTAAACTTCTCTCACTCGCTTACTCCTTTGGCATTTCACAATCCACCCTATTCCCTACCCACCGCGATGGACACTCTATTGATCTGGTATTCTCCTATCTCTGCTCTCTCCCAGATGTTGGCTGTCACCCATTTCCCATCTCAGACCACCATCTGCTCACCTTTAATCTAAATATAGAGGCTAAACCTACTTCCCCCCCTTGCCCCCACACTTGTAGAAATATGCACACTGTATACTCTTCTTAACTCTGCAACCTTATTCAAAAATGCCTCTCCCACACTTCCACGATATCCGGCTCTGACCTTGCCATAACCCACTATAACAATACTCTGTCCTCTGCACGTGACACTCTTGCTCCGCCCCAACTTCGCAAAGCCCCACGTAGTCAGCTCCAGCACTGGCACTCCCAGCAATCACGCCAACTACAAAAATGCTCCCACACTGCTGAACGTGCCTGGAGGAAATCCCGCTCTGAACCTGATTTCATGCACTATAAGTTCATCCTTTACTTTTACACCTCTGCCTTTCACATAGCTAAGCAAACCAACTTATCTTCTCTTATATCCACTCACTCCTTAAACCCTAAAAGATTCTTCTCCATTTTCAACTCTCTTCTCTACTCACCTGCACAACCCCCTCATCTGCGTTCAGTGCTCAAGACTTGGCTGACTACTTTTTCAATAAAACCCTTACAATCCAAAGAAACATCCCAACACAAGCCTGCAATCTCCCAACTTTGCTCCCAGTCACCCCCTCTGCCTCTCTCTGCACGCTCCTCCCAACCACTGAGAGTGAAGTGGCTTCCCTTTTGTCTTCCTCACACCTCACTACCTGCCCACTTGACCCTATTCCTTCACATCTAATACCTTCTCTGTCTCCCACCCTCACTCCGGGTCTTACCCACATATTCAACTTATCCCATTCTACCTGCTCATTCCCTGCCTCCTTCAAACATGCAAAGGTCACCCCCATCCTCAAAAATCCCTTCTTTGACCCTAACTCTCCTACAAACTACCACCCCATATCACTGCTCCCGCTAGCTTCAAAAATCCTTGAAAAACTAGTTTTTGATCGCCTAACCCACTTCCTGTCCTCCAACTCACTGCTCGACCCCCTGCAATCTGGCTTCCATCCCCAACACTCAACTGAGACTGCCCTCACCAAGGTTACTAATGATCTCCTTTTTGCTAAAAACAAAGGCTACTACTCTATACTCATCTTACTTGACACTCTTAACCATCCCCTTCTCCTACGGACTCTCAGCTCTCTTAGGCTCTGTGACACTGCCCTCTCCTGGATTCACTCATCTCTAACAGATCCTTCTCTATCTCTTTTGCTGGTGACTCCTCCTCTCCATTGCCTCTGTCTGTTGGAGTACCTCAAGGCTCTGTCCTGGGTCCTCTACTCTTCTCTATTAATTTTCTCTATTTACACTTCTTCACTGGGTAAACTTATCAACAGCTATGGCTTCAACTACCACCTCTATGCTGATGATACCCAGATCTACCTTTCCACCCCTACACTCTCTCCTTCTGTCAATTCTCACATCAGTGACTGCTTATATGGCATTTCCTACTGGATGGCCTCTCACCACCTAAAAATAAACATGTCCAAGACCAAACTACTTCTAATCCCCCCTCTACTAACGCTACTACAATTTCTAATTTTTCCATTACTGTTGGCATCACTGCTATCTCCCCATCACCCCAAGTCACACTTGATTTAAATCTGTCCTTCATTCCCCATATCTAATTGCTCTCTTCATCCTGTGGCAACCGCCTACGCAATATCTCCAAAATTCGTCAATTTCTGAGTGATGAAACTACTAAACTGCTAATCCACTCCCTGGTAATTTCCCGACTTGACTACTGTAATAACTTGCTAACTTTCCTCCCTCTCTCCTGCCTCTCCCCTTCAATCCATCCTAAATTCATCTGCCAGGCTAATCCACCTCTCTTGACACACCATTTCTGCTGCACCTCTCTGTGAATCCCTTCACTGGCTCCCCATTCACAGAAGAATTAAATTCAAAATTTTCACCCTGACCTACAAAGCCCTCACCAATGCTGCCCCAACCTACGTGTCCTCACTCATCAACAAATATACTCCAGCCCACCCCCTAAGATCCAACAATGACTTGCTCCTTGCGTTCTCTACCATCACCTCCTCTCTTGCTAGACTATAGGTTTTCTCTTGTGAGGCACCAACCCTCTGGAACGCACTTCCTCGAACTGTCAGACTCTCCCCTAACCTCTCCTCCTTTAAACGTTCCGTAAAGACCTTTTTGTTCAGGTAAGCCTATCACCCGACTCATTAACAAATGAACTTCACTAACCTAACACTTGCCCTCATCTATCTCCTCACTAATATCATTCTCACCTTTGCAATCCCCACCTCCTGTTTCCCATCCTCCTACCCATCTAGATTGTAAGTTCCCACGGGAATAGGGCCCTCAATTCCCCCTGTATTTGTCTGTAAAATTTTGTCTTTTATTGTATTGTTTCTCCGTTGTACTTTTATCCTTGTACCCATGGGCAGCGCTGCGGGATCTGTTGGCACTTTATAAATAAAGAATAATAATAAATATTCACAGACTGTATGAATAATACATATTAATACTTAGCCAATTGGGTTTGGATATCTATCTGAATATCATTTAAAAAGATTGTTATAATACTATTAGGTTGACTATTTGCTATCTATTCACCACCTAACCATATACATTAACCCTATAATAACTCTTGTTATATCCTTTACTATTGCAAAGGCATAATTAATTTATTACTTAGACAAGAAAAAAATTGACTGATTGTTGAACTATGGGGGATATTTATCAAAGCGTCAACTGATAATACGCTGGGATCCCGAGTCGTATTTGACGCGAGATTGATCCGCCATAGTTAACAAAGCTTAAAGATCATCAAATGTTGAAATGTGTGACAAAATATATGCTCCGCGATCTCAATCCGACGCAGATCGATGCTTGCATCATTACAGATGTTTTGAATTCACATTCGACTCTATTTACCCTTTTCCCAATTTATCAAACATTTAACAGGTACGCTTGCGTCTATTTCGACGCAGCGTACCTAGTTTTCAATCCGCCACCCTTGAGGCCGCAGATGCCATAGAAATCAATGGTAGTCTCAAAACACAGAAAGCTTATGTTCGATGCTGCAAGAGAATGAAGTATATTACATAATAAAAGTAAATTAGAAACTTGTATACCCTTTCTAAATCAAAAAATATTATTGCTCCACATTTGGTGCACTAGTAGATATAGGGATAAAAATGAAAAATACAATAGGCTAGATTATGAGTTTTGCGTTATGAGTAAAAAAGCAGCGTTATGGGTTATAACGCTGCTTTTTCACTACCGCTGCTATTACGAGTCTTGTCAAAAAAGCTGTACCGCACACTTTTTTTGGCCATACCGCAAATTAACTTACGCAATTTGCATAAAGTCTTTTTTCAATGGGACTTCCATAGCGCCGATATTACAAGCTTTATCTAGGAGGCCAAAAAGTGAGAGGCACAGCCTATCCCACAAGATTCGTAATGCGATCTAAAGTCAGTATGTGAAAAAAGTGTTTGTATTTGAAGATACTACACTCAGTGTGCTCTTAAGCTAAACCCAGTAAATATGATTAGACCTCCTGACTAATCACTAGAGAAAATGGTGAAAGGGTGTTTTGGGGTTAGCGCTAATTAAAGCTTAAAAGAGCACCATTAAGAGAAGGTTTTCCTTTCTTAAGAATAATATCTTAATTTATAATACACAATAATATCAAATTCAAAACTGTGACTAATTATAATTATTTTAATATAGGTTAAAAGTGAAATATCAGAAGTTGTATTTACAAGTTGTTATTATTATAGTTCGATGCCAGCATCATATACATAAAAACAGTTAAAAACAATTAATACAGGATGACAAAATTTATGTTGCACATTTGATACAGTGAACTCTATGGATAATAGCAATATTCACCATGCATTTGCATATATTGTTTGTGATTATAATTACCTTACAGACAGATTATTTAGGTATATTCACTGCTGGAATGGATCGAGTGTCTCAGTGTAAGATACTGTGATAATTTTTCTTGTCTCCTACTTCTGAGACAGTCTGTGGTTATCGACAGAAAATTATGGTCTATATAGCAAAGTTCCAACCATAACCTTAACTGTAGTTTGGTGTCCGTGTTCTGAATTTGGATGTATCCTTATATACCAGCTCTGTGACTTTTGGTAGTCCAAGGTAAGTATTATAATACGCTGGTTAGAATGTGAGCGTGGAGGTGAAATCCTTCTTTATCTGTGTAAAGATCCGCCATAGTGAATTACCACCTCAGAGTGGTTCCGGAGCAAGGTTGGAGCAAGGTGGATTGTTCGATGAATAACCGCTGTCTTATATTCACAGCGTCAAGGTTCAAATATAAAGAAGGAAAGTGATCAGATCATGGGTTAGGGATTACACTTTTAGAACTGCTCATGCTTTTGATTAGTTCAAAGTACCCAACCTACTGCACTATATCCAACTTTAGCGATATTTCCGACTTTAGCAATATTTCCAAAGAGTGAGCAAAATTCTACGCGTTTCAGCCGCTTGGGCCTTTATCAAGATGCTCACCTGGGGGATTCACCTGGTTTAAAAATGTTCAGCCTTGTTCTGATTGGTGGATGTTTAATTTGTACATATTGAATCGTTACATTGTGCGGATCTTATAATCTCTTAGATATATTAATAATAATAATAACAACTCTTCATACAGATATTACAGAATGTTTGTATATTCATACATATGGAGGAAAATATTGTTTAAACGTGTGTGTTATTTCAATGTGACTTCACTATAATCGCTGACCGTAACTTGTAGCGTTTATTTACAACGCTAATCACCATGACGACTAACACTGATATGAATATTTAACTCCTTATATTGGGGACAAATCTTGTCTACTATATTAATGTGACAGGAATATATCTAAGCTAATTAGTATGTGATCATTTCTATAAAGATTTCCAGAGGTATGTTTAAAGAAAAAAGACATATATATATAAAACGAAAAAAAGACATATATATAAAAAAGTAATAAAAAAATGATTGTTCTATTTATGGTTATATTAAAATCGTTTAAATAGTAAACAATGAATATGAGATGTTTTATAACTATCAAACTCTCAAAAATGTATATTTAAAAAAATGAATGCATAAAAAATGAATGCATAAAAAATTGATATATGATAAAAAATGCTAAACAAAAAGTTTTTTCAAATTTAAGTTTTTTTATAGAAATAGCTAGGATACATCAAATATGTGTTATATTTGCCCATATGAATTATATAGAGAGACCTAATAAATTGAGAGACCTACGGCTAGATTTAGAGTTTTGTCGGTAACGACCTGCGTAGCTAACGCTGGCTTTTTTCTGGCCGCACCTTTAAAATAACTCTGGTATTAAGAGTCCACAGAATGGCTGCGTTAGGCTCCAAAAAAAGGAGCGTAGAGCATATTTAACGCAACTTCAACTCTCGATACCAGAGTTGCTTACGGACGCGGCCAGCTTCAAAAACGTGCTTGTGCACGATTCCCCCATAGGAAACAATGGGGCTGTTTGAGCTGAAAAAAAACCTAACACCTGCAAAAAAGCCGCGTTTCAGCTCCTAACGCAGCCCCATTGTTTCCTATGGGGAAACACTTCCTACGTCTGCACCTAACACTCTAACATGTACCCCGAGTCTAAACACCCCTAACCTTACACTTATTAACCCCTATTCTGCCGCCCCCGCTATCGCTGACCCCTGTATATTATTTTTAACCCCTAATCTGCCGCTCCGTAAACCGCTGCTACTTACATTATCCCTCTGTACCCCTAATCTGCTGCCCCTAACACCGCCGACCCCTATATTATATTTATTAACCCCTATTCTGCCCCCCACAACGTCACCTCCACCTGCCTACACTTATTAACCCCTAATCTGCCGAGCGGACCGCACCGCTATTATTATAAAGTTATTAACCCCTAATCCGCCTCACTAACCCTATAATAAATGGTATTAACCCCTAATCTGCCCTCCCTAACATCGCCGACGACTAACTTCAATTATTAACCCCTAATCTGCCGACTGGAGCTCACCGCTATTCTAATAAATGTATTAACCCCTAAAGCTAAGTCTAACCCTAACACTAACACGCCCCTAAATTAAATATAATTTTAATCTAACGAAATTAATTAACTCTTCTTAAATAAATTATTCCTATTTAAAGCTAAATACTTACCTGTAAAATAAATTCTAATATAGCTACAATATAAATTATAATGATATTATAGCTATTTTAGGATTAATATTTATTTTACAGGTAACTTTGTATTTATTTTAACCAGGTACAATAGCTATTAAATAGTTAAGAACTATTTAATAGCTAAAATAGTTAAAATAATTACAAAATTACCTGTAAAATAAATCCTAACCTAAGTTACAATTAAACCTAACACTACACTATCAATAAATAAATTAAATAAAATACCTATAATTATCTACAATTAAACCTAACACTACACTATCAATAAATAAATTAAATACAATTCCTACAAATAAATACAATGAAATAAACTAACTAAAGTACAACAAATAAAAAAGAACTAAGTTACAAAAAATAAAAAAATATTTACAAACATTAGAAAAATATTACAACAATTTTAAACTAATTACACCTACTCTAAGCCCCCTAATAAAATAACAAAGCCCCCCAAAATAAAAAAATGCCCTACCCTATTCTAAATTACTAAAGTTCAAAGCTCTTTTACCTTACCAGCCCTGAACAAGGCCCTTTGCAGGGCATGCCCCAAGAAGTTCAGCTCTTTTGCCTGTAAAAAAAAACATACAATACCCCCCCCAACATTACAACCCACCACCCACATACCCCTAATCTAACCCAAACCCCCCTTAAATAAACCTAACACTAAGCCCCTGAAGATCTCCCTACCTTGAGTCGTCTTCACCCAGCTGAGCCAAATTCTTCATCCAAGCGGAGAAAGAAGAGGTCCTCCATCCGGTAGAAGTCTTCATTCAAGCGGGGCAGAAGAGGTCTTCCATCCGATTGAAGTCTTCATCCAAGCGGAATCTTCTATCGTCATCCGGAGCGGAGCGGCAGCATCCTGAAGACCTCCGACGCGGAACATCCATCCTGGCCGACGACTGAACGACGAATGACGGTTCCTTTAACCCCTTAACGACCAAGGACGTACGCCACACGTCCTCAAAAAAAAATGCAGTTAATGACTGAGGACGTGTGGCGTACGTCCTTGGTCTGGAAAGCAGCTGGAAGCGATCCTGCTCGCTTCCAGCTGCTTTCCGGTTATTGCAGTGATGCCTCGATATGGAGGCATACTGCAATAACCCCCCTTGGCCATCCGATGCAGAGAGAGCCACTCTGTGGCCCTCTCTGCACCGGACATCGATGGCCGGTATCATTGGTGGGTGGGAGCCGACTTGGGAGACGGGTGGGCGGCCATCGGTGAGATCTGGAAGGTGGAGGGGGCGGGATCGGGGGCAGAGCCTTCGGGGGCGCGCACGGGTGCGCGCGTGCACGGGGGGTGGCGAGCGGGCGCGTGCACGGGGCGGGAGTGGGTGGGAACCGCTACACTACAGAAAAAAATTTAAAAGTAAAATGTCAAATAAAATTAAATACTTATTTTTTCCAAAGCATCTAAGGGATCTGGAAGGGGTGGGGGGTTGGTATTGGGGGGGGGGGAAGCTACACTACAGAAAAGGGACATTTTTTAATAAAAAAAAGCATATTATTCACTAAAATGGGTACTGGCAGACAGCTGCCAGTACCCAAGATGGCGCACATTAAGTCAGAGGGGGAGGGTTAGAGAGCTGTTTGGTGGGGGATCAGTGAGGTTGGGGGCTAAGGGGAATCCTACACAGAAGCATATGTAAATATGCAAAAAAAATGCACAAAAAAGCCCAAATTTTCCTTTTATTTTAGTACTGGCAGAGTTTCTGCCAGTACTTAAGATGGCGGGGACATTTGTGGGGTAGGGGAGGGAAGAGAGATGTTTGGGAGGGATTAGGGGGTCTGATGTTTCAGGTGGGAGGCTGATCTTTACACTAAAGCTAAAATTAACCCTGCAAGCTCCCTACAAGCTACCTAATTAACCCCTTCACTGCTAGCCATAATACATGTGTGATGCGCAGCGCCATTTAGCAGCATTCTAATTACCAAAAAGCAACGCCAAAGTCATATATGTCTGCTATTTCTGAACAAAGGGGATCCCAGAGAAGCATTTACAACCATTTGTGCCATAATTGCACAAGCTGTTTGTAAATGATTTCAGTGAGAAACCTAAAATTGTGAAAAATTTAACGTTTTTTTTTATTTGATCGCATTTGGCGGTGAAATGGTGGCATGAAATATACCAAAATGGGCCTAGATCAATGCTTGGGGTTGTCTACTACACTACACTAAAGCTAAAATTAACCCTAGAAGCTCCCTACATGCTCCCTAATTAACCCCTTCACTGCTGGGCATAATACACGTGTGGTGCACAGTGGCATTTAGCGGCCTTCTAATTACCAAAAAGCAATGCCAAAGCCATATATGTCTAATATTTCTGAACAAAGGGGATCCCAGAGAAGAATTTACAACCATTTATGCCATAATTGCACAAGCAGTTTGTAAATAATTTCAGTGAGAAACGGAAAGTTTGTGAAAAAAATTGTGAAAAAGTGAACGATTTTTTGTATTTGATCGCATTTGGCGGTGAAATGGTGACATGAAATATACCAAAATGGGCCTAGATCAATACTTTGGGATGTCTTCTAAAAAAAAATATATACATGTCAATGGATATTCAGGGATTCCTGAAAGATATCAGTGTCCCAATGTAACTAGCGCTAATTTTGAAAAAAAATGGTTTGAAAATAGCAAAGTGCTACTTGTATTTATGGCCCTATAAGTTACAAAAAAAGCAAAGAACATGTTAACATTTGGTATTTCTAAACTCAGGACAAAATTTAGAAACTATTTAGCATGGGTGTTTTTTGGTGGTTGTAGATATGTAACAGATTTTGGGGTTCAAAGTTAGAAAAAGTGTGTTTTTTTCCATTTTTCCTCATATTTTATAATTTTTTTTATAGTAAATGATAAGATATGATGAAAATAATGGTATTTTTAGAAAGTCCATTTAATGGTGAGAAAAACGGTATATAATATGTGTGGGTACAGTAAATGAGGAAGAGGAAAATTTCAGCTAAACACAAACACGGCAGAAATGTAAAAATAGCCTTGGTCCCAAACGGAAAGAAAATGGAAAAATGCTCTGGTCACTAAGGGGTTAAATGACGTCATCCAAGATGACGTCCCTCGAATTCCGATTGGCTGATAGGATTCTATCAGCCAATCGGAATTAAGGTAGGAATATTCTGATTGGCTGATGGAATCAAGTTCAATCCGATTGGCTGATTGTATTAAGTGTATTTATTTGTAGGTATTGTATTTAATTAATTTATTGATAGTGTAGTGTTAGGTTTAATTGTAACTTAGGTTAGGATTTATTTTACAGGTAAATTTGTTATTATTTTAACTATTTTAGCTATTAAATAGTTCTTAACTATTTAATAGCTATTGTACCTGGTTAAAATAAATACAAAGTTACCTGTAAAATAAATATTAATCCTAAAATAGCTATAATATCATTATAATTTATATTGTAGCTATATTAGGATTTATTTTACAGGTAAGTATTTAGCTTTAAATAGGAATAATTTATTTAAGAAGAGTTAATTAATTTCATTAGATTAAAATTATATTTAATTTAGGGGGGTGTTAGTGTTAGGGTTAGATTTAGCTTTAGGGGTTAATACATTTATTAGAATAGCGGTGAGCTCCAGTCGGCAGATTAGGGGTTAATAATTGAAGTTAGGTGTCGGCGATGTTAGGGAGGGCAGATTAGGGGTTAATACTATTTATTATAGGGTTAGTGAGGCGGATTAGGGGTTAATAACTTTATAATAATAGCAGTGCGGTCCGCTCGGCAGATTAGGGGTTAATAAGTGTAGGCAGGTGGAGGCGACGTTGAGGGGGGCAGATTAGGGGTTAATAAATATAATATAGGGGTCGGCGGTGTTAGGGGCAGCAGATTAGGGGTACATAGCTATAATGTAGGTGGCGGCTCTTTGCGGTTGGCAGATTAGGGGTTAATTATTGTAGGTAGCTGGCTGCGACGTTGTGGGGGGCAGGTTAGGGGTTATTAAATATAATATAGGGGTTGGCGGTGTTAGGGGCAGCAGATTAGGGGTACATAAGTATAACATAGGTGGCGGTCGGCAGATTAGGGGTTAAAAAAAATTAATCGAGTGTCGGCGATGTGGGGGGGGCCTCGGTTTAGGGGTACATAGGTAGTTTATGGGTGTTAGTGTACTTTAGAGCACAGTAGTTAAGAGCTTTATAAACCGGCGTTAGCCCAGAAAGCTCTTAACTACTGACTTTTTTCTGCGGCTGGAGTTTTGTCGTTAGATTTCTAACGCTCACTTCAGACACAACTCTAAATACCGGAGTTAGAAAGATCCCATTGAAAAGATAGGATACGCAATTGACGTAAGGGAATCTGCGGTATGGAAAAGTCGCGGCTGAAAAGTGAGCGTTAGACCCTTTTTTGAATTACTCCAAATACCGGCGGTAGCCTAAAACCAGCGTTAGAAGCCTCTAACGCTGGTTTTCACGGCTACCGCCAAACTCCAAATCTAGGCCCTAGTGAATTGGTCTTGTATGATTGTCTAAGAAAGATCTATAAAATATGATAAAATATTAATTTCAACTTTATTCATTTTGGACTTTTTGGGTGCTATAACCTAAGTATTTATTAAAACAAACCGTTCAGATCAAGTTCTGAATTAAATCCTGAAGGGTAAAGGGTTTTGAAATTAAAAATATATTCTGCTTCTTTTTTACATAATAGTGTAGTTATATTACCCCCTCTAATTCATAAAATCTTTAAGATTGCCTGAATGTATTTCTTTAAAGTGAGAATAGAGTTTAGTTTCTTCTGATCCGTGTTCAATTTTCAGGATATGTTCCCTTATTCGGTCACGTAAAATTCTGCTGGTTTGGCCAAAATATAATAGATTACAAGAACATTTTATACAATACACTGTATTTTTATCTGCCCATCTTAAGGTTTGTGTGATTTTAGCAACATATTGATTAACTAGAGATTTAATTTCTCTAATTTTAGTACTTTATTTGCATGCTTTGCATGTGTTACAAGGGAAATAACCTCTAAGTTCATTACCTTTAAGATCTCTATCTTTTGATGTTTTAACTTCCTTAAATTCACTGGGAGACAGTATGCTTTTAAGGTTTTTGGCTTTTTTGAAAATTATATCTGGCTGTGCTTTGACTTTACCACCTAATATACGGTCTTGTTTTATTAAATGCCAGTGTCTTTTTAGGATTCTTTTGATTTCCATATGTTGGGTACTGTGTTCAGTAATAAATGGGATAAATACATTGTCTGTATTAATGTCATGAATTTTCTTTTTGTTTTTTGTTTTTAATAATGTGTTTCTATCTAATTGTTCCACCTGTAATTTAGTTTTCTCTATTGTTTTGGGATTGTATCCTTTTTCTATGAACGTTTTGGTTAATATTTGAGATTGGGATTGGTAATTGTCTATATTTGAGCAGTTTTTTTTTATTCTCATGAACTGTGGGTTCTGTTTAAGTTGTGTGTAGGTGGTGGTATCTTTTAACAGCCTATATGATTCACTGATATAGTAGTCCGTGTCCATTATAACAATACCACCACCTTTGTCGGCAGGTTTTTTTTTTTTTATTTTTTTTATTTTCAAAAGAGCTTTATTTAGTTCAAATGAGTATACACTTCATAAATTGAATGCACAAAACATACATCAAGAATGTTATATGTGTAAAGCATCTACAAAGCTACTCACTAGTAAGATCACATTTTTTAGCTCAGTTTATGTCTTAATGGAACCCAATTTCTAACATTATAGACCTCTCTTGGGTCCTTAACAAGATCTTATATGAACGGTATTGGGCACATACATAGATAAATGGAAAACTGGGGGTAAGGGTAACAAAAAATTATAATATTCCAAACAATGTAAGATAAAGATGTTGAAAAGGTCTCTGATCGGACCATGCACCTACAAAACACATTGACTGCAATTATGAAAGGCAATACATCTTGTTATAAATATAAGGTTAGTAGGGAACACAATTTGACTGGTCCCACATTTTGAATTAATTTTGATGTGGCTTAAGGAGGACACTCTACTGACTATGTGTAGTGAATGTAAGATAGATATACCATGCTGTTACAATGAGTATTCGTGTTAAGAAAGGCGTTCTGTGGCATGGCGCAATACATCTTAGGGAGGAATAAGGCTAAAACCTAAAGATATTCATGGTATACTAGGGTGCATCACAATGTAAAGAGTGTTACTATCAATATCAATTGTTATGTCGTTGTCACTCAAAGGACATGACAGTGTTGCTACAGTAGTTTTATACATATTTATAGATCAAGTGAGACCGCTGAAAACATAGTGAGGTGATATTGAGGCTGTATGAACTGCTGTGTTAGGTTAGATTAAACATTAGATCTAGTTCCACAAGTAGGTCAACGAACTATATGCCGGTATATGCCGGAATGTTATGGGCATTGTTAACATGCTGTGCATCAAGTTAAGTTTTTCTTAGAGTTAGCTTCCTCATGGCTACGGCCGCTAGCCACTGAGGAGAAATACGTATTGTATGAAGCATGCTTTCAGCATTGATATGAGGTAAATAAAAAATTTGCCATAATATAGCCGTGTCCGCTAGTCAACACAATAAACAATACAAACTGTGTGAAAACATTAAAAATATAACAGCAAGGAAAGATGGAGAACAAACCATACTAGAAGCAAGCATGATAAATCAACTTGTAGCGCCTTTGTCCAGTGGGAACATAGAGCTGCCTATTGAAAAGGAAAGTAATCTAGTGGGGGACATCTGCAGGCTACCCAACCCCTCTCTTCCACATGAGCCCGGCACTGTGCGAGTAATTCCACATGAGTCCGGCACTGTGCGAGTAAAGAACAGACCCATCCAGTGTATTAAAGTGAGGTCGCCACCAAGTCCTTCTCAGGTATATGGGTAAGTGATGGAGGAAACACTCGGTGAGAGTCCTTTGTGTCTTCAATGATCCCTGGGCAGGCCGGTCGTCAACTCCATGTAGCAACATCACCACCCCATCCCACCTTAAGCCTCTCTCTACCTTATGTAATGGTACGCTCTTCCCCAAGGGCCCGGGTCCAAGACCCTTCAGTGGAGATGTTGTCAGTGAGGTAGGTGATATAGCGCAGCTCCCGCGCTGCTTGTTGTCATTATGCCGGCTCGGTAGGCTGGTGAGGTGCTTTGATGGCTGTTCAGTTATCGTCTTTGTAGGTTGCTCCATGTCCATGGGGGCACTGTGTGGTGATTGGGAGCCATGTTGTACTTGCAAAGTAATAAGGTGCTTTGGATGTATCATGTCCTTAGTGGATTCTGCTTCTGAAGGTTCTATCCAGTTTATAGGCACGAATTGTATTAGGTAGTCATATGGTGCCCTATCAATCATCCTTTGCATAAGATATTCTAGCCTACTTGGAAACATGATCAGTTGTTCTCGGCACTCTCCCACCATGTCCGCCATGTTGGTTGTCCTCTAGATGCGGTATGCCAAGAAAGATGTTTGCAGGGGGTCTCCTTTACGGAGATAGATGCAATAGAATAGTTGAGTGCACAGTCCAGTCAAGACCAGAAACCTCAGTATTCACCGAGGGGGAAGCGCCGCCTGTTGTGAGCCGCCCCTCCAGGCCCTTAACGTCCAATCCTAAACTCAGGTGTCATATAAACTGCTGCCTTATCAAGAGAACTCTCTTTAGGTTTAATTATTGTTGGCTATATAAATATAGTTGGGCAGCTGTACAGTGGTGCCTATAATCGGCGGATTTAGGGCTACTCGACCAGAGCTCCTGGATTTGCGACCGCATCTTTGTCGGCAGGGTTTATTGTTATTTCTTTATTATTCTGTAGTTCTTTAAGTGTGTTTAATTCTTTATTGGTTAAATTTTTTCTGATTGGACGAGTTTGGTCTAGGAGGTCTAAGTCTTTTTTGATATTTTCCTCAAAAAGTTTAATATGTTCGCTTTTTTTCTTGTGTAGGGAAAAAACTTGACTTAGCTTTCATATTTGTGTGTATATACTTGTTATGAGTATGTGTAATTTTATCCTGTATAGGATTTTTCAAGAAATATCTTTTTAATGTTAACTTACGGATGTATTGATTGATATTGATCAGAGTTTCAAATTTATTGAGCTTACATGAAGGCGCAAATGTTAGCCCTATGTTTAGTACTTTTGCTTGTGTATCATTAATGTTACATTTACTAAGGTTAAATATTCCTGAGGGTTTGATATCAGTATTTATCTTCTCTGTGTTTTGTTGTCTGGTTCTTCTCCCTCTTCTGCCTCTAGCCTTCTATTTCCTAACTGGTTTCTTTGGGGTTTTCCCATTTCTATGAAATCTCTGGCTGTCCCTGCCTGGGAAGCAACTTCATTCCGCTGTTTATTTCTATTTTAATTTTTAAATTTTGAATTTTTGAGATACATCAGATATATATTCTTCTATATAACTAATTAATATCAAAACATGGATACATTTGCCCATAGGGATCTTATGCTTAAAAACATATCCAGTAATAGCCAATTAGAAACAGAAAATACTTTCTGTAATCTAAACATAGATGATATCCACTAAAATTTAGAAGATTCACTCCAGAAGGAAATTAAATTAACTCTAGAAACAAAATATATACAAAATTACATAGACTTAAAAATTGTACCACGAGGACTCAGACTTAAAAAAAACTGCACCTTCTCCCTACCTGATCAATTGTCCAACGAGTGGTTTGAAACCCTTGAAACAGCCTCTTTAACACTAATGAAAATAATTATCAAAGCAAGAAATTTAAAACTTAACGATACCAAAAAAGAAATAGAAACATCTAAAAATAGACTTAGTAATATAGAATTAAATGAAGAACATAAGTATACACAATCTGAAATTATCAAAAGAATTTCTGAACTCAAAAGTAATATTATAACCCAAAAAAATTCAAAACTGAATAGGGATATATCAGATTATAAAAATGATGAAACTATCTCTGGTTCGGAAAATAGACCCACACTAAATGACATTGAAATTACTGATGATAATAAGGCAATACATACGAATAGAAAAGATTTAGCCCAAATTTTCAGCAAAGGAAAAAACACATATACTTCTACAATAGATAATAGACACACAAACTCTAATCACCAAACTTCGAATAGAAAACAACAATATTCAAATAGAAGAAATGATCATTACAATTATGGTTTTAAAGCAAAACAAAATTATAATAGAACAAATTTTAATGAAAATGAATACCATCATATTGATATTTCTACCTACAATAGAAGTTGGTATAAACAACCGCAATATAGGAATTTCTACAATAGACCCAATCAAGACTACAATAGATACCCAGAGGCATCTAGAGAACAACACAATAGACCTAGTTATGATTACAATAGATACCCAGAGGCACCAAGAGAACCAAATTGGACAAATAGGAGGACATATAATGATACATTCCAAAACACATATCGAACCAACACTTCATTTGAAAAACAACAATATCCTCACCGATATACATACAACACAAACAAAACTAAAGAACACAATAAATCACACTATAATGAATCATATAACCACAACCAAAATTGGAGATTGCCACTACATAATAGATTTTCTCCTTTACAAGAAATACTACGTCTAAATAGAAATAGGATATTCTCAGATAATAGACTCCCTGTTTCGTCAAATATAGAGAATTCCATCCTGAATCCCCATTTTTTAGGGGAGTCCCCTGCCCAGGCAGGGATATCCAGAGATTTCATAGAAATGGGAAAACCCCAGTTAGGAAAAAGAAGGCTAGAGGCAGAAGAGGGAGAAGAACCAGACAACAAAACACAGAGAAGATAAATACTGATATCAAACCCTCAGGAATATTTAACCTTAGTAAATGTAACATTAATGATACACAAGCAAAAGTACTAAACAAAGGGCTAACATTTGCGCCTTCATGTAAGCTCAATAAATTTGAAACTCTGATCAATATCAATCAATACATCCGTAAGTTAACATTAAAAAGATATTTCTTGAAAAATCCTATACAGGATAAAATTACACATACTAATAACAAGTATATACACACAAATATGAAAGCTAAGTCAAGTTTTTTCCCTACACAAGAAAAAAGCGAACATATTAAACTTTTTGAGGAAAATATCAAAAAAGACTTAGACCTCCTAGACCAAACTCGTCCAATCAGAAAAAATGTAACCAATAAAGAATTAAAGACATTTAAAGAACTACAGAATAATAAAAAAATAACAATAATGGACACAGACTACTATATCAGTAAATCATATAGGCTGTTAAAAGATACCACCACCTACACACAACTTAAACAGAACCCACTGAAACACCAAAAAATAAAACTAGAATGCCTATTAAAAGAAGCTAATGAAAAAGGAATACTAAATAGTTCAGAATTAGAATTCCTAACCATAACACATCCGAAGACACCAACATTTTACTTTTTACCAAAGATCCACAAACATCTACAAAAAAAACCCAGGACGTCCCATTATCTCAGGGATAGAGTCACTTACATCAAATCTCTCTCAATACATAGACTTTTTGTTGCAAACATATGTCACCAAATCACCAGCATATTTACATGAATCTACACAGTTTCTAAATCAAATTGAAAATATAGAATGGAATGATAACTTTACTCTTGTCACGTGCGATGTGAGTTCGCTCTATACTAACATATCACATAATATAGGGTTAAAAGCAGTCAAAACATATTTAGATAGAGATAAAGATCTTTCCATCCCACAGAATAAATTCATCCTTGATTGCATTAATTTCATCCTTCATAACAATATTTTCTTTTCAAAAATGATATCTTTTTACAAATAAAGGGGACTGCAATGGGCACAAGGTTCGCCCCCAGTTATGCTAACTTGTTCATGGGACTATTTGAAGAACTGAATATTTATAATGGCCCATGGGGGGCGAACCTTGTGCACTATTGCAGATATATAGATGACATTTTTATAATCTGGCGAGGAGATTTAGAACTCTTAGAATCATTTATAGAAGATATTAACTCCAATGAGATGGGTATTTCATTTTCTCATGAATACAGTCGACAAAAAATTAATTTTCTGGATATTGAATTGAATATTATATCTAATAAAATACATACCCAAACTCATTTCAAAACCACAGATGATAATAACTATATTCATTACGAGAGCTGCCATCTAGATCTATGGAAATCTATTATTCCTAAGGGTCAGTTCATGAGAATAAATTAAAACTGCTCAAATATAGACAATTACCAATCCCAATCTCAAATATTAACCAAAAAGTTCATAGAAAAAGGATACAATCCCAAAACAATAGAGAAAACTAAATTACAGGTGGAACAATTAGATAGAAACACATTATTAAAAACAAAGAGAAAATTCATGACATTAATACAGACAATTTATTTATCCCATTTATTACTGAATACAGTACCCAACATATGGAAATCAAAAGAATCCTAAAAAGACACTGGCATTTAATAAAACAAGACCGTATATTAGGTGGTAAAGTCAAAGCACAGCCAGATATAATTTTCAAAATAGCCAAAAACCTTAAAAGCATACTGTCTCCCAGTGAATTTAAGGAAGTTAAAACATCAAAAGATAGAGATCTTAAAAGTAATGAACTTATAGGTTATTTCCCTTGTAACACATGCAAAGCATGCAAATACAGTACTAAAATTAAAGAAATTAAATCTCTAGTTAATCAATATGTTGCTAAAATCACACAAACCTTAAGATGGGCAGATAAAAATACAGTGTATTGTATAAAATGTTCTTGTAATCTATTATATTTTGGCCAAACCAGCAGAATATTACGTGACCGAATAAGGGAACATATCCTGAAAATTGAACATGGATCAGAAGAAACTAAACTCTATTCTCACTTTAAAGAAATACATTCAGGCAATCTTAAAGATTTTAAATATTGGGGGGTTAAAAATCTTTGCCTAGGAATTAGAGGGGGTAATATAACTACACTATTATGTAAAAAAATATATTTTTAATTTCAAAACCCTTTACCCTTCAGGATTAAATTCAGAACTTGATCTGAAGGGTTTGTTTTAATAAACACTTAGGTTATAGCACCCAAAAAGTCCAAAATGAATAAAGTTAAAATTAATATTTTATCATATTTTATAGATCTTTTTTAGACAATCATACAAGACCAATTCACTAGGTCTCTCAATTTATTAAGTCTCTCTATATAATTCATATGGGCAAATATAACACATATTTGATGTATCCAAGCTATTTCTATAAAAAAAAACTTAAATTTGAAAAAACTTTTTGTTTAGCATTTTTTATTATATATAAATTTTTTATGCATTCATTTTTTTAAATATACATTTTTGAGAGTTTGATAGTTATAAAACATCTCATATTCATTGTTTACTATTTAAACAATTTTAATATAACCATAAATAGAACAATCATTTTTTTATTACTTTTTATATATATATATATATATATATATATATATATATATATATATATATATATATATATATATATATATATGTCTTTTTTTCTTTTTATATATATGTCTTTTTTCTTTTTTCTTTAAACATACCTCTGGAAATCTTTATAGAAATGATCACATACTAATTAGCTTAGATATATTCCTGTCACATTAATATAATAGACAAGTTTTGTCCCCAATATAAGGAGTTAAATATTCATATCAGTGTTAGTCGTCATGGTGATTAGCGTTGTAAATAAACGCTACAAGTTATGGTCAGAGATTATAGTGAAGTCACATTGAAATAACACACATGTTTAAACAATATTTTCCTCCATATGTATGAATATACAAACATTCTGTAATATCTGTATGAAGAGTTGTTATTATTATTAATATATCTAAGAGATTATAAGATCCGCACAATGTAACGATTCAATATGTACTAATTAAACATCCACCAATCAGAACAAGGCTGAACATTTTTAAACCAGGTGAATTAACTGTTTATATATATATATGATGCCAGCATCGAACTATAATAATAATTAGTCACAGTTTTGCATTTGATATTATTGTGTATTATAAATTAAGATATTATTCTTAAGAAAGGAAAACCTTCTCTTAATGGTGCTCTTTTAAGCTTTAATTAGCGCTAACCCCAAAACACCCTTTCACCATGATCTAAAGTCAGTAGTTATGAGATTTACGCTACATCTGTAGCATAAAACTCATAACTAAAGTGTTAAAAAGTACACTAACACCATAAACTACCTATTAACCCCTAAACCGAGGCCCTCCCGCATCGCAAACACTAAAATAAAATTATTAACCCCTAATCTGCCGCTCCGGACATCGCCGCCACTATAATAAACATATTAAACCCTAAACCGCCGCACTCCTGTATCGCAAACGCTAATTAAATATTATTAACCCTTAATCTGCTGTCCCTAACATCGCTGTCACCTACCTACATTTATTAACCCCTAATCTGCCGCCCCCAACATCGCCGCCACTATACTAAATTTATTAACTCCTAAACCTAAGTCTAACCCTAACACCCCCTAACTTAAATATAATTAAAATAACTCAAAATAAAAACTACTATTAATACCTAAATAATTCCTATTTAAAACTAAATACTTACCTATAAAATAAACCCTAAGCTAGCTACAATATAACTAATAGTTACATTGTATCTAGCTTAGGGTTTATTTTTATTTTACAGGCAAGTTTGTATTTATTTTAACTAGGTAGAATAGTTAGTAAATAGTTATTAACTATTTACTAACTACTTAGCTAAAATAAATACAAATCTACCTGTAAAATAAAACCTAATCTGTCTTACACTAGCACCTAACATTACACTACAATTAAATCCATTACATAAATGAAATACAATTACCTAAATTACAAAAAAAAACACTAAATTACACAAAATAAAAAAAGAAATTATAAGATATTTAAACTAATTACACCTAATCTAATAGCCCTATCAAAGTAAAAAAGCCCCCCAAAATAAAAAAAATAGCCTAAACTAAACGTCCAATAGCCCTTAAAAGGGCCTTTTGCGTGGCATTGCCCCAAAGAAATCAGCTCTTTTACCTGTAAAAAAAAATACGAACAACCCCCCAACAGTAAAAACCACGACCCACACAACCAACCCCCCAAATAAAATCCTAACTAAAAAAACCTAAGCTCCCCATTGCCCTGAAAAGGGCATTTGGATGGGCATTGACCTTAAAAGGGCATTTAGCACTTTTTCAACTGCCCAAACACCTAATCTAAAAATAAAACCCACCCAATAAACCCTTAAAAAAGCCTAACACTAACCCCTGAAGATCCAGCCAATCAGAATTAAAGGTGAACAAATCCTATTGGCTGATGCAATCAGCCAATAGGATTGAGATTCAATCCTATTGTGATTGAGCTTGCATTCTATTGGCTGTTCCAATCAGCCAATAGAATGCAAGATCAATCCTATTGGCTGATTGGATAAGCCAATAGGATTGAAGCTCAATCCTATTGGCTGATTGCATCAGCCAATAGGATTTTGTCACCTTTAATTCCGATTGGCGGATAGAATTCTATCAGCCAATCGGAATTCAAGGGATGCCATCTTGGATGACGTTATTTAAAGGAACCTTTATTCGGGAAGAAGACTTCGATACAAGAGGATGCTCCGCGCTGGATGTCTTGAAGATGGAGCCGCTCTGCACTGGATGGATGAAAGATAGAAGATGCCGTCTGGATGAAGGCTTCTGCCCATCTGAAGGACCACTTCTGCCGGCTTGGATGAAGACTTCTCCCGGCTTCGTTGAGGACTTCTTGCCACTTGGATGAACACTTCTCCCGGCTTCGTTGAGGATGGATGTCCGGTCTTCAAAACTGTAAGTGGATCTTCGGAGGTTAGTGTTAGGCTTTTATAAGGGTTTATTGGGTGGGTTTTATTTTTAGATTAGGGGTTTGGGCAGTTGAAAAAGAGCTAAATGCCCTTTTAAGGGCAATGCCCATCCAAATGCCCTTTTCAGGGCAATGGGGAGCTTAGGTTCTTTAGTTAGGTTTTTATTTGGGGGGTTGGTTGTGTGGGTGGTGGGTTTTACTGTTGGGGAGGTAGTTTAGTTTAGGCTAGGGTTTTTTTATTTTGGGGGTGCTTTTTTATTTTGATAGGTCTATTAGATTAGGTGTAATTAGTTTAAATATCTTATCTTTTTTTATTTTGTGTAATTTAGTGTTTGTTTTTTTTGTAATTTAGGTAATTGTATTTAATTTATGTAATTGATTTAATTGTAGTGTAAGGTTAGGTGTTAGTGTAAAACAGGTTAGGTTTTATTTTACAGGTACATTTGTATTTATTTTAGCTAGGTAGTTAGTAAATAGTTAATAACTATTTACTAACTATTCTATCTAGTTAAACTAAATACAAACTTGCCTGTAAAATAAAAATAAACCCTAAGCTAGATACAATGTAACTTTTAGTTATATTGTAGCTATCTTAGGTTTTATTTTATAGGTAAGTATTTAGTTTTAAATAGGAATTATTTAGTTAATGATAGGAATTTTTATTTAGATTTATTTTAATTATATTTACGTTAGGGGGTGTTAGTGTTAGGTTTAGACTTAAATTTAGGGGTTAATAAATTTAGTATAGTGGCGGCGACATTGGGGGCGGCAGATTAGGGGTTAATAAATGTAGGAGGTGGAGGTGATGTTAGGGGCGGCAGATTAGGGGTTAATAATATTTAAATAGTGTTTGTGATGCGGGAGTATGGCAGTTTAGGGGTTGATATGTTTATTATAGTGGTGGCGACATTGGGGGCGGCAGATTAGGGGTTAATAGCATTATGTAGGTGTCTGCAATGTTGGGGCAGCAGATTAGGGGTTAATAAATATAATGTAGGTGTCGGCGATGTTGGGGGCAACAGATTAGGGGTTCATAAGTATAATGTTGGTGTCGGCGATGTCGGTAGCGGCAGATTAGGGGTTAATAAATATAATGTAGGTGTCGGCGATGTCGGGGCAGCAGATTAGGGGTTAATAAGTATAAGATTTAGACACAGGGTTCATGTTAGGGTGTTAGGTGTAAACATAAATTTAGTTTCCCCATAGGAATCAATGGGGCTGCGTTACGGAGCTTTACGCTCCTTTATTGCAGGTGTTAGGCTTTTCTTCAGCCGGCTCTCCCCATTGATGTCTATGTGGAAATCGTGCACAAGCACGTAAAACCAGCTCACCACAGTGCTGGTATTGGAGTGCGGTATGGAGCACAATTTTGGTCTACGCTCACTTCTTGCCTAATAACGCCGGGTTTATGAAAACCTGTAATACCAGCACTGTAGGTAAGTGAGCGGTGACAATAACTTGCAAGTTAGTACCGCACCCCTCTTACCGCTAAACTCGTAATCTAGCCGAATACTACTTATGGATTATGTTACAACTTTGTCTATCATTACAAAGCAAGGGGACAATATTTTTTCTCCAAATTTGTTGCAAAGTTTTGCCCCAAACTTGTTGCTCTAATGGATATAGAGATAAAAATGAAATAAATACACAACATGATATAGCTAACTTCCTTTTTATTTTTTTGGAAAAATCTATTTGCACCATGTTTAAGCCATGTAATAAAAGTCCTACTCTCCACTTCGCCCCAAATTTGACGCAACACTTTTCGCACCAGTTATGACGCAAACTTCTAAACAACCCACACACTAGTGAATTTTTCAACCACTTTTGATTGTAATATGCATAATCACATGATTTATGACATCAGCCAATCTGATTCAAATATACATTTTAAACTATCACTAATGCATCAAATTGCTCAATACTTGTGTCTTTGATCACTCATCAGAACTTGTAATTGTCATTTGTTACATTGTGTATTATACTTTGAAAGCATGTATATGTGAAATTATTATTAAAGATAAACATTGATGCTGACATTAATATTAATATTTTAGACAATGATTTTAAAATTCAAATTGATGTTTAATTCAATATAATCTTAAACTGATAGCTCAAAGGGATAGCTCATCTAAACATTAAACTGTCATGATTCAGATACAGCAGAAATTAAAATCACCTCTTAGATGTCATGATATTTTCTTCCTTTTCTTGAATTTCTTTTTCAGTAAGAAATGTCATCTTATATGCCAGCCCATTTTATAACACCTGTGTAGGGGTGGTTTTTAAAACTAGATTGCAATCAGGAGGGGTTACACAGGTACAGAGAGAAAATTGGCCCAGCTCTTAAAATATCCATTGATTGCAAATAAATACATATGATACCCTGATTACATGTTATATTCGCAATTATTCTTGCTCACAAAAATAATAAATTTACACTATATACATAAAGTATAAATAAACACAGAGATATGACGGACAACATTTTTTAGAACATAAAAAAGGAATTTAGGGACATGTAAATATGTTTGCAAAAGATTTCTGACATAACACACACACACACACACACACACACACACACACATATATATATATATATATATATATATATATATACAGTATATATACACACACAACTATGTTCAACGATATATGTACAAATTCTAGCAGTAATAATCATTTATAAAAAAAAAACAAGATAAAAGCATATCATGATTTCTAGAAATACAAATACACATTAATGTATGTGAAAGTATCATATAACATATTTTTCCTATGAGATATTGTTTGTTGAGGTATAAATCTAGCTATTATAAAAGATTAGCTTTAGAGAAATGTGCTTGTTCATGGACAGTAATGAAATGGTATAAATAAAGTTGGGAAAAACCCGAATAACCGCATCATAAATGACTGTTAGTTTACAACAGTCCGATGCTCATCACGCAATACTTTTGTTTATAAATAAGGGCATTGTATGTTGATCTGCGGCAGTGATGTCTGGCGATGTCTGATGAGCGCATTGACACCGGCGAATGCACTGAGATTGATGCTTTGATAACTATCCCCCTATATTGTCAATTGGTTTTAACTCAGCATTTCTAAAACTGTCCCATTTTTAACGATACCAATTAAGGTTATGTTTTAATTTTTCCTTTTGTGTTCCTGCCAATACTAGTCCAGGCAGAGAGTGCTACGCTACAATGCATCCTTTTGTGGAACATTTAACAAGATTCCCGCCAATGTTTATTTCAATATCACTGCTAAATGACAAGCAGTCTTAAAGAAGTGAATAAGGAAAATCAATAGTTTGTTATTTTTTATCATACTTGTTAGAAATGCTCGGAAAACAACTGAAGCAAAAACAGTTGTAACTCTTGGTTTCCTTTCAAAGCTGAATGTTTTAAAATATATCTTAACTCTTTAGCAGTAAGAGGATTGCAATATATAGATGGAACAATTATTGCAATTTTCTTTCGCATCTTATATAAAAACCATCGATACCTTTTTTTTTTTTTATGTTTCGAACTGTACAGCCGCTGTTAACACGCCCCTGCCTGCCGTCTGCCCTAACTGTCATTTATCCTCTGCACTTCCTCCCTCAGGTTCTACAGAGAGGAAGCTGCAGTTGTTACAGGGCAGGGGGAGCACGGGTTGCACCAGATGTTTGCTAAATAAGTACAGTCAGGCATCGTCCGTGCTATGTAAGCTGCACATTCCTGGTAGGTAACTATTGTACTGGTCTATAAGCTGATCTGCAGCTCCCTCTGAGTTTAATTTCTATGTTACAACATGGTCATAGATTGCTGCTGCCCCCGGCCATGCTCACACTGGATTGCCCTCTGCTCCAGGAGCCAGGCCAAGCCCCGTCCCACTAAATCCCTAAATATACCTGTGACTGTAACACACGCAATGTCACCATAATACAGGGTAGGGATGTCACCCATAGTATAATGTTTAGGACATCTTGCTCCAGGAATATCACACAAACATCTCTTCTAGACATGTGCAATTTGGTTCGGATCGATTCGTAAATTCTGAAAATTCGGCAAATTCGGAGATTCGTATCGATCCGAATTTCCGAATTAAAATACTGCCGAATTTACAGAATAAATCCGAATTAGTTCGGATTTATTCGGTAAATTCGGATGGCCATGGATTACACTAGTATTGTACAGTATATTTAGGTTATATCACTCTGCTATGGGTTACACCTAATATACAGTACATAATACTAGTCTAATACACAGCACACATACCAAAATTCAGAATTTCCGAACCGAATCAAACCGAATCCAGTCGAATTTTTTCGAATCCGAATGAATCCGAAACGAATCCAAAACGAATTCATTCAAAGTTTTCCGAATTCAAATCGATCCGAAACGAAATTCGAAAAACTCCAAATCGATCCGAACCGAAACAAATTTTTCGATCATGCACATATCTAATCTCTTCTTCCCAGATACCAGGGTAATATTAGCACACTCTGAGGAGTGCACATATCTAATCTCTTCTTCCCAGATACCAGGGTAATATGAGCACACTCTGAGGAACCTCTTCTTAGTGTGGCCAGTAGTGTGCTCAGGTAAATAGGAGACACTGAAACATTGTGTGCAAGTAGTAGTACGTATAGACAGAGCTGCTGGTTAGTTTTAAACTAACTCAGAAAAGTGAAGGTTTAACGTTCATTAAACAAATTACTTGTCTCATTGGCTTATATCTTATATTAGCTAGTAAGTGATATTTTGGAGGAAAATATTTTTTCTTGCAAATTCTCAGAATCACACACACTTGATGCCCATGTATCATTTACTGAGGCATTATAGATGTTTTTAAAATATCAGAGACAACCCCACAACTACAAACTTATAGTAAGGGTGGCTTACTTGTTGATTGAGAGGAACATCTACCACATATTCTACACTTGAATGAGTAGTGTTCATTCCAGGTTTGACAATGAAAGGACCAATAGGATGAAGATGGCTAAGAGGGTCCTGAATACTAGAAACATACGGCCAGATTACGAGTTTTGCGTTATGGCTCATAACGCTGCTTTTTCACTACCACTGGTATTACGAGTCTTGTAGGTATAGCTGTACAGCACACCTTTTTGGCCGTAACGCAAGGTAACTACCACACCTTTCAAAAAGTCCTTTTTCAATGGCACTTACATAGCACCGGTATTACCAGTTTTGCCTGGGAGGTCAAAAAGTGAGCGGTACAGCCTATACCGGCAAGATTCATTCCGCCATCTAAAGTCAGTAGTTATGGGTTTTGCGCTACAAAGCTGTAGCATAAAACTCATAACTAAAGTGTTAAAAAGAACACTAACACCCATAAACTACCTATTAACCCCTAAACCGAGGCCCTCCCGCATCGCAAACACTAAATTAAATTATTAACCCCTAATCTGCCGCTCCGGACTTCGCTGCCACTATAATAAACATATTAACCCCTAAACGCCGCACTCCCACATCGCAAACACTAGTTAAATATTATTAACCCCTAATCTGCCACCCCAACATCGCCGACGCCACTATTCTAAAGTTATTAATCCCTAAACCTAACCCTAAATCTAACCCTAACCCTAACACCCCTAACTTTAATATAATTAAAATAAATCTAAATAAAAATTACTATAATTACCTAACTAATTCCTATTTAAAACTCAGTACTTGCCTGTAAAATAAACCCATAGCTAGCTACAATATAACTAATAGCTACATTGTAGCTATCTTAGGTTTTATTTTTATTTGACAGCTAAGTTTGAATTTATTTTAACTAGGTAGATTAGTTATTAAATAGTTAATAACTATTTACTAACTACCTAGTTAAAATAAATACAAATTTACCTGTAAAATAATACCTAACCTGAGTTACACTAAAACCTAACATTACACTAAAATTAAATAAATTACATTAATTAAATACAATTAACTAAATTACAAAAAAATAAACACTAAATTACACAAAATAAAAAAGAAATTATCAAATATTTAAACTAATTACACCTAATCTAATAGCCCTATCAAAATAAAAATGCCCCTCCCCCCCCAAAATAAAAAAAAAACCCTAGCCTAAACTTAACTGCCAATAGCCCTTTTGCGGGGCATTGCCCCAAAGAAATCAGCTCTTTTACCTGTAAAAAAAAATACAAACAACCCCCCAACAGTAAAACCCACCACCCACACAACCAAACCCCCAAATAAAATCCTATCTAAAAAAACCTAAGCTCCCCATTGCCCTGAAAAGGGCATTTGGATGGGCCTTGCCATTAAAAAGGCATTTAGCTCTTTTCTGTGCCCAAACCCCTAATCTAAAAATAAAACCCACCCAATAAACCTTCGATAAAACCTAACACTAACCCCCGAAGATCCACTTACAGTTTTTGAAGACCGGACATCCATTCTCATCAAGCCGGGAGAAGTCTTCATCCAAGCGGGCAGAAGTCCTCAACAATGCTGGGAGAAGTCTTCATCCAAGCGTCAAGAAGTCGTCCTCCAGGCAGGCAAAAGTCTTCATCCAGACGGCATCTTCTATATTCATCCTTCTGATGCAGAGCAGCTCCATCTTCAAAACATCCGGCGCAGAGCATCCTCTTCTTTCGACTCCTCTTGAAGAATGAAGGTTCCTTTAAATGATGTCATCCAAGATGGCATCCCTTGAATTCCGATTAGCTAATAGAATTCTATCAGCCAATTGGAATTAAAGGTTAAAAAATCATATTGGCTGATGCAATCAACCAATAGGATTGAGCTTGCATTCTATTGGCTGATTGGAAAAGCCAATAGGATTTTTTCACCTTTAATTCCGATTGGCTTATAGAATTCTATCAGTCAATTGGAATTCAAGGGACAAGATATAGAAATAGTGTGTATTAGCACACCAATCCTCCAGGGGGCGCTCTTAGTAATGATATCACAATAGTTATAGAAAAACACATCAAATCAGCAATATAAGACAATCAACATAAATATAACATAAGAAATCAGGTATCTATAATGTGAAACTATGGATACAATGTATGACAAATAAGGATGTATTGATATCTCATTGGTTAAATAAGACTGCATCACTGGTTAGTTTACCATGTATGTTTACCAGAGTACCCATAGCAACCATGTTAATTAGATTGGTTACACATGTTTCCAATCAACATTTCACCTATCAGCTTTTTTATGTGTTTTATATAGCAAGTGTATTTGTATTTTTATTCACTAGCCACATAGAAGAAACAGCCACATAGAGGCTGAGAAATGCGTTGTTTTTAATAAAGTATATTTTTAATTTGATACACTTGCTGCTGTGTTTTATCTGGGGATATATCATATATCCCTGAACCCTGTCTGGGATTAACTTTGTTTGCTGAAATCCTTGGAATCAGTCAGCTGGGCGGCGGAGAAGCCCCAGCCTGTGGTTATTGCACCAGGAGGTGCTTTGAAATATACGAGGTGGATAGGAGAGCGGTCAGCGTCTGGGACTATATACCTGCTACACTATAAAGAAGACCCCCTAATAGGTCTAGTGAGAAATGCAATTGTGGGTAAATAGGAGCGCCAAAGGCTAAGGTATAATTCAGGTACCAGCACTCTATTCAATATAACTAGTGACAGAGAAGAGTGAAACAATTTATTACATTAATATAAAAAAAAAAAAAAAAAAGGGACAACATTGGTTAAAATCACAATGAATATATAAAAATGTATATTAAAAAGATGGATCCTACTACAATAATGTCTCAAAAAAAAGAGCCTAGCTAATGGCAAAAATGGAGGATGGTTCTACCATCCAATCTAATAAAATCAACAGGAAACTTCAATATAACAGAGGCGATGTGGTGTTTCACCACATATATTAGTGAATTGGGGTGGTAACAAAAAAGTATACAACAAGTATATACCGAAAAAAATGGAACCATAAAGTAAGAACTAAATCAATCCAATGTGAAGTGACGACTCAAAAAATATAAAAATAGATGTGTGTATTTTTCATTTTTGATTTTTATACACGCTTTTTTTTTTTTTTCACGAACGTAACATTATTATTTTTTGGATGAACCGGCTTTGATCCTTTTTTGTTTGTGGTTTTTCACACGCTGTATGTTACACATATCTGTTGTTTTTCACACGCTGTATGTTACACACATCTATTTTTATATTTTTTGAGTCATCACTTCACATTGGATTGATTTAGTTCTTACTTTATGGTTCCATTTTTTCCGGTATATACTTTTTTGTTACCACCCCAATTCACTAATATATGTTGTGAAACACCACATCGCCTCTTTTATATTGAAGTTTCCTGTTCATTTTATTAGATTTTTTTTGAGACATTATTGTAGTAGGATCCATCTTTTTAATATACATTTTTATATATTCATTGTGATTTTAACCAATGTTGTCCCTTTTTTTTTTTTTATATTAATGTAATAAATTGTTTCAATCTTCTCTGTCACTAGTTATATTGAATAGAGTGCTGGTACCTGAATTATAGCTTTGCCTTTGGCACTCCTATTTACCCACAACTGTGCTTTGAAATATGTAAGTGTGCCTATTTTCTATACACACACATTTTTGTATACAACTGTGCTGGGCTATGTTGGCTCTATATTCCCTCCTTTAGGAACACTATGGATCCCACAGGCCAAAAATCACTCCTGGATATCCGACTGCATCTATTCAGTTTGCTGGGCAACTGTGAGGTTCCAGTCTGCTTCCCTGCACCCTAGGGTGCAATTTGTTTGTAAGTATATTTCTTACAATCCTATCTCTACCTCGGATTTCAAAGGACAAAATCTTGGATGACGTAATTTAAAAGAACCTTCATTCTTCAAGAGGAGTCGAAAGAAGAGGATGCTCCACGCCAGATGTCTTGAAGATGGAGCCGCTCCGCGTCGGAAGGATGAAGATAGACGATGCCGGCTTTGTTGAGGACTTCTGCCCGCTTGGATGAAGACTTCTCCCGGCTTGATGAGGATGGAAGTCTGGTCTTCAAAAACTGTAAGTGGATCTTCGGGGGTTAGTGTTAGGTTTTTTAAGGGTTTGTTGGGTGGGTTTTATTTTTAGATTAGGGGTTTGGGCACAGAAAAAGATCTAAATGCCCTTTTAAGGGCAATGCCCATCCAAATGCCCTTTTCAGGACAATGGGGAGTTTAGGTTTTTTAGATAGGATTTTATTTAGGGGGTTTGGTTGTGTGGGTGGTGGATTTTACTGTTGGGGGGTTGTATGAATTTTTTTACAGGTACAAGAGCTGATTTCGTTGGAGCAATGCCCCGCAAAAGGCACTTTTAAGGGCTATTGGCAGTTTAGTTTAGGCTAGGGTTTTTTTTTATTTTAGGGGGGCTTTTTTATTTTTATAGGGCTATTAGATTAGGTGTAATTAGTTTAAATATTTGATCATTTCTTTTTTATTTTGTGTAATTTAGTGTTTATTTTTTTGTAATTTAGTTAATTGTATTTAATTAATGTAATTGATTTAATTTTAGTGTAATGTTAGGTTTTAGTGTAACTCAGGTTAGGTTTAATTTTACAGATAAATTTGTATTTATTTTAACTAGGTAGTTAGTAAATAGTTAATAACTATTTAATAACTAATCTACCTAGTTAAAATAAATACAAACTTAGATGTGAAATAAAAATAAAACCTAAGATAGCTACAATGTAACTATTAGTAATTTTATAGCTAGCTTAGGTTTTATTTTATAGGTAAGTATTTAGTTTTAAATAGGAATTATTTAGTTAATGATAGTAATTTTTATTTAGATTTTAATTATATTTAAGTTAGGGGTATTAGGGTTAGGTTTAGGGGTTAATATATTTATTTAGTGTTAGTGATCTGGAAGGCCAGAGCTTTAGGGGTTAATAACTTTAGTGTAGTGGCGGGGGCGATGTTGGGAGCGGCAGATTAGGGGTTAATAAATGTATGTAGGTGGCGGCGATATTGGGGGCGGCAGATTAGGGGTTAATAAGTGTAGGTAGGTGGCGGCGATGTCGGGGGTGGCAGATTAGGGGTTAATAATTGTAATGTAGGTGTCGGGGATGTTGGGTGGTGGCAGATTAGGGGTGTTTAGACTCGGGGTTTATGTTAGGGTGTTAGGTGTAAACATAAATTTTCTTTCCCCATAGGAATCAATGGTGCTGCGTTACGGAGCTTTACGCTCCTTTATTGAAGGTGTTAGGCTTTTTTTAAGCCGGCTGTCCCCATTGATGTCTATGGGGAAATCATGCACGAGCATGTAAAACCAGCTCAAAGCAGCGCTGGTATTTGTGTGCGGTATGGAGCTCAATGCTGCCATATTGCCCGCTAACGCAGGTTTTTGGAAAACCTGTAATAGCAGCGCTTTTAAAGGTGAGCGGTGGAAATAACTTGCATGTTATTACCGAGTCGCTCATAACGCAAAACTCGTAATCTGGCCAATAATTATTATCTGAGATTCTAGAACTTTGTCAAGTATCCTAATATATTAAAGGAAAGATGAAACATTTTTTGGATCTATCATATGCTCCTCTGATATAATGGCCTTTTTGTATATATTGGGTACTTGTAAAGCACGGCTAATTATCCATAAGGATTTCATGGCGCTGCTCATTTTATCGACCTCAGAAAGATGAAAGGCTGAGTGGACCTTGTCGAGGATCAAACCTGCAACCCTCGGGTTGCTACAGACCTTAGCCACAGTGAATTAGCATGCTGAACTATCTGTCCAGCTCTTTTTATGTAGCTGGTGTCCACAACTTAACTTGTGTTCAACTTCAGTTAATCTATTACATCTTCTTTGATAAAGGCTTAAGCTAATCTCAAGTTTGGAACATATTCAAGTATGCACGAGTCTTCTGGCTATTCTCTCTCTCTCTCCTCTGGCTCTTTTCTCTCTCTACATGGTACTTAGTATTAGATAGTTAGACACACACACACCAACAAACACTCAGGGTCTGTTCATTGGTCTTAATTAGTGACATATTTAATATAGGGGATTATTTACAGAGCACTGGTGTTTGCTGATATTGCTTTAAACTATAAAGAAAAGCGTTTGAGTGTTTTCCTCTCTGTCTCAGGTCTGAAGCAATACCTGAGAAAGAAAGGAAAACTCTTTAAAGCGTCTAAGTATTAGGTTAATATAATAACAAGGTATCATTGCATACTGCATTACTCTGGTATTTTGGAATCTTAATTATATATATTTATTTTGTTTTTATTCAGTGGTATGATTTAGTGGGGAAATTAATAGTGCCCCCCCAGTTTTGACTGTGGTGTCTTATGTGTCCCCCTATATATTGTTCCTAGAGTCGCCACCGTGCACTAAAGGATTTTATTTTCCAGGTAGTGAATAAAAAGTAAAAGAAGATCAATACTATTTGTCATTCACATATTAATCCTTTTAGTTCTATCTAAGAATACATATTTTACAAGTTTCTTTATATATGTGGGACTTGGGAGGGCAGCTGCATCTTGTAGATTTTGTAGTTAATGAAAAATGAGGCCACAGCAGCTTACAGGCATTCATCTGATCCCCTTACAAAGAAAGCGTATCACACAGTTACAGTGTTTGGTAGGATTGCCTGTAAGCTGCTGGGGTCACACGCTTCCTTTTAGATAATAGAGTTCTGAGGAGCTAAAACAAAGTCAGCTATTAACTTGTTGCTGTCTGAGTTGCTCCTCCATAAAGTCAGGGTAGCAGGGTCAGCTTCAGGGCCCATAATTTCCCCAAGATCAATCAGTGGGCTTGCTGTTTGCACTGCAGCTTGCTGAGGAGAATTAGATTAGGGATGGATGTCACTTGAGTACAATAATATGTGCATTTACTGATTTCAGTTGTATGTGTCAGCAGAACAGACCTTTAAGTGTAGTATTACTATAGTGATATATATATATATATATATATATATATATATATATATATATATATATATATATATATATATATATATATATATATATATATATATATATATATAGGCAGATACAGGTTTATTTTGTTCTTGAGCTTTTGTTTGTGTATTATTTTTTAAATAAATGTTAAATTTGATTTCAGATATAACAAATATCATGATATAATAAAATGTAATTTGGTAAAGCAGCAACAGTTTTGCACTACTTATTCAGAAGTATTTATATAACAGACACATTTTTTTATTTTTTTAAATATATCACCAATATTGTGATTGTTTCTGTCTAAGAGTGAGTGTTTCTGTGTATGAATGTGTGTGTGTTTGTGCGTGTGTGTGTATATGAGAGAGAAAATATTTCTATTTGTGTATATATGTGTATGAGAAAGTGTGTTTCTGCGTGTGAAAGAAATTGTGTTAGTGAAAGTGAGTGATAATTTATGTTAGAGAGTTTGAGCATGTGTGAGAAAGTGTATTACTGGGAGAGTATTTCTGTTTGTGTATGAGAAAATGTGTGTGCGAGTGAAAGAAAGTACGTTTATGTGTGTATGTGTGTAAAAAAATCTCTTTTATGTGTTTGATAGAAAATGTGTGTTAAAATGCAGCGCAGCGTAATTGTGGAGAGCTTGATTCTCCATATTTATCAAAGCCTACAGACCGGCAAAAGTAGAATTTTGTGACGTAACATACGATCCGCCGGTCTCAGTCCAACACAGTTCGATGCTTACGTCACTCCAGATGTCCCAAATGCAAATTCAGCACTATCTGACTACTTTTGCTAGTTATAGGTTTTATTTTTAGGTTAGGGCTTTGGGCTAACTGCCCTTTTAAGGACAATGCCCATCCAAATGCCCTTTTCAGGGCAATGGGGAGCTTAGCTTTTTTATTTAGTATTTTTTTGGGGGGTTGGTTGTGTGGGTGGTGGGTTTTACTGTTGGGGGGTTGTTTGTATTTTTTTTACAGGTAAAAGAGCTGATTACTTTGGGGCAATGCCCTGCAAAAGGCCCTTTTAAGGGCTATTGGTAGTTTAGTTTAGGCTAGGGTTTTTTTTTATTTGGGGGGGGCTTTTTTGTTTTGATAGGGCTATTAGATTAGGTGTAATTAGTTTAAATTTCTGTAATTTGTTTATTATTTTCTGTAATTTAGGGGGGTTGTACTTAAGATAATTGTATATAATTTAGTTAATTGTTTTTCTTTTTTTTTTTTTTTTAGAGAGGCCATAAGAATTATTTTATTTAAAAAGATGTAAACATACAAATAAATCTTATACAATTACAAACATATTTAATACATTTCTAAGTCTTTTAATACTTAGGTGTTTTTTTTTTTTTAAATATGTTTTATTAGTTTTTGAACAAAAAGAAAATCTTGACAATTACAAACTCTACAGTCTGCAGGTAGTTTGCCTACACAGAGGACAATATTACATAAAAATATAAGACCACAATACAGTCCAACGAAGTATACCATTTTAATTTATTTAATTGTATTTAATTGTAGTGTAGTGTTAGCTGTAATCGTAACTTAGGTAAGGTTTTATTTTACAGGTACTTTTGTATTTATTTTAGCTAGGTAGTTATTAAATAGTTTATAACTATTTAATAACTATTCTACCTAGTTAAAATAAATACAAACTTGCCTGTAAAATTAAAATAAACCCTAAGCTAGATACAATGTAACTATTAGTTATATTGTAACTAGTTTAGGGTTTATTTTATAGGTAAGTATTTAGTTTTAAATAGGAATAATGTAGTTAATGATAGTAATTTTATATTTATTTAAATTAGATTTAAGTTAGGGGGTGTTAGGGTTAGACTTAGGTTTAGGGGTTAATAAATTTAATATAGTGGTGGCGATGTTGGGGACGGCAGATTAGGGGTTAATAAGTGTTATGTAGGTGGCGGTGGTGTAGGGGGGGCAGATTAGGGGTTAATAACATAATGTAGGTGCTAGCAGTGTAGGGGGTGGCAGATTAGGGGTTAATAGCATAATGTAGGTGGCGGAGCTGTAGGGGGTGGCAGATTAGGGGTTAATAAGTATAATGTAGGTGGTGGTGGTGGGCTCCGGGAGTGGCGGTTTAGGGGTTAATAACTTAATTTAGTTGCGGCAGGGTCCGGGAGCGGCGGTATTACAGGGAGTGCAGAATTATTAGGCAATTTGTATTTTTGAGGATTAATTTTATTATTGAACAACAACCATGTTCTCAATGAACCCAAAAAACTCATTAATATCAAAGCTGAATAGTTTTGGAAGTAGTTTTTAGTTTGTTTTTAGTTATAGCTATTTTAGGGGGATATCTGTGTGTGCAGGTGACTATTATTGTGCATAATTATTAGGCAACTTAACAAAAAACAAATATATACCCATTTCAATTATTTATTTTTACCAGTGAAACCAATATAACATCTCAACATTCACAAATATACATTTAAGACATTCAAAAACAAAACAAAAACAAATCAGTGACCAATATAGCCACCTTTCTTTGCAAGGACACTCAAAAGCCTGCCATCCATGGATTCTGTCAGAGTTTTGATCTGTTCACCATCAACATTGCGTGCAGAAGCAACCACAGCCTCCCAGACACTGTTCAGAGAGGTGTACTGTTTTCCCTCCTTGTAAATCTCACATTTGATGATGGACCACAGGTTCTCAATGGGGTTCAGATCAGGTGAACAAGGAGGCCATGTCATTAGATTTTCTTCTTTTATACCCGTTCTTGCCAGCCACGCTGTGGAGTATTTGGACGCGTGTGATGGAGCATTGTCCTGCATGAAAATCATGTTTTTCTTGAAGGATGCAGACTTTTTCCTGTACCACTGCTTGAAGAAGGTGTCTTCCAGAAACTGGCAGTAGGACTGGGAGTTGAGCTTGACTCCATCCTCAACCCGAAAAGGCCCCACAAGCTCATCTTTGATGATACCAGCCCAAACAAGTACTCCACCTCCACCTTGCTGGCGTCTGAGTCGGACTGGAGCTCTCTGCCCTTTACAAATCCAGCCACGGGCCCATCCATCTGGCCCATCAAGACTCACTCTCATTTCATCAGTCCATAAAACCTTAGAAAAATCAGTCTTGAGATATTTCTTGGCCCAGTCTTGACGTTTCAGCTTGTGTGTCTTGTTCAGTGGTGGTCGTCTTTCAGCCTTTCTTACCTTGGCCATGTCTCTGAGTATTGCACACCTTGTGCTTTTGGGCACTCCAGTGATGTTGCAGCTCTGAAATATGGCCAAACTGGTGGCAAGTGGCATCTTGGCAGCTGCACGCTTGACTTTTCTCAGTTCATGGGCAGTTATTTTGCGCCTTGGTTTTTCCACACGCTTCTTGCGACCCTGTTGACTATTTTGAATGAAACGCTTGATTGTTCGATGATCACGCTTCAGAAGCTTTGCAATTTTAAGAGTGCTGCATCCCTCTGCAAGATATCTCACTATTTTTGACTTTTCTGAGCCTGTCAAGTCCTTCATTTGACCCATTTTGCCAAAGGAAAGGAAGTTACCTAATAATTATGCACACCTGATATAGGGTGTTGATGTCATTAGACCACACCCCTTCTCATTACAGAGATGCACATCACCTAATATGCTTAATTGGTAGTAGGCTTTCGAGCCTATACAGCTTGGAGTAAGACAACATGCATAAAGAGGATGATGTGGTCAAAATACTCATTTGCCTAATAATTCTGCACTCCCTGTATAGGGGTAAAACAGTGTAGTATAGTGTGGGTGTTTAGTGACAGTATACCAATAAAGCTGGGAAAATCTGAAGAGCAGCAAGATCAATGACTGTTAGTTAACAACAGTCCACTGCTCATCGACCCGTACTTGGTGCGCGGCTTTTTGACAGCTTTTTTGGTAACTTTGTAGAACGTATTCAGGTCTGTGGTAGCGAGGTTAGGCGATCTTAGGTGAGCGTATTGGTGCCGGCGAATGCAAGCAAGTTGATAGGTTGATAAATAGGGGCCGAAGTGCCTTTCTGTGATTGTGTGTGAGTGAGACAGAGAGAGAGAAACGGTGTGAGAGATAGAAAGTGTTTCTGTGTGTGTGTGTGTGTGAGAGAGAGAGAGAGAGAGAGAGAGAGAGAGAAAGTTTGTGTGTGAGAGAAAGTATGTATGAGAGAGACTGAGTGTGTATGAGAAAGTATGTTTTTGTGAGTTTTTCTGAGTATGTGTGTGACAGAAACTGTGTGTGTGAGAAATTGTGTATATGTGTGTGATAGAAAGTATGTGTGTGAGAGGTGTTTTTGTGAGTGAGTATTTGTGCGTGTGTGTGTATGTATGTAAAAGAGAATGTGTATTTGTGTCAGAAAGAGAAAGTGTATTTCTGTTAGTGAGTGTTTCTGAGTGTGTATGTGAGAAAGCGTGTGTAGTTCTCTCACACACATATTTTCTCACAAACACACACTTTCCCACACACATTCACTCACTAACAGAAGCACACTACTGTGAGTAAGTGAAAGTGTGTGTGTGTGGGAAAGTGTGTGTTTGTGAAAAAGTTACCTGATGGTAGTAGTCACTGCTGGCTATTTTACGTATATGATTTTATCCTTTTTTATCTTGGAATAAAGTTTGGATGTCTTTTATAAAACCTTTGCTTTGGGAATTTATTGCCTTTCAAGATTTGTGTGCCTAGCCTGGAGCGCTACTACATTTTGTACATTTTGTTGCTCTTATTGCTGTTTGGGGCATGCTTGGCAGTTCCACTCGTCGTAGCAGCCAGGGTATTGGCCAAAGTAAGGGGGTGTGTCGGTTCTTCAGTTTGCATCAGACTTTTTCAGGTGAGCGCTTATTACAGCACCATGTGATTTTTGTGAGAAAGTATGTGTGTGAGAGAAAGTGTGTGTGTGTGAGGGTTAGTGTGTGTGTGCTTTTTTGAAAGAGGGATCAATATAAAGTGTGTGTGAGAGGGAGAGTGTTTCTTTGTGTGTGTCACTTTACTACATTTTCAAGTTTGACTACACTCAAGAATAAAGTCTGCACATATTTTAGTCACTTGGCCAAAATTTACACAGATCCAAATTAGAGGGAACATTGCTTGTGGACAGTGATCTTTATAGGTGATCCAGGAGCTGGAAGGTTTTCTGTCTTTAAAAAAAAAGATGGGTATTGTCAGGAACCTTTGTGTATTTATATGGAAATATATAAACTCTGTTATGTTTATGTAAATGGAACATGGATTTTGGCAGAAGTTTGTGTTACAGTAAGAGAGCCATGGGCTAAGAACGGTTTGATTGGTTGTTTTTTTTTTTTTTGCTTGTTTTTTGTTTTTTTGTGGGGGTTGTTTTTGTTTTCTTTTTTTGTGGGATTTGTCTATAGATATTAACCATAGATCCACCTTTTTACAGAAGAAAAAAAAAAGAGAATTCAAGAAAAGTACCTGGAAGGCTCTGGGTTTATTTATATGAAAACAACTTATTCAGTCATGTTTAAATGAATGAGACATGAATTTTAAAGGATTCTAGACTTTTTTTGTGGAAAGGAAAAAATTAAAGTACAATTTTTTAAAAAAAAACTGCATATGTGCATATTTGTGTAATTAGATATGCATCTAGAACAGCAAGATCTAGGTTTGTTGGTATGAACCAAGACAGAGATTTAACAGTATCTGGAAAGATCTGGCTTACTCAAATCCCTTCCACATCATAATGAATTTATTGTCGGTATATACCAGGTTATAAAATGTAATATTTATTTTTAAAATAACCTCCAAAGAAAATGTAGATACGAAACAATTGAAATTAATATTTATTCCTAAATTTTTAGATTAGTTAGCTTTATATACACATTGAATTATATTTATGTAGAAACTAGATTATGAATCAATTATACACTCTTATTCCGTTACAATATTCTATACCACAGATCATAACAATATATCTTTACAATTTTTAACTTTACTCACAATGAATCGCATTAAAATATGCCAAATGAGGATACCAGAACTGTCTATAATTATCCAGCTTAGTTCATTCCAATATCAGAAAATGGATTATTATCTTAACAAAGCTTAATTAATAACTACCAGTGATTTATCCACCATAACCAATTTATGTACAGTTCTAAGAGAGTTGACAATAATAAAACTGAGTTATAAATCTGGAGTGCAAAATCCTGTCTAGCAAATAAATTACTTAGCACTAAATGTGACTGGTTCTAACTTACACAGGACTATGGATATAAACTTAAAATACCAAATATGCTCTTTAAATTACCAGCTGCAATTTAACTATAGCTTTAGAATATCGGCCAGATTACGAGTTTTGCGTTATGAGCGGCTTGGTAATAACTTGTAATTTATTTCCACTGCTCAACTTTAATAGCTCTGCTATTACAGGTTTGCAAAAACCCAGCGTTAGCAGGCAATATGGCAGTGTTGAGCTCCATACCACACACAAATACCAGCGCTGCTTTGAGCTGGTTTTACATGCTCATGCACGATTTCCCCATAGACATCAGTGGGGAGAGCCGGCTAAAAAAAGCCTAACACCTGCAAAAAAGGAGTGTAAAGCTCCGTAACGCAGCCCCATTGATTCCTATGGGGAAAGAAAATGTTTACACATAACACCCTAACATAAACCCCAAGTCTAAACACCCCTAATCTGCCGCCCCCGACATCGCCGACACCTACATTACACTTATTAACCCCTAATCTGCCGTCCCCAATGTCGTCGCCACCTACATAAATTTATTAACCCCTAATCTGCTGCCCCCAACGTCGCCGCTGCCACTATGCTAAAGTTATTAACCTCTAAACCTCTGGCCTCCCACATCACTGACACTAAATAAATATATTAACCCCTAAACCTAACCCTCACACCCATAACTTTAATATAATTAAAATAAATTTAAATAAAACCTACTATTATTAACTAAATAATTGCTATTTAAAACTAAATACTTTCCTGTAAAATAAACCCTAAGGTAGCTACAATATAACTAATAGTTACATTGTAGCTATCTTATGTTTTATTTTTATTTCACAGCTAAGTTTGTATTTATTTTAACTAGGTAGAATAGTTAGTAAATAGTTATTAACTATTTACTAGCTACCTAGTTAAAATAAATACAAAGTAACCTCTAAAATAAAACCTTATCTGTCTTACACGAACACCTAAGATTACACTAAAATTAAATAAATTAAATTAATTAAATACAATTAACTATATTACAAAAAAAATAAACACTAAATTACACAAAATAAAAAAAATCAAATATTTAAACTAATTTCACCTAATCTAATAGCCCTATCAAAATAAAAAAGCCCCCCCCAAAATAAAAAAAAACCCTAGCCTAAACTAAACTGCCAATAGCCCTTTAAAGGGCCTTTTGCGGGGCATTGCCCCAAAGAAATCAGCTCTTTTACCTGTAAAAAATATATACAAACAACCCCCAACAGTAAAACCCACCACCCACACAACCAAACCCCCCAAATAAAATCCTATCTAAAAAACTTAAGCTCCCCATTGTCTTGAAAAGGGCATTTGAAAGGGCATTGCCCTTAAAAGGGCATTTAGCTCTTTTACATTGCCCAAAGTCCCTAATCCAAAAATAAAACCCACCCAATAAACCATTAAAAAAACCTAACACTAACCCCCCGAAGATCCACTTACAGTTTTTGAAGACCTGACATCCATCCTCAACGAAGCCGGGAGAAGTCTTCATACAAGCGGCAAGAAGTCCTCAACGAAGCCGGGATAAGTCTTCATCCAAGCGGCAAGAAGTCGTCCTCTAGGCGGGCATCTTCTATCTTCATACTTCAGACGCGGAGCGGCTCCATCTTCTTTCGCTGTCTACTGAAGAATAAAGGTTCCTTTAAATGACGTCATCCAAGATGGTGTCCCTTGAATTCTGATTGGCTGATAGAATTCTATCAGCCAATCGGAATTAAACAGTACAAAATCCTATTGGCTGATTGCATCCAATTAGCCAATAGGATTGAGCTCACATTCTATTGACTGTTCCAATCTATTGGCTGGTACCTGGGTAGCGCTTGCTGATTGGTGGCTACATTAAGACACCAATCAAAAAGCGCTACTCAGGTACTGAACCAAAAATGGGCCGGCTCTTATGCTTACATTTCTGCTTTTACAAATAAAGAAACCAAGAGAACAAAGAAAAATTGATAATAGGAGTAAAATAGAAAGTTGCTTAAAATTGCATGCTCTGTCTGAATCATGAAAGTTTAATTTTGACTAGACTATTCCTTTAATGAAAAATATTAGTGAAGTGTAAATCCACTTAAAAGCCACATGATGACTGGGTTATCTTATAGATTTCTAATTTCAAGCACTCCATGTTACATCTGTTCTCAGCTATTGTATGCCTCTCTAATTATAACACTTTACTCTTATTAGTTGTATTAATTATAATTATAAAGCCTTACTCACTAAGGGCTAGATTACGAATGGAGCGCAAATTAGCACTTACACTCAAACAATAACATCGCTAGATGGAGGATGTTTGCCCTTATAATATGAGTTGAAAGTAAAATGTTAGCGTGAGAAAAAACCTGATGCGCACAAAAAATGGAACTTAGAATATCGCAGACGCATTAACGTTTCCCCCATAGACTTCAATGGAGTATAAAAACTGAAAAAAAAACACCCATTCTCACGCACTAACCCAACTGTATTTATTCAAATGCGCTCAACATTCCAATGTTCTTCACCTAGAAGAAAATGTACTATTTATTCTTAAGTATATATATATATATATATATATATATATATATATACACACACAATGTTGTTTGGTACAATGTATGTCTATACCTATAAACATGTATATATACTATATATATATATAATTATATATAGGAATATCTATTTAAAAATACATAGAACATTTTCTATTATATGAAGAACATTGGAATGTAAAATATTTACACTACATATACAATTAATTAAATATAAAGGGCTAGATTACAAGTCCCGCAGTAAATTGTTTTCTTGCATAAGCGAAAACATCGCTAGCGTTAGGCTTTTTGCGCTTGTCGGGTTCCGCTGATATTACAAGTTGAAAAAAAAGCTATTCTGCGCAAGCGGTAACCGGAAAAGTGCTAAAATCCTAAGCGTAATTTTCACTGGCACGAGCATGTATTTCCCCATAGAAATCAATGGAAACAAAAAAGTTGAGAAAATCTTTTTCATTTCATTCTATTGGCTGATTTGAATTTGAAGAATGCAAGGGTACACATATACAAGGGGTACCTCGCATTCACTTTTCAGTGTGTGGCTGGAGACCGCATGAAGAGGACCTCTATGTTGAAGGTGTAAAGAGGACCCTGACGTTGCTGCCATCATCGCAGCCAACATCACCGCCGCCACCGGGATGAAGTTAGAAGATGAACCTCCACCGGGATAAAGGTAGAGCGCCACAATGAGGATGGATGGAGATGGAGCACCACCCATCATCATTGGTGAGTACCAACTTTAGGGTTAGTGTTAGGTTTTTTTGTTGTGTTTTCTTTTATAGATTAGGGTTTTTATTTTTTAGGGCAGCAAAAGAGCTTAATGCAATGCCCATCCAAATGCTCTTTTCAAGGCAATAGATAATATATTTTTTTTTTTTGCTTAGGTTTTTTTTTTAGGTTGTAATGTTAGAGGGGTTAGTGTTTTGTTTTTACAAAAAGAGCTGATTGCGTTATGGCAATGCCCTACAAAGGTGCTTTTAAGGGCTATTGGTAGTTTATTTTTGAATATTTTTTTATTATTTTGGGGTTGTTTTTTTTTTAAGGGGTATTAGAATAGGATTACATTTTTTATTTTTGGTAATTTAAGGTAGTTAGGGGTTTTTTAGCTAATTTAGGGGTATTGTAATTTGAGTTAAATTAGGGAGTGTTAGGTTAGAGGGCTTAGATGTTAGATTATAACTTTGGATATGGGGGGATGACGGATTAGGGGTTAATAGTTTACTTTCATATTTTCCAATGTGGGGGGTGGCATATTAGGGGTTAATGTCAGCGGAATTAAAATGTCTCGAAAAATCATGATTGTGCTAGCGCAAAACCGTTTGCGCCACACTTGTAATTTAGCCCAAAATATTTTTACAAAATAAAATTTTTTAAACATACTTTAAAAATATATAACTATATTATATGCATTATTTAGAATACTTTACAGTATGTTTAATAATTTTAAATCATTTTTATTTTTTAAAATATTTTATATTTAGTATTTCTGTAATATGTCTTAAGATTACAAAATTTTTATGTGCACTAACCCGACTGCGTTAAATCTAAATTGCGAAACCCGATGTGCAAAACGCATATTTTACATTCATTTGTTCATTACATAGAAACAAAAATTAAAATACTTTTTTCATTAAATATTTTTTATATTTTTTTTTATGTATCTGCTACTGCTCATGTAAAATACATACCTATACTTATTCGTCGATAGGAATAGATATACAGATATAGGTTTATACAGATATATAAAAATATGTATTTACAATGAAAAGGACATTTTCATGTAAGTGAAGAACATTGCAATGTTAAATATGTACAGAAAATATACAGTAAAGCCCATAAATACATAAATAAATATGTACACACACACACATATATTTATATATACACATACATACATATAGATATTTAGACATGTGTATGTATGTATCGCTATGCTAAAGCCATACATGACTTTTTTTTTTTTTTTTTTATTTCACAGGTAAGTTTGTATTTATTTTAACTAGGTAGACTAGTTAGTAAATAGTTATTAACTATTTACTAACTACCTAGTTAAAATAAATACAAACTTACCTGTAAAATAAAACCTAACCTGAGTTACACTAAAACCTAGCCTTACACTAAAATTAAATAAATTACATTAATTAAATACAATTAACTAAATTACAAAAAAAAATATTTAAACTAATTACACCTAATCAAATAGCCCTATCAAAATAAAAAAGCCCCCCCCCCCCCAAATAAAAAAAACCCTAGCCTAAACTAAACTGTCAATAGCCCTTAAAAGGGCCTTTTGCGGGGCATTGCCCCAAAGAAATCAGCTCTTTTACCTAGAAAAAAAAAATACAAACAACCCCCAAACAGTTAAACCCACCACCCACACAACCAAACCCCCCCAAATAAAATCCTATCTAAAAAAAAATAAGCTCCCCATTGCCCTGAAAAGGGCATTTGGATGGGCATTGCCCTTAAAAGGGCATTTAGCTCTTTTTCAGCCCAAACCCTAAGCTAAAAATAAAACCCACCCAATAAACCCTTAAAAAAACCTATCACTAACCCCTGAAGATCCACTTACAGTTTTTGAAGACCGGATATCCATCCTCAACGAAGCCGGGAGAAGTCTTCATCCAAGCAGCAAGAAGTCCTCAATTCTTGAAGAGCTGAACAGAAGAGGAAGCTCCACGCCGGATGTCTTGAAGATAGATGATGCCATCTGGATGAAGACTTCTGCCTGTCTGGAGGACCACTTCTTGCCGCTTTGATGAAGACTTCTCCCGACTTCATTGAGGACTTCTTGCCGCTTGGATGAAGACTTCTCTCGGCTTCGTTGAGGATGGATGTCCGGTCTTTAAAAACTGTAAGTGGATCATCAGGGGTTAGTGTTAGTTTTTTTTTAAGGGTTTATTGGGTGGGTTTTATTTTTAGCTTAGGGTTTGGGCTGAACAAGAGCAATGCCTATCCATATGCCCTTTTCAGGGCAATGGGGAGCTTAGGTTTTTTTATAGAATTTTATTTGGGGGGGGTTGGTTGTGTGCTTGGTAGGTATTACTGTTGGGGGGTTGTTTGTATTTTTTTACAGGTAAAAGGGCTGATTTCTTTGGGGCAATGCCCTTCAAAAGGCCCTTTAAGGGCCATTGGCAGTTTAGTTTAGGCTAGGGTTTTTTTTATTTTGGGGGGGATTTTTTATTTTGATAGGGCTATTAGATTAGGTGTAATTAGTTTAAATATTTGATAATTTCTTTTTTATTTTGTGTAATTTAGTGTTTGTTTGTTTTTTGTAATTTAGTTAATTGTATTTAATTAATGTAATTTATTTAATTGTAGTGTAAGGTTAGGTGTTAGTGTAAGACAGGTTAGGTTTTATTTTACAGGTAAATTTGTATTTATTTTAGCTAGGTAGTTAGTAAATAGTTAATAACTATTTACTAACTAGTCTACCTAGTAAAAATAAATACAAACTTACCTGTGAAATAAAAATAAAACCTAAGATAGATACAATGTAACTATTAGTTATATTGTAGCTATCTTAGGGTTTATTTTATAGGTAAGTATTTAGTTTTAAATAGGAATTATATAGGTATTAATTGTAATTTTTATTTAGATTTATTTTAATTATGTTCAAGTTAGTGGGTGTTAGGGTTAGGGGTTAATAACTTTAGCATAGTGGCTACGACGTTGGGGGGCTGAAGATTAGGGGTTAATAAGTGCAATGTAGGTGGCAGCGATGTTAGAGGTGGCAGATTAGGGGTTAATAAGTGTAGGTATGTGGCGGCGACATTGGGGCGGCAGATTAGCGGATTAAATAGGTATTATTTAGGTAATATTAGTAATTTGTATTTAGATTTATTTTAATTATATTAAAGTTAGAGGTGTTAGGGTTAGGGTTAGACTTAGGGTTAGGTTTAGGGGTTAATATATTTATTTAGTGTTAGTTATGTGGGAGGCCAGAGGTTTAGAGGTTAATAACTTTAGTATAGTGGCGGCGGCGATGTTTGGGGTGGCAGATTAGGGGTTAAAAAGTGTAGGTGGGTGGCGGCGATGTCGGGGACCGCATATTAGGGGTTCATAAGTGTAATGTAGGTGTCGGCTATGTCGGGAGCGGCAGATTAGGGGTGTTTAGACTCAGGTTTTATGTTAGGGTGTTAGGTGTAAACATACATTTTCTTTCCCATAGGAATCAATGGGGCTGCGTTACGGAGCTTTACGCTCCTTTTTTGCAGGTATTAGGCTTTGTTTTAGCCGGCTTTCCCCATTGATGTCTATGGGGAAATCATGCACGAGTATGTAAAACCAGCTCAAAGCAGTGCTGGTATTTGAGTGCGGTATGTAGGTCAATTTTGCTCAACGCTGCAATATTGCCTGCTAATGCCGGGTTTATGAAAACCTGTAATAGCAGCGCTATAGGGAGGTGAGCAGTGGAAATAACTTGAAAGTTAGTACCGAGCCGCTCATAACGCAAAACTCGTAATCTAGCCGAAAGAGTTTAATAATCTAAACCCCGGATGAGAGCATGGAAGGAGGGATTAATTGACCCCATTTGGAGGAAATTGTAAGGGTCAAGTTTAGAACAAAGGGTCTGGCATAGCAGGGGGTTATAAGCTTCTGAGGTAGAAATACCTGCACTTCTTTTTATCTGGAGCAAACATTGTGGGAAGTTGGGGCTCTGTGCATCTGGGGCCCCATTCGATATGCAGCGTCGCCCGCAAAAACCGGCGACATCAGATTTTGCGCTAGTTTGGTCTCCTATATACAGCGTAACATAGAAGTAACGCTCGTATATTTCACCCTTCGGCCGTAGTTTTTTTGCCCATAGACTGACATAGAAAACATGCGCAATTTGGTATCCAATATACAGTGCAAGGCTTGACGTGGCGAAAATGGAGAAATCTTACTCCATTTTCACCTCGCCACAAAATGCACCCGTAGCAGGCCTTGCTCTGAGTATTGGAGCACCGTAACTCCCTAAAATGCTTGCAAAAAAAAAAAAAACGAACACCTAATGCATGCGCAATGTCTATCTACCTGTCAACTGCAACAGCCCACCGATATACCTAATAAAGTGTATTAACCCCTAAACTGCTGCTCCCGGACCCCGCAGCCACTAGATAAAGTGTTTAACCCCTAAACCGCCGCTCCCGGACCCCGCCGCCACCTACATTAAATGTATTACCCCCTAATCTGACCCCCATACACTGCCGCCACCTACATTAAATATATTAACCCCTAATCTGACCCCCCTACACCGCCGCCACTTACATTAAATATATTAACCCTAATCTGAACCCCTACACCGCCGCCACCTACATTAAATATATTAACCCCAATCTGATCCTCCTACACCGCCGCCACCTACATTAAATATATTACCCCCTAAACCTAAGTTTAACCCTAACACCCCCTAACTTAATTATTATTTAAATAAATCTAAATAATATTAATATTATTAACTAAAGTATTCCTATTTAAAAATAAATACTTACCTATAAAATAAACCCTAAAATAATAAAATTAATAATTACATTGTAGCTATTTTAGGATTTATTTTTATTTTACAGGTAACTTTGTATTTATTTTAACTAGGTACAATAGCTATTAAATAGTTAATAACTATTTAATAGCTACCTAGTTAAAATAATTACAAAATTACCTGTAAAATAAATCCTAACCTAAGTTACAAATACACCTAACACTACACTATCAATAAATTAATTAAATAAATTAACTACAATTATCTAATATAAAATACAATTAAATAAACTAAACTATATTACAAAAAAACAAACACTAAATTACAAAGAATAAAAAAATATTACAAGAAGTTTAATCTAATTACACCTAATCTAAACCCCCTAATAAAATAAAAAAGCCCCCCAAAATAATAAAATTTCCTTACCCTAAACTAAATTACAAATAGCCCTTAAAAGGGCCTTTTGCAGGGCATTGCCCCAAAGTAACCAGCTCTTTTACTAGCCCTTAAAAGGGCTTTTTGCTGGGCATTGCCCCAAAGTAATCAGCTCTTTTACCTGTAAAAAAAAGCAATACAATACCCCCCCAACATTAGAACCCACCACCCACACACCCCTACTCTAAAACCCACCCGATCCCCGCTTAAAAAAACCTTACACTAACCCCCTGAAGATCACCCTACCTTGAGCCGTGTTCACCCAGCCGGGCCGAATTCTTCATCCAATCCGGGCTATGTGGTCCTCCATCCGGCAGAAGTCTTCATCCAAGCAGGGCAGAAGAGGTCCTCCATCCGGCAGAAATCTTCATCCATCCGTGGCTCCTTCTTCAAGACCTCCGACGCGGAACATCGTCCTCGGCCGATGGACTAACGACGAATGAAGGTTCCTTTAAATGATGTCATCCAAGATGGCATGCCTCGAACTCTGATTGGCTGATAGGATTCTATCAGCCAATCGGAATTAAGGTAGGAAAAATCAGATTGGTTGATTTAATCAGCCAATCGGATTGAAGTTCAATCCAATTGGCTGATTGGATCAGCCAATAGAATTGACCTCGCATTCTATTGGCTGATCCAATCAGCCAATTGGATTGAACTTCAATCCGATTGGCTGATTAAATCAACCAATCGGATTTTTCCTACCTTAATTCCGATTGGCTGATAGAATCCTATCAGCCAATCGGAATTCGAGGGACGCCATCTTGGATGACGTCATTTAAAGGAACCTTCATTCGTTGTTAGTCCATCGGCCGAGGAGGATGTTCCGCGTCGGAGGTCTTGAAGATGGAGCCGCGGATGGATGAAAACTTCTGCCGGATGGAGGACCTCTTCTGCCCTGCTTGGATGAAGACTTCTGCCGGATAAAGGACCTCTTCTGCCCCGATCGGATGAAGACTGCTGCCCGGCTGGAGGACCACTTGTGCCCGCATCGGATGAAGAGTTCGGCCCGGTTGGGTGAAGACGGCTCAAGGTAGGGTGATCTTCAATGGGGTAGTGTTAGGTTTATTTAAGGGGGGATCGGGTGGGTTTTAGAGTAGGGGTGTGTGGGTTGTAATGTTGGGGGGTATTGTATTGCTTTTTTTTACAGGTAAAAGAGCTGATTACTTTGGGGCAATGCCCCGCAAAAAGCCCTTTTAAGGGCTGGTAAAAGAGCTGGTTACTTTGGGGCAATGCCCCACAAAAGGCCCTTTTAAGGGCTATTTGTAATTTAGTTTAGGGTAGGGAAATTTTATTATTTTGGGGGGCTTTTTTATTTTATAAGGGGGCTTAGATTAGGTGTAATATTTTTTTATTTTTTGTAATTTAGTGTTTTTTTTTTAATATAGTTTAGTTTATTTAATTGTATTTTATATTAGATAATTGTAGTTATTATAGTTTAAGTATATTTGTAACTTAGGTTAGGATTTATTTTACAGGTAATTTTGTAATTATTTTAACTAGGTAGCTCTTAAATAGTTATTAACTATTTAATAGCTATTGTACCTAGTTAAAATAAATACAAAGTTACCTGTAAAATAAATATAAATCCTAAAATAGCTACAATGTAATTATTAATTATATTGTAGCTATTTTAGGGTTTATTTTATAGGTAAGTATTTAGTTTTAAATAGGAATACTTTAGTTAATAATATTAATATTATTTAGATTTATTTAAATAATAATTAACGCCTAGATTTAGAGTTCTGCGTTAGCCATCCAAACCAGCGTTAGGGGGTCCTAACGATGGTTTTGGCCGCCCGCTGGTATTTAGAGTCTTATAGGTAAGGGTCTAACGCTCAATTTCCAGCCGTGACTTTTCCATACCGCAGATCCCTTTACGTCAATTGCGTATCCTATCTTTTCAATGGGATCTTTCTAACGCCGGTATTTAGAGTCTTGGCTGAAGTGAGCGTTAGAACTCTAACGACAAAACTCCAGCCGAAGAAAAAAGTCAGGAGTTAAGCGCTTTATGGGCTAACGCCGGTTTATAAAGCTCTTAACTACTGTGCTCTAAAGTACACTAACACCCATAAACTACCTATGTACCCCTAAACCGAGGTCCCCCCACATCGCCGCCACTCTAATAACATTTTTTAAACCCTAATCTGCCGACCGCACACCGACGCAACCTACATTATCCCTATGTACCCCTAATCTGCTGCCCCTAACATCGCCGACCCCTATATTATATTTATTACCCCCTAATCTGCCCCCCCCAACATCGCCGCTACCTACCTACACTTATTAACCCCTAATCTGCCGACCGGACCTCGCCGCCACTATAATAAATGTATTAACCCCTAAACCGCCTCACTTCCGACTCAAAAACCCTATAATAAATAGTATTAACCCCTAATCTGCCCTCCCTAACATCTGCGACACCTAACTTCAAGTATTAACCCCTATTCTGCCGACCGGACCTTGCCGCTACTCTAATAAATGTATTAACCCCTAAAGCTAAGTCTAACCCTAACACCCCCCTAAGTTAAATATAATTTAAATCTAACAAAATAAAATAAATCTTATTAAATAAATTAATCCTATTTAAAGCCAAATACTTACCTGTAAAATAAACCCTAATATAGCTACAATATAACGAATAATTATATTGTAGCTATTTTAGAATTTATATTTATTTTACAGGCAAATGTATTTATTTTAACTAGGTACAATAGCTATTAAATAGTTAATAACTATTTAATAGCTACCTAGTTAAAATAATTACAAAATTACCTGTAAAATAAATCCTAACCTAAGTTACAATTAAACCTAACACTACACTATCAATAAATTAATTAACTAAACTATCTACAATTATCTACAATTAAATCAACTAAACTAACTTACAAAAAAAACAAACATTAAATTACAAAAAATAAAAAAAGATTACAAGAATTTTAAACTAATGACACCTACTCTAAGCCCCCTAAAAAATAACAAAGCCCCCCAAAATAAAAAAAAATGCCCTATCCTATTCTAAAATAAAAAGTTAACAGCTCTTTTACCTCACCAGCCCTTAAAAGGGCCTTTTGCGGGGCATGCCCCAAAGAAAACAGCTCTTTTGCATTTAAATAAACATACAATACCCCCCCAACATTACAACCCACCACCCACATACCCCTAATCTAACCCAAACACCCCTTAAAAAACCTAACACTAAGCCCCTGAAGATCTCCCTACCTTATCTTCACCACGCCGGGTATCACCGATCCGTCCAGAAGAGGGTCCGAAGTCTTCATCCTATCCGGCAAGAGGAGGTTCAGAAGAGGGTCCGAAGTCTTCATCCTATCAGGCAAGAAGAGGACATCCGGACCGGTAGACATGTTCATCCAGGCGGCGTCTTCTATCTTCATCCATCCGGCGCGGACCGGGACCATCTTGAAGCAGCCGACGCGGATCCATCCTCTTCTTCCGGCGACTCCCGACGAATGAAGGTTCCTTTAAGTGACGTCATCCAAGATGGCGTCCCTCGAATTCCGATTGGCTGATAGGATTCTATCAGCCAATCGGAATTAAGGTAGGAAAAATCTGATTGGCAGATTGAATCAGCCAATCAGATTCAAGTTCAATCTGATTGGCTGATCCAATCAGCCAATCAGATTGAGCTCGCATTCTATTGGCTGTTCCGATCAGCCAATAGAATGCTGCTTTTTGTGCAGGTGTTAGGTTTTTTTTCAGATCAAACTGTCCCATTGTTTCCTATGGGGATATCGTGCACGAGCACGTTTTTGAAGCTGGCCGCGTCCGTAAGCAACACTAGTATTTAGAGTTGAAGTGGCGGTAAATATGCCTGTACATTGCCTGCTCCCATTTTGGAGCCTAACGCAGCCCTTCAGAAAACTCTAAATACCAGCTTGTTTAAAAGGTGCAGGGGGAAAAAAAACCCTTCTAACGCAAAACTCTAAATCTAGGTGTAAGTTAGGGGGTGTTAGGGTTAGACTTAGGTTTAGGGGGTAATATATTTAATGTAGGTGGCGGCGGTGTAGGGAGATCAGATTAAGGGTTAATATATTTAATGTAGGTGGCGGCGGTGTAGGGGGATCAGATTAGGGGTTAAAGGGCCACTAAACCCAAAATCTTTCTTTCATGATTCAGATAGAGAATAGAAATGTAAACAACATTACAATTTACTTCCATTATTTATTTTGCTTCATTTTTTAAATATCCTTAGTTGAAGAAAAGCAATGCACATGGTGAGCCAATCACAAGAGGCTTCTATGTGCAGCAACCAATCAGCAGCTAGGGAGCATATCTAGATATGCTTTTCATCAAAGAATATCAAGAGAATAAAACAAATTAGATAATATAAGTAAATTAGAAAGATGTTTAAAATTGCATTCTCTTTCTAAATCATAAAAGAAAAAATTTGGGTGGAATGTCCCTTTAATATATTTAATATAGGTGGCGGCGGTGTAGGGGGGTCAGATTAGAGGGTAATACATTTAATGTAGGTGGCAGCGGTGTAAGGGGGTCAGATTAGAGGGTAATACATTTAATGTAGGTGGCGGCGGTGTAGGGGGGTCAGATTAGGGGGTAATACATTTAATGTAGGTGGCGGCGGTGTAGAGGGGTCAGATTAGGGGGTAATACATTTAATGTAGATGGCGGCGGGGTCCGGGAGCGGCGGTTTAGGGGTTAATACATATAATGTAGGTGGTGGCGGGGTCCAGGAGTGGCGGTTTAGGGGTTAATACATTTATTATTAGGAGTGAGAGGGGGGGGATTGCGAATATAGGGGTATACATTTCGGGATGATGTTTGGGAGACGTGTTATACAATTACGGGAGATTTAATACTTTAGTTAGTTTTTGTAGGCGACGGCAGTTTCTAAAGTGCCGTAATTACGCTTATTTCTGGACATCGCTAGTTTACTTTAGGAACTGCCAGCGAGGTATATTGGATACCCCGATGTGCGAGGTGAAACTACGGGCGGTGCGGGTTCCCTCGCTTGCGCCGAAAACTACACCGTATATCGGATCGCGCCCCTGCTGTTTTTCATTTACCTAGTTTGTTCTACGTGTACAGATGTTGCTTACCATGGAAAAGGTGACAGTGGTTACCAGACTTCTTGTAAAAGTGTGGATCCAAGACAAGTTGCCAGCAGCTACAGAGGCAACTTGTGTTCAAGAAGTGAAGTCCCTGGGACATCTGTGGTTCCTAATTTGTTTGGTGATACTAGAAGAGAGGGAGGTTGCTGCTGGTATGCATAGTGGTAGATGAGGTGACTGGTCTTATGGAGCTCCAGGTAACAGATTGTGTGACAGGGCAAGTTAAAGTTTCCATTAGGGTGTTGGGGAGTGATAGTTTGGTTAAAGAAGGGTGAGGGAGCTTGTGGGCTCTTGGTAGTGAATGGAAATATAGTGGGATGGGTGTGGTGATCGCCATGGAGTATACTTAGGGCTGAAGGAGAGGTGTTAAAGGGACAGTCTTGTCCAAAAAAAACTTTCATGATTCAAATAGGGCATGTAATTGTAAACAATTCTCCATTTTACTTTTATCACCAATTTTTCTTTGTTCTATCGGTATTCTTAGTTGAAAGCTTAACCTAGGAGGTTCATATGCTAATTTCTTAGACCTTGAAGGCCGCCTCTTAAGAATGCATTTTAACAAGTTTTTCACCACTAGAGGGTGTTAGTTCATGTTTTTAATATAGATAACACTGTGCTCATGCACGTGAAGTTACCTGGGAGCCATCACTGATTGGCTAAACTGCAAGTCTGTCAAAAGAACTGAAATAAAGGGGCAGTTTGCAGAGGCTTAGATACAAGATAATCACTGAGGTAAAAAATATATAAATATAACTGTGTTGGTTATGCAAAACTGGGGAATGGGAAAAAAGAGATTATCTATCTTTTAAAACAATAACAATTCTGGTGTAGACTGTCCCTTTAATATGGTTTTTTTCTCATACAAAGGATCCTGAGGCAAGACATAGTACAACCCCAGGGGATGATGCTTCTTTACCCCAGGAGGAGCAGGTAAGGGAGCTGCTTCTTGAGCTAGACACAGACAGTGACTTTGAGGAGGAAAAGCCCTTGGAAGGGATATCATCTGGACCAGAAACAGCTGGTAAGGAAGAAGAACTCTCCACCTTGATTTAACTACTCTAATTGTTTACACTGCATTTGGGGCAGGAAAGTATATGGCGTAGAGGACATTCAAAGTAGGTGTAGGGGGTAGATGTGGGTAGGTGGGGGTTATGTACTGGGAGGGGAAAAGGGCACGTACATCCTCCTATTCATCACAGTCACATGGGCCAGGTACAAACATGGGTGTAGATGGACCCTGCAGACATATTCAGTTTAATCACATGGATGCAGGAGGTCATGTTCCAAAATTATATGAGGGGAGAGCATTGAGGATTAACATTACCCCACATGGAAAGAAGTGGAGCTGTCTGCAGAATAAAGAGGAAGATATAAACTTGGAGCAGTGGAGGCAACTGGATCCAGAAGAGTGTGGGCAAGATGCTGTAGAGGGGAAGGTGGAGCAGGTGGGACTACAGCCTGTAGGATGGTGACAGAGGCCAGGGAGGGTCAGGGGTGTGGGCAAGTTCTTTGAAGGTTTTGAAGGAATTCTTGAGGAGACCCTACCTTTTTTTATTGGGCCCTTGTGTATTTACTTACCAGCAAATGAGAAAATTTGAAAGCTGAAATATTTGAACTTTTGTTGTTGTTGCCTTTGCATCAAGTTTTGGAAGTCAAGGGTGAAATTAGATAAAGGGAAGAATAAATAGGAGGAGAGGAAGAAGAGGTATCAGAAGCTTTCAAAAAATGTAATAACTGGTCAAGGGCCTCTTGTATCTTGTCAAGTGTTGGGTGAGAAGTTCCCAGATCAGTTTTCCCCTCAATTTTGCTGTTTTCATGGGAGTGAATATGGAGCAGCCAGTGCAGGTGCTGGTGGAATGCAGTGACAATGCCCAAAGGTCTCTATTTCTAGTTTAATGAGGGACAGTACTGTTTCAGAATGGCTTGTAAGTATAAGCATGTTATGGGTGTTTTCTCTTTGCCAAAGTGTTTTAAAAATGGGTAAAAAACGAGGAAAGCCTAGGAATTTCCCTTTTGCAGGTACAAGTGAGGGTCACAAGGATGGTGTCAAGCCTAGAAGAGTATGCCAGTAGGCAAGGTAAGCTGGCTTATGCAGAATGTTTGCTGTCGGGCTTTAGTTCTGTTTTTTTTTATTTTTTAATGAGGACAACATAAAAACAAGATCCTACAAATATAGGCAAAATGTACAAGTTAGGGCCACTCTGTGCAAAAGTGATACATAGAAATCAAAATAGGGATTATATAAAGTGAAGTCCTATTAAGGGCTCTTTTGCTATTCATAATAAAAAGCTGAACTATACAATCAGATACTTAAAGAATGCTAAACTAAAGGCTAAAACTCGACCAACTATTAGTATAATAAATTCAAATGTAAGCAGTACCTTGTGGAAAAAAAAAACATTATAAGCAAGAGGAAATAACATCCTAAGAACACAGTGGAAAGTGGGAAGGAGATGGGCAGATTGAAGCATAATGTTGGAAGAATATGAGGAAATGTCTCAAACATTTATGAGTATTACACAGCAGTTTCTTCTATCATACTAAGGTCACTATCTAGTGGACAAATATATATTAACCTCTTATTGAAAGATTATGCCGATTCCTCATATTCAGCTTTACAGACAGTTAACCTTAATCCCACAGGCAACTTTTTTTTAATTACTTAATAGGATAACATTTTGTACTTTACATGCTAATCAGATATACTAGTACTCCTCCCATGGCCTCGGCCGGTTTCCACCAGGCAGGGTCCAAGACACAAGACACAAAGTAAAGCCATCTTTACTAGTATCAATAGTGTGAGAAGTTTGGCAGTAATGAGTATTTTTGTTGGTATTTATTAGTTTTTTTTTAAATTACCTCTATAGGTTTTGTCAATGAGGAAACATGAAGATAAGAGGTTCATAAATCCCTTAGTGCTGCTATGTTAAATCCACAGGTGCTCAATGAAAAAACTTTAAACTATTACATAATAACAATATAAGAAGGAACTTATAACTGCTCTGAGAAAACGTCTCCTATGGTATAACTGTCTTAAAATATGGGAAAATCTCACCCAGTTAAAAGACTGTACAAAAGCATAATACGATAATAATACTCCATAGTTATTGAACTCTAGTCACTTCTAATTGTGTGCATTGGTAAGCCTCAGTCTGTGATGTTATATTTGGGGATCTGTGTAGGTAAAAGTAAGTCTACATGATGGATCTCTTCTTTATTTCGGCAATGGGTTTTACAGTACAGTTTATGGATCTATGCAGGGCCACTTTCCCTGGAGTTTTGTTTTTGGTCATCTGTGTTGTAGATTGCCTTGTGATCTTTGTAGGCTTTTTTAGATTAAATCCTACCAGGGCCAGTTCAGTCATGGTGGTAAGACAATTTTCAGTGTGATGCTCAAACTCTCCATTGTGAATAACGATATACTCTGTGTAATTCCACTTCAATTTTGGCGTGGACTCTTTATGATATGCAACTCATGGGCTAATTAGAGCATGCTGTTGTTATGTTACACCATGTTGCTCCTCTGGTAGGATCACTCCATCAGGTTCCATAGTAGCAACAGGGATCTTTATTTCAGGTAGGTCAGTTAGTAAAGAAACAGGGTCCTGCTCCATACATAAGAGCTGTAGCATATGTTCAGATGGGGCTTTATCTATCAATGTTTGCATGAGGCTCTCAAATGTAATGAAAAGTTCAACCAGCCATTGTGGTAGGTTCTCTCTTGCCATGCTTGCCATTTCTGAGTATATTGTTGAATAGTAATATCTCTTGGAGGTAGGTCTTAGCCAACCGAGGTGATAGTGTTGCTGAGTACAGTAGTTAATAGTCCAGCTAGAGCCAGTAACGAAGGGGTACCAAGGGGGGGTTGCGCCACCTGTATTGAGCTGCTGCGTCAGGCCTTAGTTGTCCGGTCTTGAGTTCAGGCTTCAAGAATACAGCCACAAAAAGAATGATAGGCTCCCAGAGGAGTAAAGGATGGTTATGATATTCAGATTTTATAATGTAGTTGTAAAATGGTGCTTAAAAATCAGCGGATTCAAAGCTGATCAGCCAGAGCTCCAGAAAATGTGACCTTTCAGGATCGCTGTTCAGCCATGCCCCCCTAGTTCTTTTTTTTTTATTACATTTCAAAAGCAGGTGAGCACATGCTTTGCAAATAATTTGAGGTAGGCAAGGGAATTCACAGAGGTAGGCAGGTCCCTTCCAACCCACCCATTCTTGAATTTGAGAGCATCACCTTTGGGAATTATAACAAAGAAAGCAAAGGGATAGTTATGGATGTTCCAACATTTGTCTTATCTTTAGGCTTCATCTGTGAATGATGGCATTGACATTGCTCTGGCTTTGGTTCAGTTTGATTCCTTTTTTAGGGAGGTGGATCTGGTGAAAAGGAAGGGCTCCAGGGCACTTTTGGCAATGGTTGATATGGAAGTGGATTTTAAGTTAATACTTTTTATCCCATTATCATTCTCCACGGGAGTGAGCACAATGTTATCTATACGGCACACATGAACTAGCACTGTCTGGCTGTTGTGCAAGATTTAAAAAGCTAATAAAAACTACTGAGATAAGGGGCGGCCTGCAGGGGCTTGGAAACATGCAATCTTAGAGGTTAAAAAGTATATTGATGTAACACTATTGGTTATGCAAATCTGGGGAATGGGTAGTAAAGGCATTTTCTATCTTTTGGTTATCTATCTTTTGAAACAATAAAAAAAACCAAGTAGACTGTCCCTTTAAATTTTCCACCACCACTACATTTATTTCTAAACCATCAAACATATTTCATTTATACTAAAGCTTATGTTTGTTTATAAAGACTGATTACTATATATTTCATAGGAATGTGTTTCTTGAAATTAATTTAAGTATTAGGTGATTTTAAAAAAGAGATTTCATTATGAATATTTTATATTTTTTGTATAATAATACAACTTTAAAAAGTATTTTCCTTAAAAAAAAGATGATTCCCCTTGTGGCTGCTATTTCAAACATCAGACACTATCTTCTCTTACATTAATTTATGCTAAAACATATCCAGAATAAAACAGCAGATTAGTGGTATACTATCTTCCATCTTTGTTAAAAGAATGCATGCAAATTAACTTTTGGAAAGAACATTGTGTGATCATTTATAGTGCATTGTGGATAATGAGCAATGATTCCTGACATTGCAATTGGAACAAGCAAATCTAAGCAACATAATGTTAGCTTTCCACTTTGCCTCAGACCTGGTTGCCAAAGCCCCTCAGGGAATATTCCTTTAATGTCTTTGATTGAACTAGAAAACAAGACATAGCAGGTGCGTATGCAGCATGTGGAAGTCGCTTAGAGACATTGGATGGATAAAAATACATTTACTGTACAAATCACACGGCTCAGCTTCTCCACAAGATTACTGTTTGCTTCTGCTACTTTCATGCATGCAGTAAAACTTAAAGGACAAAGCCAGATCTGTTGGAGACAATGTGTTAGACAAGCTTTCTGACTTTTCCCTTTTTGCACAATTATGAGAAAGGATTTTTGTGGAACCTTCTACAGAATTTTATATTAGCTTTTTTTTATTGTTCTTTTTGCTTTTATTGATGTGAGTTATGCTAAAAAGCAAGAAAAAGGGTATCTGGTAATGACGGAATGATAATGAACATTGATGAGATCATATACTGTTTATTATTATCATTATTATTATTAGCATTATTATATAAACTTAAATCTGCAATATGAAAATGATCTAATGAATCAGAATTATTGCACTATTGCTTGCCTACTGGTCTGGGTTAAACTCTTACAAAGAGATAAAACAAATAGTTAAAGGGACAGTCAACATCTGATGCAACTTAACTCCTTACCTTAGATCAGGAATAGAAAATGCAACTGCACCGCATCGCATGTTGATGAGCTCTAACAGTATTGAAGTAATCACCCAAAATACATATGTTTATTCCATGTAGATATGGCCGCCAAACTCCCCCCACTGTTCGGTATTTACTTTCATTTTAATTGAATCCTCCAATCATAATCGAATCCTCGGTTGGATTGTTAACACGTGTTCATGGAGAATCGTGCATGTGCAATCGATTAGAAATGACACGATCCAGCCACTAAGGTAATCACAGCAGCACTTAGGATTTCGGCTTACGTTTGCGAGTGGGCAGAAGATAATGCGCATGCACATTATCAAAACAGCAACGTCACCCTTTCCAACATGAACAAGCATGTAAAAGATTAGAGAAGGGGACGAAGGAGTAGGGTGAAAAGTTTGGTGGCCATATCTACATGGAATAAACGTTTGCATTTTGGGTGATTACTCCAATACCGTTAGAGCTAATCAACATGCGATGCCGTGCGGCTGCATCTTCTATTCCTGATCTAAGCTATGGAGTTGTTACATTGGGCGCTGACTGTCCCTTTAAAGTCAGTTCTGAACCATCAGTGCTCTACTGGTATTGACCATAATGCGTTCATTGAGCCAATCAGAGGAATTTGGGGAATTTCAGAGAAATTTGCCCAAAACACCGGAGAATTTTTAGCATTTTTGCTATCACTCCATTTAAACAGAAATAGAGCCTAGTTGTTGTTTTTTTGATGACCAAAGGTTCATTTTGTTTATTTCATGCCACCATTTCACCACCAAATGAGATCATAAAAAAAATAATTTTTCAATTAAATGACTCATTCATGCTTGTGAAGTAATCAGTAAGGTAATCGTCTAATCATTCTGAAGTCATCACCCAAAATTGTTTACCTTAGTTGATGACTTTACAAGTCTGATGATGTCTAATGATGTTCAAATTACTTCTAAAGAAGTTTGATGATCATCAAATGACTCCAGGATGGTCTCTAAAGTAATTATATGTGTCTTGATAAAGCTTCTCTGGGATCCCCTTTGTTTGGAAATAGCAAACATACATGGCTTTACTAATGCTTTTTGGAAATTACAAGCCAATAAATGCAGTTGCGCACCATACTACCATACTTTTGAAATTCCTGTCAGTAAAGGGGTTACTTAGTTAGCTGATAAGGTAAATAGTATAGTAATGTAGGCATTACACTCCTACCTGACTCCTCCCACCTCCATGATCCCTCCCAAACAGCTCTATCTCCAACCCCCACACTCATCCCACCATTTTACATACTGCAACCAATATGCCAGTAAGCAGTTTAGGGATTTTTTTGCAGTGCAATGATCTATCTTTAACCCTCCCACCTCCCTGATCCCTCCCTAACAGCTCTCTAACCCTCCCACTAGTGGTGGCCATCTTTGGTACTGGCAGTGCTCCTCCCCCTTTCTCCCCCATCCAGTGTTAGTCCACCCACTCTCCTCTCATTTTCCCTTTCACACCTCCCACCGGCACCAATGGAGATCATTACAGACAGTAACACAGACAGTGTCACTGTCTATAACAATGCGGGAATCTGCCTTTATATGGTAATAGGGCACCACTGAGACTGTTTGGGCTTCTAGTAGTTTGCACATAGATCTACGTTATGCAGTACGATGGGCTATGTACCGCGTGACATAAATCTACTTTCATTTGGCCCTAGGGGATAAATCAGAGACTTCCATTTTTTTTATATATATTACAAAAAAAAACTTGATTGGATGAGATACTTCACAAGTGCAAGAGAGTTTTTATGAATTGTACATGCTGGCCCCAAGTGCTAGTAAAAAATCCCCGTCATGCCTATAGAATGCCCCAGAATGCCAATAGCCAGATCCTGCAGACACTATGCTATTTAACCAGCAATTACAAACATTAGATGTAGCATTTTGCAAGTGTTTTGCAGTTGCATGTATTGAGCACCTAAAGCATCTTATCAACCTTACAAGTGTCTATGGGCTCCATTTATGAATACCCATCTTTTCAGGGTCGCCTGAAATGGAAGTTAAGAAGCAGAGGTCATAAGATAGCTGCTCCTTAACCTGTCTGCCAGTGAGCAGGGGGCGGCATTGCACAAACATGTATGCTGTTGGCATTTAGCGATGAGCGGACATGATTCTCGATAGCAACATTTAATAAATCTACCCTTTGAATGTAGTCCATTTACAGAAATCCCTGTTTTATTTTGCTATTGAAACGTTCTTAAAAACTCCTATGTTCTTTGGTATATTTTCTCAGTACATAAAAAATAAAGTTCACAAGCATCTGATTTCATTCTATAGAGTGATAATATATGTTCTTCTGCAGCATGTTAACAAGAATTCTTCTCTCAAGTCAGTACTTATAAACCCTGTAAAGGGAAGTACATAAAAAAAGAGAAATAGTGTCACACCAAAAAACGTATTCACAAAACAGATCAAAAATTAAAGAGACATAATACCCATATGCTAAATCACTTGAAGGTGATGCGGCAGAACTGTAACAAGCTGACACCAAAATATCACCTGAACATCTCTATGTAGAAAAGGAAGATATTTTACCTTTAAAAACATTTCACTCACCCGAGTTAGGGCTAAATTACAAGTGGCGCGCTATTGTTAGCACGAGTCATGTAAGTAAAATTGTGACCGCACTAACTTGTGCACGTATAACAAGTTGAGAGTAAACACACTCAATTGCAGCCATTATTTGTGCTCGTCAGGTTAGCGCAACTGAAGACCTCACATAAAATGTGCATCAAACACAACATTAATACTTTAAATGGTTACACTCATATATCATATAAATTATTTTACTTTTTTATGAGTTAAAAGGTATATGGAATATTACAAGATGTTTAACTCGAAAGGGCTATATTGTATACATATATGTCTAAATATGTGTATGGGTGTGTGTGTGTATATACATTTTGGAGCCCTTTCCACTTAAATACATTTAAACATGAAAAATTATTTTTAATCAATTTTAATATTTTCTATTATGATTTACTGTGTTTTTAATGTAAATATTTTACATTCCAGTGTTCTTCACCTAGTAGAAAATGATCTTTGCATTTTTAATTATATATTCCTCTCTCTCTCAATAGATTATAGATAGATAGATAGACAGATGATTGATAGATAGATAGATAGATAGATAGATAGATAGAGAGATAGATAGTTACAAAATGTTGTGTGTGTGTGTGTAAGAGAGAAATACCTTTTTAATTTTATTATACTAAATTTTACATGTGTGGCCCTAACGCATTACTTCAGGTCTCTAGTCGCACTACATTTTTCAGTGCTATTATGTTTTGTGCCCATGCGCTACACATAACTCACAACTTGTAATATGAGTAATGCTAGCACAGCCTACACTATCCATTGAAAGTATAAGGCAGGATAAAAAAAAAAGAAATGTCAGACCCACTAATATTATTTATATGTTGACTTGTAATATCAGATTGTGCACTGTTGTTAGCGCAGGGTCACTATATGGATAGTTAAAGTAGTGACTGTGCTACTGCTACAAGCCAGCAGCACAAAAATATTAGTGCTATTGAGCTCTAACATCACGCGAGTTAAATCAATATATACTGTATGTGTATAAATAAGTATGAGTGTATGTATATATCTGTATATTATATGTGTATGTACTGTATGTGTAATAATATATCCCCCAGTACATATAAAAGATTAAATATTATATTTACACTATACTGTAGTCTATTAAGCGTGCAATAGCATTATGTATAAAAAACAATGTACCGGGGGGCGTGTCTTAGCAGCCGCCATGTCCAGAGGCAAAACCCTATAGCGCTTGATCCCCTAAAGAGTCTAAGCAGATTAGTTGGCTTCCAACTCATATACCATACTCCTTTTTCATAGATTTGGATATAGGAAGTTCAGCTGAATCTAATGACTCTTGTTTTGTGGGGATTACATCTACAGATCCATTATTAAGTTCCTCTGGACGGGAGAGGCAGTGGCTTACTTTCATCAAAATATCCCCCCCCCCCCGTCCACCGGTTGAAAGCGAATCCACCTCACTAGGTTCATAAGGCAGTAAAGGTACTGGTAGCTATGGCTGACACAATACAGTACGGACCCTTCTGGAGGCCCTATCTCGGAAGATGGATGCTAATTTTGCCTGCCTTTCATCTTTAGCAAAAGCCCGCCTTCAACAACATCTGACAACGGACCTGCAAATGGCAACCGCAATGGCGCAGCACATCCAGCAGAATTGCTTACACCTTCTCCCCAATGAGACTGAGCTTACCAAACTTGCTTCAGCATCATGGCAACATTCTCCTACGATTGCACTGACAGCTACTCTATGGCAAAAAAGAGAGAGCGGTTTCGAAGTCATACCTAAATGCATCACGAAAGAGACTGAGGGGGACACAGCTGTTAGAGCGGGTGGATATGGCCGGCCACCCGAAAACTCGCAAAGAGTCATGCATGGAGCCGGTGACAACCGGTGACTTTACCCCCGCTAGATGGACCTCTCCTTCAGAAGATAGTGTGATCTTGCGCACAGTCCCTTACCCGTGCATCTCGTCTCTGTCCTGCTCCCTTGGGAGGCCCTCTCCCGTACTCACATAAGTGTTTGCGCACGGACCTGCTCTTTCTCATTCCCGGACTCTGGCGGCTCAGTCCCTTCAGGGGATATACCTCTGACAGTGCCACACTGACTTCTGTTTCACCTCCAGTCTTGTCTACATCAAAGGGAGACTTATTGGGGATCGGGTAACTTTATTCTCAAATCTGAGCATACAATCTGCCCTATTATACCATTCAGTCCCTCACACATTATTGCAGACTGTATAAGTTTGAAAATATGATATGGGACTAGACTACCTGTTTCTTACCCCCCAATTGAGCTATAGTTTCCCCATATGTTCTATATACAATGTGGTTCTCCACATAAAAATTCTGAATCTATAATTTAAGGTTTGGATATAGGACTAGACTGCTAACTATATCGTGCATTTTTTAATTCTATTTCAATGTGACACATGGGACAAGCTGGTCAGTCTTCCCTCAATATCAATTATAGATGTATTTGGAGTTAAAAATATATTGGGGCTTCTACTACTTTTTACTAGCTGCTGGAGTGGGCTAAAACCCTAATCTCATAGATGTGGCGTGCCTTCCTTTCCTTCTCCAGTCACCCCCTCCTTTTTGCTGCCCTATATGTCTGGGTTTTTTTATGTCATATACGTCAATTTATGTTGTTCAAGGTAGAGTTAAGTATTGTTTCAATATCTGCTACGCATGCTTCTACATTAATTGTTATAAACAGCTCAATATTTGTATTTATTTTCTATTATTGCTCTATATAAGTGTCAATAGAGATTTGTTAATACCTCATGGATCAGTTTAGAATAAGCTTGACATTATCGTTATATGTTCGAAATTTTTGTGTTTTATTACTGTCCCTACCTACAAATGGTCAGTAACCAATCTCCCCAAAATGACGACTCCTGTGAAGGTGGTAGGCAATCTTGGTGCGAAATGGCCTGGGCAGCATTAGAAATTCCATACCAGCTCCTCACTGAAATGCGCCCTCTGAAAGTATAACCAAGTATGACCCTTCCAAACCCTGACATCTGTTCTCAAAGTCCTGTTGGGCTCCTACTTATCCCTATGAACCCCTAATCTGGTGCCCCTAACACCGCCGACCCCTATATTATATTTATTAACACCTAATCTGCCCCCCATGTCACCGCTACCTTACCTACACTTATTAACCCCTAATCTGCCGACCGGACCTCGCCGCTACTATAATAAATGTATTAACCCCAAAACCGCCGCACTCCCGCCTCGCAAACCCTATAATAAATTGTATTAACCCCTAATCTGCCTTCCCTAAGATCGCCGCCACCTAACTTCAAGTATTAACCCCTAATCTGCCGACCGGACCTCGCCGCTACTCTAATAAATGTATTAACCCCTAAAGCTAACTAAACTATTCCTATTTAAAACTAAATACTTACCTGTAAAATAATCCCTAATATAGCTACAATATAACGAATAATTATATTGTAGCTATTTTAGGATTTATATTTATTTTACAGGCAACTTTGTATTTATTTTAACTAGGTACAATAGCTATTAAATAGTTATTAACTATTTAATAGCTACCTAGTTAAAATAATTACAAAATTACCTGTAAAATAAATTCTAACCTAAGTTGCAATTAAACCTAACACTACACTATCATTAAATAAATTACCTACAATTACCTACAATTAAATAAACTAAACTAAATTACAAAAAAAAGCTAATTACACTTACTCTAAGCCCCCTAATAAAATAACAAAGCCCCCCCAAAAAAAAAAAAATCCCTACCCTAATCTAAATTACAAAAGTTAACAGCTCTATTACCAGCCCTTAAAAGGGCTTTTTGCGGGGCATGCCCCAAAGTAATCAGCTCTTCTGCCTGTAAAAAAAAAACACAATACCACCCCCCAACATTACAACCCACCACCCACATACACCTACTCTAACCCAAACCCCCCTTAAATAAACCTATCACTACCACCCTGAAGATCTTCCTACCTTGAGCCGTGTTCACCCAGCCAGGCACCGATGGACCAAAAGAGGACATCCGGAGCGGCAGAAGTCTTCATCCTATCCGGGCAGAAGAGGACATCCGGACCGGCAGACATCTTCATCCAAGCGGTATCTTCTATCTTCATCCATCCTACGAGGAGCGGCTCCATCTTCAAAACCTCCGGCACAGAACATCCTCCTTCCCCGATGACTAAACGATGAATGAAGGTTCCTTTAAGTGACGTCATCCAAGATGGCATCCCTCGAATTCCGATTGGCTGATAGGATTCTATCAGCCAATCGGAATTAAGGTAGGAAAAATCTGATTGTCTGATTGAATCAGCCAATCAGATTCAAGTTCAATCGGATTTACTGATCCAATCAGCCAATCAGATTCAGCTCACATTCTATTGGCTGATCGAACAGCCAATAGAATGCGAGCTCAATTTGATTGGCTGATTGGATCAGCCAATCGGATTGAACTTGAATCTGATTGGCTGATTCAATCAGCCAATCAGATTTTTCCTACCTTAATTCCGATTGGCTGATAGAATCCTATCAGCCAATCGGAATTCAAGGGACGCCATCTTGGATGACGTCACTTAAAGGAACCTTCATTCGTCGTCTAGTCGTCGGGGAAGGAGGATGTTGCGCGCTGGTGGTCTTGAAGATCTTCAGGGGGGTAGTGTTAGGTTTATAATCTTTTTTTTGTAATTTAGTTTAGTTCATTTAATTGTAGGTAAATGTAGGTAATTTATTTAATGATAGTGTAGTGTTAGGTTTAATTGTAACTTAGGTTAGGCTTTATTTTACAGGTAATTTTGTAATTATTTTTAGTGATGTCGCGAACTGTTCGCCGGCGAATAGTTCCCGGCGAACATAGCATGTTCGCGTTCGCCTCGGCAGGCGAACATATGCGATGTTCGATCCGCCCCCTATTCGTCATCATTGAGTAAACTTTGACCCTGTACCTCACAGTCAGAATACACATTACAGCCAATCAGCAGCAGACCCTCCCTCCCAGACCCTCCCACCTCCTGGACAGCATCCATTTTAGATTCATTTGGAAGCTGCATTCTTAGTGAGAGGAGGGACAGTGTAGCTGCTGCTGATTTAATAGGGAAATCGATAGCTAGGCTAGTGTATTCAGTGTCCACTACAGTCCTGAAGGACTCATATGATCTCTGCTGTAAGGACAGCACCCCAAAAAGCCCTTTTTAGGGCTAGAACATCAGTCTGCTTTTTTTTTTTTTTCCTGTTTAATCTAATTGCAGTTGCCTGCCTGCCAGCGTGTGTGTCAGGCTTACAGCGTATACTGTGCCCACTTGCCCAGTGCCACCACTCATATCTGGTGTAACAGTAGTGTACATTTTAAAAAAACAACACTTTTTTGACTGTGTTAAATAATAGCAGTCAGTTTCCTTCACACATGTGCGTTTCAGTGCCTGCCTGCCAGGGCACAGTGTCACCCCAGTGCAACTTATATGTTGTGTAACAGTAGTGTAGATTTAAAAAAAACAACACTTTTTTGACTGTGTTAAATAATAGCAGTCAGTTTCCTTCACACGTGTGCGTTTAAGTGCCTGCCTGCCAGGGCACAGTGTCACCCCAGTGCAACTCATATGTGCTGTAACAGTAGTGTAGATTTAAAAAAAAAAAAAAAACTTTTTTGACTGTGTTAAATAATAGCAGTCAGATTCCTTCACACGTGTGCGTTTAAGTGCCTGCCTGCCAGGGCACAGTGTCACCCCAGTGCAACTCATATCTGGTGTAACAGTAGTGTACATACCTGATGTTTTAAAGCACGTTATTCCAAACAATTTAGGAATGTTAGGTGATTTATGCCCTTTATGGATTAAAACCAGACTCTGCATCAACTATGTAATTTTCCATGGGAGTTTTGCCATGGATCCCCCTCCGGCATGCCACAGTTCAGGTGTTAGTGCCCTTGAAACAACTTTTCCATCACTATTGTGGCCAGAAAGAGTCCCTGTGGGTTTTAAAATGGAAGTCTATGGCGGTTCGCCCGGTTCGCGAACTTTGTGGAAGTTCGAGTTCTCCGTTCGCGAACCCAAATTTTTAGGTTCGCGACATCACTAATTATTTTGACTAGTTAGCTATTAAATAGTAAATAACTATTTAATAGCTATTGTACCTAGTTAAAATAAATACAAAGTTGCCTGTAAAATAAATATAAATCCTAAAATAGCTACAATATAATTATTCGTTATATTGTAGCTATATTAGGGTTTATTTTACAGGTAAGTATTTAGATTTAAATAGGAATACTTTAGTTAATAAGATTTAATTTATTTTGTTAGATTAAAATTATATTTAATTTAGGGGGTTGTTAGGGTTAGATTTAGCTTTAGGGGTTAATACATTTATTATAGTAGCGGCGAGGTCCGGTCGGCAGATTAGGGGTTAATACTTGAAGTTAGGTGGCGGCGACGTTGGGGGGGGCAGATTAGGGGTTAATACTATTTATTATAGGGTTTGCGAGGTGGGAGTGCGGCGGTTTAGGGGTTAATAACTTTATTAGAGTAGCGGCGAGGTTCGGTCGGCAGATTAGGTGTTAATAAGTGTAGGTAGGTAGCGGCGACGTTGGGGGGGGCAGATTAGGGGTTAATAAATATTATGTAGGTGTCGGCGATGTTAGGGGCAGCAGATTAGGGGTTCATAGGGATAATGTAGGTGGCGGCGGTGTGCTGTCGGCAGATTAGAGGTTAAAAAAAATTATTATAGTGGCGGCGATGTGGGGGGACCTCGGTTTAGGGGTACATAGGTAGTTTATGGCTGTTAGTGTACTTTAGAGCACAGTAGTTAAGAGCTTTATAAACCGGCGTTAGCCCAGAAAGCTCTTAACTACTGACTTTTTTCTGCGGCTGGAGTCTTATCGGTAGAGGGTCTTCAGCCAAGACTCTAAATACCGGCGTTAGGAAGATCATATTGAAAAGATAGGATATGCAATTGATGTAAGGGGATCTGCGGTATGGAAAAGTTGCGGCTTGAAAGTGAGCGTTAGACCCTTTCCTGGCTGACTCTAAATACCAGCGGGCGGCCAAAAGTAGCTTTAGGAGCCCTTAACGCTGCTCTTGATGGCTAATGCAGAACTCTAAATCTAGGCGTTAGATTTGAAAAAAAAAAAAAAAACAATGTACATGCCTTCATTAAGAAAATACTTTATTGCTAAAAAATGCTAACCATCATCTGAGCCTTTAGGGAATTATAATCTTTTTGTTGATGATGTCTATATATAGGTGTGTATATGTGTATTCATGTATATTTATGTGTTTATATGTGTATATATGTTGAAAAAATTGTGTCAATAGACATAGGGTTGCCACAAACCTTCAGTTTGTAAAAAGAGCAATATCTGCGAAGCACATTTAAAAGAGTTATGCCTATATACACATGTGCACAACTATATACACACACATAAACACCTTTCAGCCCTTCCCAGTCAAACACTTTATCGAATACCATCATCCTTTATAACACTTTTCATACATATAGTTCAATAATAAACATATATTTTACATTCTCTCTCTCTCTCTTTCTCTCTCTCTCTCTCTCTCTCTCTATATATATATATATATATATATATATATATATATGTAATACTTTATTTTATTTTTATTTTAATATATTTTACATGTGTTTTCTTTTCATGTGTCTTTTATTCTAGCGCTAATTCTTTACTTCAGGTCAAGTTGCGCTACCTTTTTTATCACTCAGATGTGTTGTGCTCGTACGTAAAACACATAACTAGTAAAATTGTAAACTGAGCAATATTTAGCGCAGTTGCGCTATCTACTAAAAGTATAGGGCATGCTAAAGTGATGTTGGCCATGTTAGACATTTTTGCTTATTTGGTTTTACCATGGCTCCACTTGTAATCTAGGCTATATTATTTATGTATTTATGTATTGTTTATTTCTCTCTCTTCTTCCCTCTCCTTCCTCTCTTTTCTATATAATTCTGGAAGAAACAATTGGCTAAAGTAAATATTTATCTGTAATATTATATCAAATAATAATACAAGAGATGATACAGTAAAGGAATAATAATGATATACATGAAGTCTTTAATGTGTTGGAGTCTAATTGGCCTTGAACTGCCCTCTCACCTCTTATTCCCAGCTCTTTGTGCCTTTAGCTATCCTGTCAGATGATACTGTGTAAATACAATATGGCTTCCGTTTAATCACCAGTGACAGTGTGAAGAAGACACAACTAGCACAGTACAAATACGTCTGCTTGACTTTCCTATTAAATGCCACAGTTGGGGTCAAATTAAAAACAAGGCTTAAGTGATAGGTTTTTATATGTCATAGAAGGAATGCATGTTGTTTAAATAATAATAATAATATTAATAAATTACAGCATCGTATCCAAGTACTGGTATTTTATCTGAGCTGTAAACAAAATGCATAATATATTTGTTGCATGCATAAATGAAATCATTTTCCCACATGCTCTACTGAAGCACACAATGCATTATCTTGTGCACAGGCTCACGGTGGCCTAGATTACAATTTGCAAGCGGTATGGCTATATCGCTGAAAAATTGGCCTTTGGGGGCGGAATATTAAGCTCACCCGTATTACAAGTCGCGGCAGTACGGCTATACCGCTAGTGTTTTAGCCTATACCGCAACGATCCATTCCGCACTCAAAAAATGGCTTTTGAGTGTGACATTTTTAGCTCACCCGTATTACAGGTTGTGCGGTCTGGCTATTACGCTAGCGTTATAGCTTATACCGCCACAATCCATTCCGCTATTAAAGACCAGTAGTTATGGATTTTTCGAAACAAAAATGTTTCAAAGTACACTAACACCCATAAATTACCTATTAACTCCTAAACTGCCAACCCCCGCATCACAAATACTATATTAAACCTATTAACCCCTAATCCGCCACCCACCCACATTGACAACACTAAATAGACCTTTTAACCCCTAAACCGCCAAACACCCACATCGCAAATTCTCAACTAAACCTATTAACCCCTAATCTGCCAAACACCAACATGGCCAACATAAAATGAAAGTATTAACCCTTAATTTGCCGCCCGCATCGCAAATACTAATCTCAACCTATTAACCCCTAATCCCCCAAACACCCACATTGCGACTACCTAAAAAAACCTATTAACCCCTATACCGCCAGCCCCCCACATCGCGACAAACTAAATTAATTAATTATTAACCCCTAAGCCTAACACCTGCTAATTTTAAATTAAACTTACAATATAACTACCTTCAAATAAATAAACTATTTAAAAAAATATATATATACCAAAAATCAAAAACCTAAATTACTAAATTAAAAAATCCTAACACTGTGGGGGAAAAAAACTAACATTTAAAAAAAAAACAAAGTCTAAAATTAAGAAAACTAAAAAAAATTTGTATGAGCATTGTCATTAAAAGGGCAATCAACTCTGCGGAACGGTCTTCTGAGGTGTGAATCGGTCTTCTGGCGGCAGCAGTCTTCAGCGACGTGGAGGTCCTCTTCATGTGATCGTCCGCCGCACACTCAAGATTGAATGCAAGGTACCCATTTTATATTGGGGTACCTTGCAGTCCTATTGGCTGAAATTTTCAAATCAGCCTATAGAATGAGAGCTTCTGAAATCCTATTGGCTGATTTGAACAGTTTCAGATGATTTGAGCTTTGTTACATAGTGCATTATACTGCTCGAAGTAGCCATCAGAAAATGGGTACACTGTAGTCATAAAGGGATGGACATGGTCAGCAACAATAATCAGGTAGGCCGTGGCGTTTAAACAATGCTCAATTAGTACTAAGGGGCCCAAAGTGTGCCAAGAAAATATCCCCAACACCATTTCAACAACCCCCCCCCCCAGCCTGATTTGAACAGCCAATAGGATTTCAGTAGCTCTCATCCTGTTGGCTGATTTGAACATTTTAGCCATTAGGAATGCAAAGTATTTTTATTTTTTTTTTATAATTTGAGGGGGGTTTTTGTAATCTTAGATTTTTTTTATTTTTCATAATTTTAGACTTTGCGTTTTTTTTGTAATGTTAGTTTTTTTTTCCCTAGTGTTAGGATTTTTTAATTTAGTAATTTAGGTTTTTTATTTTTGGTATATTTTATTTTGTTATGTTAGGTTTATTTATAGTTTAAGATTAGGTTTTTATATTGTAAGTTTAATTTAATGTTAGTGGGTGTTAGGTTTAGGGGTTAATAGTTTTATTTAGTTTGTCGTGATGTGGGGGGCCGGCGGTTTAGGGGTTAATAGGTTTTTTTAGGTAGTCGTGATGTGGGTGTTTGGCGGTTTAAGGGTTAATAGTTTTTGGTTAGTATTTGCAATGCGGACATTCGGCAGATTAGGGGTTAATACTTTAATTTAGGTGTTAGCAATGTGGAGGGTTGGCGATTTTAACTTGTAAAATTAACTTGTAATGGCAGCCATATTTGAAGTGCGGTACCGCTAAATTTTTCGCGTTATTTACATACCGGGTTTAGCGCAAAACTTGTAATTTAGGTAAGGATAACACACAATCTGGTATTACAAGTGAATGGTTAAAGGGGCAGTCTAGTCAAAATTAAACTTTCATGATTCAGAAAGGGCATGCCATTTTAAACAACTTTCCAATTTACTTTTATAACTACATTTTCTTTGTTCTTTTGGTATTCTTTGTTGAAAGCTAAACCTAGGCTCATATGCTTATTTCTAAGACTTTGAATGCCGCCTTTTATTTTAGGGCATTTTGACAGCTTTTCTTAGCTAGAGGGCATTAGTTCGTGTGTGCCATATAGATAACATTATGCTCACGCACGTGGAATTACCTAGGAGTCAGCATTGATTGGCTAAAATGCAAGTCTGTCAAAAGAGCTAAAATAAGGGGGCAGTCTGCAGAGGCTTAGCTACAAGGTAATCACAGAGGTAAAAAGTGTATAAATATAACCGTAAAACCATAAAAATTCTGGAGTAGACTGTCCTTTAAACAGTTTAACCAAAGCATCTTGGCTGACACTTTTCTAGCATGCCCTGTATTTGTAATGGATAGCAAAGGAAGAGAGTTAAGTAATAAGCTTGAGCGCAATCCAAAATACTGTGCACCCCCATAGAATTCTAGGATGTGAGGGATTTAGCGCACCCAGGCTATTTAATATGCAGATGTTAGCGGGCCCTAGACTAGAGTTTGAATCATGAAAAAATTGCTTTGGACTTCGTTGAGCACAAAAATAGAAACGCTATTGATTGCTCTTGAGCAATGTTATTGCACAATAGCTCTAATATTGTTGCTCTCCACTTGTAACCTAGTTCTCAGTATTTCTAAAGTTTCTAGAGAATAGAGTTAAAGGGACATAAAATCCCTCTGATTTCTTTCCTGATTCTGATAGAGCATACAATTTTAAGCAACGTTCCAATTTTTGCTTTATTATCTTGATATCTTTTGCTGAAGGGGCAGCAATGCACAAATGGGAGTTAGCTGAACACACTTAGTAAGCCAATGACAAGATACAGCCACCATTCAGCAGCTAACTCACAGTAGAACATTGCTGTTCCTGAGATTATCTAGGTATGCTTTTCAACAAAGGATACCAAGAAAACAACGCAAATAAAATAATAGAAGAAAAATGGAGATTTGTTTAAAATTACAGGCTCTATCTGAATCTTGAAAGTGAAAAAAAAAAAACGGCACTGAAAAGTGCCTTTACATTGCAATCTATGGAGACTGCAAATATATATGTATATGCTTGTATACATACATATTTATGTGTTAATATGTTTATTAAACAGTCAGAGCAAACGCTTATTAAAATGCAAATAGTACTATTATATTTACTTTACATCAGAATTTGCAGATTTAAAAAATATTATACAGATTAAGGGAAATTAAAAGATTAGCCTTACTCTAGATATGATTTATTCTTGATAAAGGATATGAATTACAATATACAGTATACTGTATATTAAATATGGTTCATTTACTTGATTACTTTATCACTTAAAAGATCAGTATGTGCATATTTGTTTTCTAATTAAAGTAAAAAGTTCTTAGCTGAGAAACGACACATCTTTACTATGTGTTTGTGATTTTTTTTATGCAGTTCATCCCAAGGGGGGGATTTATTAAGCCTTGTATTGGCCCCAATGACTGTTTCCACGCGAGCCTTCAGGCTCGTCGGAAACAGGAGTTAAAGGGACATTAAACCCAAATTTTTTCTTTCATGATTCAGATGGAGAACACCATTTTAAACAACTTTCTAATTTACTTCTATTATCTAATTTGCTTCATTCTCTTGATATTCTTTCCTGAAAAGCATATCTAGATAGGCTCAGTAGCTTCTGATTAGTGGCTGCACATAGATGCCTCATGTGATTGGCTCACCCATGTGCATTGCTATTTCTTTAGCAAAAGATATCTAAAGAATAAAGCAAACTAGATAATAGAAGTAAATTGGAATGTTGTTTAAAATTGTATTTTCTATCTGAATCATGAAATAAATTTTTTGGGTTTAATGTCCCTTTAAAGGGATACTGAACCCAAAGTTTTTCTTTTGTGATTCAGATAGTGCATGCAATTTTAAGCAACTTTCTAATTTACTCCTATTATCAATTTTTCTTCGTTCTCTTGCTATCGTTATTTGAAAAAGAAAGTCCAGAACCCTTGACAGCACTTGTTTATTGGTGGATGAATTTATCCACCAATCAACAAGAACAACCCAGGTTGTTCACCAAAAATGGGCCGGCGTCTAAACGTACGTTCTTGCTTTTCAAATAAAGATACCAAGAGAATGAAGAACATTTGCTAATAGGAGTAAATTAGAAAGTTGCTTAAAATTGCATGCTCTATCTGAATCACAAAAGAAAAATGTGGGTTCAGTGTCCCTTTAAGAAGCAGCGGTCTTCAGACCGCTGCTCCTTAACTCGTCCTCCTGCTCTTCTAGTGAAATGCTTGTGCAATAATAAATGCCGACATCTTATGTAGTGATGTCGCGAACCTAAAATTTTCATTGAATTCAATAGGCAGGCGAACTTTAAAACCTACACGGACTCTTTCTGGCCACAATAGTGATGGAAAAGTTGTTTCAAGGGTACTAACACCTGGACTGTCGCATGCTGGAGGGCGATCCCTGGCAAAACTCCCATGGAAAATTACATAGTTTATGCAGAGTCTGCTTTTAAGCCATAATGGGTCTAAATCAACTAACATTCCCAAAGTGTCTGTCTCAAAACATCCCGGACAGAAGATAAATTGATAGATAGGATAGATAGATATACATAGATTGATAGTGAAATAGAATCGATAGAAGAGAAATAGATAGATTTGTTATATATATAATTACCCTAATAAATTCTAATAATCAAACATGCGTTCTTTGACCCAACTAGCTTGTGTTAATTAGTACTTTTCTTAGCACTTTAATCCCTGTTCCCCCCCCCCCTATCGGGGGTGTTCTATATGGCCTGCCAGATTACCCTGAAAAATAATAATAATAAGAAATGTGGTCTGCTACCTATTTTAACTAGGATGTGTTTTAAGTACTACCATTCTTAGCACTTTAATCTCTGTAACTCCCCCTATTTGGTGAGGTCTATATGGCCTGGATGATTACCCATACAAAATATAATAATAAGACATCTGCTCTTGGTCTGCGACCCATGGTAACTATGTTGTGTTAATTAGTAATGTCCTTCGCATTTTAATAGCTGTTACTCATACTCACCCTATTGGTGGAGGTCTATATGGCCTGCATGATTACCCTTACAAAATATAACAACCAATCATATGCTCTGGGACCCATGGTAAGTAGGTTGTGTTAAGTAGTACTGTTCTATGCAGTTTCATACCTGTTACAACACCAAATGGTGGCAGGTCTATCTGGCCTTCATGATTAGCTGCACCCAAACCCAAAAAAAAGCCGAGTGGTCTTAGACTAACACCCATGGCTAACTCGGTTGTTTCAATTAGTACTATTCTTAGCACTTTCATCCCTGTTACGGGTGGTCTACATGGCCATCATGATTAGCCGAACAAAATACTACAATCCAACCTTTGCTCAGTCTTCATAGGCCCTTCATTGTCTGTATTTTGATAGTACAGTTCTTATTATTTTTATAGCTGATATAAAACCGAATGGTGGCAGCTCTATATGGCCTGCATGATTAGCCACACCCAATACAAAAATAAATCCAAGCGGTCTTGGATTACCACCCATGGCTAACTCTGTTGTTTCAAGTAGTACTATTCTTAGCACTTTCATCTCATCATCCCTGTTACTTCCAGGACTCTCGGTGGTGGTGGTCTACATGGCCATCATGATTGGCCTAACCAAATACTACAATCCAACCTTGGCTCAGTCTTCCTAAGGCCCTTCATTGGCTGTATTTTGGTAGTACTGTTCTTATTAGTTTAATGGCTGATACGACACCGAATGGTGGCAGCTCTATATGGCCTGCATGAATAGCCGCACCCAAAGCCCAAAAAAAGCCAAGCGGTTTTGCACTAACACCCATGGCTAACTCTGTTCTTTCAAGTAGTACTATTCTTAGCACTTTCATCTCATCATCCCTGATACTTCCAGGACTCTCGGTGGTGGTGGTCTACATGGCCATCATGATTAGCCTAACCAAATACTACAATCCAACCTTGGCTCAGTCTTCCTAAGGCCCTTCATTGGCTGTATTTTGGTAGTACTGTTCTTATTAGTTTAATAGCTGATACGACACCGAATGGTGGCAGCTCTATATGGCCTGCATGAATAGCCGCACCCAAAGCCAAAAAAAAGCCAAGAGGTTTTGCACTAACACCCATGGCTAACTCTGTTGTTTCAAGTTCTACTATTCTTAGCTCTTTCATCTCATCCCTGTTACTTTCATGACTCTCGGTGGTGGTGGTCTACATGGCCATCATGATTAGCCTAACCAAATACTACAATCCAACCTTGGCTCAGTCTTCCTAAGGCCCTTCATTGGCTGTATTTTGGTAGTACTGTTCTTATTAGTTTAATAGCTGATACAACACCGAATGGTGGCAGCTCTATATGGCCTGCATGAATAGCCGCACCCAAAGCCCAAAAAAAGCCAAGCGGTTTTGCACTAACACCCATGGCTAACTCTGTTGTTTCAAGTTCTACTATTCTTAGCTCTTTCATCTCATCCCTGTTACTTCCAGGACTCTTGGTGGTGGTGGTCTACAGGGCCATCATGATTAGCCTAACCAAACACTACAATACAACCTTGGCTCAGTCTTCCTAAGGCCCTTCATTGGCTGTATTTTGGTAGTACTGTTCTTATTAGTTTAATAGCTGATACGACAACGAATGGTGGCAGCTCTATATGGCCTGCATGAATAGCCGCACCCAAAGCCCAAAAAAAGCCAAGCGTTTTTGCACTAACACCCATGGCTAACTCTGTTGTTTCAAGTTCTACTATTCTTAGCTCTTTTATCTCATCCCTGTTACTTCCAGGACTCTCGGTGGTGGTGGTGGTCTAAATGGCCATCATGATTAGCCTAACCAAATACTACAATCCAACCTTGGCTCAGTCTTCCAAAGGCCCTTCATTGGGTGTATTTTGGTAGTACTGTTCTTATTAGTTTAATAGCTGATACGACACCGAATGGTGGCAGCTCTATATGGCCTGCATGAATAGCCGCACCCAAAGCCCAAAAAAAGCCAAGCGGTTTTGCACTAACACCCATGGCTAACTCTGTTGTTTCAAGTTCTACTATTCTTAGCTCTTTTATCTCATCCCTGTTACTTCCAGGACTCTCGGTGGTGGTCTACATGGCCATCATGATTAGCCTAACCAAATACTACAATCCAACCTTGGCTCAGTCTTCCTAAGGCCCTTCATTGGCTGTATTTTGGTAGTACTGTTCTTATTAGTTTAATAGCTGATACGACACCGAATGGTGGCAGCTCTATATGGCCTGCATGAATAGCCGCACCCAAAGCCAAAAAAAAGCCAAGCGGTTTTGCACTAACACCCATGGCTAACTCTGTTGTTTCAAGTTCTACTATTCTTAGCTCTTTCATCTCATCCCTGTTACTTTCATGACTCTCGGTGGTGGTGGTCTACATGGCCATCATGATTAGCCTAACCAAATACTACAATCCAACCTTGGCTCAGTCTTCCTAAGGCCCTTCATTGGCTGTATTTTGGTAGTACTGTTCTTATTAGTTTAATAGCTGATACAACACCGAATGGTGGCAGCTCTATATGGCCTGCATGAATAGCCGCACCCAAAGCCCAAAAAAAGCCAAGCGGTTTTGCACTAACACCTATGGCTAACTCTGTTGTTTCAAGTTCTACTATTCTTAGCTCTTTCATCTCATCCCTGTTACTTCCAGGACTCTTGGTGGTGGTGGTCTACATGGCCATCATGATTAGCCTAACCAAATACTACAATCCAACCTTGGCTCAGTCTTCCTAAGGCCCTTCATTGGGTGTATTTTGGTAGTACTGTTCTTATTAGTTTAATAGCTGATACGACACCGAATGGTGGCAGCTCTATATGGCCTGCATGAATAGCCGCACCCAAAGCCCAAAAAAGCCAAGCGTTTTTGCACTAACACCCATGGCTAACTCTGTTGTTTCAAGTTCTACTATTCTTAGCTCTTTTATCTCATCCCTGTTACTTCCAGGACTCTCGGTGGTGGTGGTGGTCTAAATGGCCATCATGATTAGCCTAACCAAATACTACAATCCAACCTTGGCTCAGTCTTCCTAAGGCCCTTCATTGGGTGTATTTTGGTAGTACTGTTCTTATTAGTTTAATAGCTGATACGACACCGAATGGTGGCAGCTCTATATGGCCTGCATGAATAGCCGCACCCAAAGCCCAAAAAAAGCCAAGCGGTTTTGCACTAACACCCATGGCTAACTCTGTTGTTTCAAGTTCTACTATTCTTAGCTCTTTTATCTCATCCCTGTTACTTCCAGGACTCTCGGTGGTGGTCTACATGGCCATCATGATTAGCCTAACCAAATACTACAATCCAACCTTGGCTCAGTCTTCCTAAGGCCCTTCATTGGCTCTATTTTGGTAGTACTGTTCTTATTAGTTTAATAACTGATACGACACCGAATGGTGGCAGCTCTATATGGCCTGCATGAATAGCCGCACCCAAAGCCCAAAAAAAGCCAAGCGGTTTTGCACTAACACCCATGGCTAACTCTGTTGTTTCAAGTTCTACTATTCTTAGCTCTTTTATCTCATCCCTGTTACTTCCAGGACTCTCGGTGGTGGTGGTCTACATGGCCATCATGATTAGCCTAACCAAATACTACAATCCAACCTTGGCTCAGTCTTCCTAAGGCCCTTCATTGGCTGTATTTTGGTAGTACTGTTCTTATTAGTTTAATAGCTGATACGACACCGAATGGTGGCAGCTCTATATGGCCTGCATGAATAGCCGCACCCAAAGCCCAAAAAAAGCCAAGCGGTTTTGCACTAACACCCATGGCTAACTCTGTTGTTTCAAGTTCTACTATTCTTAGCTCTTTTATCTCATCCCTGTTACTTCCAGGACTCTCGGTGGTGGTGGTCTACATGGCCATCATGATTAGCCTAACCAAATACTACAATCTAACCTTGGCTCAGTCTTCCTAAGGCCCTTCATTGGCTGTATTTTGGTAGTACTGTCATCCTTTTGAATAATAGATTACAGGAAAGGCATTGATTTTAGAATCCCAGAGATCATTTATATGACCCGTGAAATAGAAAAAAAACATTGATTAGACACCCGTTACACTTATTTATCCTCAGGCATTTTTAATAAGAGGGTCCCGGAGCCTCAACTGAAACAACAGCATGAAAGAGGAGATATGTCATCCTTTTGAATAAAAGATTACAGTAAAGGCATTGATTTTAGAAACCCACAGATCATTATTTGCAACCGTGAAATTGAAAAAAACATTGATTACACACCCGTTACACTTATTTATCCTCAGGCCTTTTTAATACGAGGGTCCCGGAGCCTCAACCGAAACAACAGCATGAAAGAGGACATATGTCATCATTTGACTTATAGATTACAGGAAAGGCATTGATTTTAGAATCCCAGAGATCAGTTATATGACCCGTGAAATAGAAAAAAACATTGATTACACACCCGTTACACTTATTTATCTTCAGGCCTTTTTAATACGAGGGTCCCGGAGCCTCAACCGAAACAACAGCATGAAAGAGGAGATATGTCATCCTTTTGAATAATAGATTACAGGAAAGACATTGATTTTAGAAACCCACAGATCATTTATATGACCCGTGAAATAGAAAAAAACATTCATTAGACACCGGTTACACTTATTTATCCTCAGGCCTTGTTAATACGAGGGTCCCGGAGCATCAACCGAAACAACAGCATGAAAGAGGACATATGTCATCCTTTTGAATAATAGATTACAGGAAAGGCATTGATTTTAGAATCACTGAGATAATTATTTGCAACCGGGAAATAAAAAAAAACATTGAACAGACACCCAGTACACTTTATTATCCATAGGCCTTTTCAGCAGAGGCTCCAGGACCCTCAACAAAAATAATAACAGGGAGCTGGGCATAGGAGTCCAATGGAGTGTGACAATAATAATCTGAAGGTGAAGATTGCGTAGTTGTGGCATTTTAATTTTGTTATCGTGGGAACTTAGTACTTGCAATGACCTTGCTCTGGTGAATCCATATCGCAAATGTGTTATTTAAGGCACTGTTTGTCTATTTTTTTGAATATCAGCATTTGGTAAATGAAGCTCAACTTAAGGCTGGTGAGAACCGACCTTTCTTCTGACTGTTTGCAAATGTTGTGGCTCTGGACAAACATGTGAATAAGGGGCCATCAGCCATATTCTGCACGCAACCCCTTTGATGATTGACGATAAACATGTGTCACCTGCAAGCAGAGCTCGTTACTTCTGTCTAAATCATCTTCCTGGTATGGACAGGCCACTGTTTCCCACAGCAAGTACGAAGCTTGAAATACAAGATTGTCTTGAGTATGGTAGAAAACCAAAGTTTATTTAATTATGTACTATCACCACAAAAAATTAACTTTTTGAAGCAACGAAAATGACAGCAATTTCATGTGCTTATGGATGACAAGGACGTCCTGTCCTGTTGTGCACAGAGATGGAGAGGATTTTTGCCCTCCCTGTACACTACCCAGATGTCTCAAACATCACCAGAAACACAATACAGCCACTCTTGTGAAGTTCCTGGAGTGTTCCGGTAGCCATCTCTTTGCGCTCCTAAAGGAATACTTTCTCAGTGTTTTTGTATACATCCGACAACAGCTTCGGAGACTGTGGTGATGCACATGTTATTTACTGTTGTTCCAGCTGTGGCAATATCAATTGGCATGAAAAAGTTAAGATTTGTGGGTGGCGGAGCCTATAGCTGTTGCGGTAGGACGTGTGTTTGAGGAGCTCCAGGTCTTAAAAAGTGACTTTGGAGTTATTTTTCAACCTTAATTTAATTTTCTTTTTGGGATTCAGAGTCACACTTTCTGGGGCTATCCAAGAGGAGCCTGGTAAAAGCACTAGTAGTCACCCCTTATATCAACGGGTACGGAGACCTGTTTTTTGCCTTTCCAATATGGCGCCGGACCCCAAACTAATCCTGAATGAAAAAAAAAAGTTAAAAATTGGACTAGTCACGCACATTTTATGCACGCTGTGGCAATTGCAATTTGCAATAAAAATAATCAGCTAACAACAACCACTACCTACGACCACACCTGACTCCTGAAGTCATGCTTCAGTTATTAATTCCAGTTAAATTAATTTTTTTATTTATTATGCTCAGCAGAGGCTCCAGGACCCTCGACAAAACCAGCAGCAGGAAAGAGGACATATGGCATCCTTTTCAAAAAATGATTATAGGAAAGGCATTGATTTCAGAAACACAGAGATCATTAGTTGCCACCGGTAAATAGAAAAAAACATTGATTAGACACCCAGTACACTTATTTTTCCTTAGGCCTTTTTAATAAGAGGCTCCCGGAGCCTCAACAGAAACAACAGCATCAAAAAGTACATATGGCATCCTTGTGAATAATAGATTACAGGAAAGGCATTGATTTTAGAAACCCGTGGATAATTTTTTGCAACCGTGAAATCTAAAAAAACATAGATTAGACACCCAGTACACTTCTTTATCCTTAGGCCTTTTTAACTGAGGCTCCTGGACCCTCAACAAAACCAGCAGCAGGAAAGATGACATATGTCATACTTTTGTAAATTAGATTACAGGAAAGGCATTGATTTTAGAAACACAGAGATCATTTATATGACACGGGAAATAGAAAAAAACATTGATTGGACACCCAGTACACTTCTTTATCCTTAGAGCTTTTTATAAGAGGGTCCCGGAGCCTCAACAGAAACAACAGCATGAAAGAGGACATATGGCATCCTTTTGAAAAATAGATTAAAGGAAAGGCATTGATTTTAGAAACACAGAGATAATTTGTTGCAACCGGGAAATCTAAAAAAACATCGATTAGACACCCAGTACACTTCTTTATCCTTCTGCCTTTTTAGCAGAAGCTCCAGGACCCTCAACAAAACCAGCAGCAGGAAAGAGGACATATGTCATACTTTTCAAAATTAGATTACAGGAAAGGCATTGATTTTAGAAACACAGAGATCATTTATATGACACGGGAAATAGAAAAAAACATTGATTGGACACCCAGTACACTTCTTTATCCTTAGAGCTTTTTATAAGAGGGTCCCGGAGCCTCAACAGAAACAACAGCATGAAAGAGCACATATGGCATCCTTTTGAAAAATAGATTACATGAAAGGCATTGATTTTAGAAACCAAGAGATAATTTGCTGCAACCGGGAACTCAAAAAAAATGGATTAGACACCCAGGACACTTATTTATCCTTAGGCCTTATTAGCAGAGGCTCCAGGACCCTCAACAAAACAAGCAGCAGTAAAGAGGACATATGGCATCCATTAGAAAAATAGATTTCTGGAAAGGCATTGATTTTCGAAACACAGAGATCATTAGTTGCAACCTTGAAATCTAAAAAAAATTAGATTATACAGCAAGTACACTTATTAATCCTTAGGCTTTTTTTAGCAGAGGCTCCAGGAACCTCCACAAAACCAGCAGCATGAAAGAGGACATATGGCATCCTTTAGAAATTTAGATTACAGGAAAGGCATTGATTTTAGAAACACAGAGATCATTAGTTGCAACCGTGAAATCTAAAAAAACATAGATTATACACCCAGTACACTTCTTTATCCTTAGGCCTTTTTAGAAGAGTGTCCCGGAGCATCAACAGAAAGAACAGCATGAAAGAGGACATATGGCATCCTTTTGAAAAATAGATTACAGGAAAGGCATTGATTTTAGAAAGACAGAAAAGATTTGTTACAACCGGGAAATCTAAAAAAACATTGAATAGACACCCAGTACACTTCTTTATCCTTCGGCCTTTTTAGCAGAGGCTCCAGGACACTCAACAAAACCAGCAGTAGGAAAGAGGACATATGGCATCCTTTGTGAAAAAATGATTATAGGAAAGGCATTGATTTTAGAAACCTGGGGATAATTTGTTGCAACCGTGAATTTGAATCAAAAAAATGATTGGATGGACACCCAGTACAATTCTTTCTCCTTAGGCCTTTTTATAAGAGGGTCCAGGACCCTCAAACAAAACACCAGCAGGAAAGAGGACATATGGCATACTTTTGAACAATAGAGTACAGGAAAGGCATTGATTTTAGAAACCCATAGATTTTTTTTTCAAAAGGAAATTAGAATCAAAAAAACGATTTGATGGACACCCTGTACACCTCTTTCTCCTTAGGACTTTTTATAAGAGGGTCCTGGACCCTCAAAAAAAACACCAGCAGGAAAAAGGACATATGGCATACTTTTGAACAATAGAGTACAGGAAAGGCATTTATTTTAGAAACCCATAGATAATTTTTTGCAAATGGAAAATGGAATAAAAAAAATGATTCGATGGACACCCAGTACACCGCTTTCTCCTTAGGCCTTTTTATAAGAGGGACTCCTGGACCCTCAAAAAAAACACCAGCAGGAAAGAGGACGTATGGCATCCTTTTGAACAATAGAGTACAGGTACAGCATTCATTTTACAAACCCAGAGATAATTTTGGTCAATTGTTAAATTGAAAAATAAAAATGAGTGGACAACCAGTACACCTCTTTCTCCTTGATTTTACAAACCCAGAGATCATTTTGGTCAATTGTTAAATAGAAAAATAAAAATGAGTGGACAACCAGTACACCTCTTTCTCCTTAGGCCTTTTTATAAGAGGGTCCTGGACCCTCAAAAAAAACACCAGCAGGAAAGAGGACGTATGGCATCCTTTTGAACAATAGAGTACAGGTACAGCATTCATTTTACAAACCCAGAGATAATTTTGGTCAATTGTTAAATTGAAAAATAAAAATGAGTGGACAACCAGTACACCTCTTTCTCCTTAGGCCTTTTTAAAGGAGGGTCCTGGACCCTCAAAAAAAAACACCAGCAGGAAAGAGGACGTATGGCATCCTTTTGAACAACAGAGTACAGGTACAGCATTGATTTTACAAAACCAGAGATAATTTTGGTCAAATGTGAAATAGAAAAGAAAAATGAGTGGACACCCAGTACACCTCTTTCTCCTTAGGCCTTTTTATAAGAGTGTCCAGGACCCTCAAACAAAATACCAGCAGGAAAGAGAACATATGGCATACTTTGGAACAATAGAGTACTGGTACGGCATTGATTTGTGAAAGCCACAGATAATTGTTTGTAAAAGTGAAATAGCCCCAAAAACCATGCTTGGACTCCCACTCCAGGTCGTTCTCCTTCCGCTTTTTTATAAGAGGGTCCAGCACCCTCAACAGAAACAACTGCAGGAAACACCACCACATATGCCATCCTTTTGCACAAGTGAGTACAGGTATGACATCCATTTTAGAAACCCAAAGATAATTGAGAGGAACCAGGAACATTTTTCTAAAAACTGGATGGGGCACCCATTACTACAGGTCGTTCTCCTTCAGCATTTTTATATCATGGGCCACGACCCGCAACAGGCACAACAGCATGAAACACCACATATGCCACCCTTTTGCACAATAGAGTACAGGTATGGCATAGATGGAACACAGAGATAATTTAGAGCAACCAAGAGACGGATAAAGATGTTCGGTCGGTCCTACTCTTTCAAATTTGTTGCATTTTGCGTTCAATTGAATGGTCCACCGGATATGAGTGGTGTGTTAAGTTGTACAATTCGTGACATTTTAATCACTAGTGTTATGTGCATTATTTTTTTTATTTGAGTTTTGTACACACAGAGCTGCAGCAGAGGCCAGAAAAATTAGGAATGTACAAATGACTGAAAAATTGGGGTATTGTTGTAGCAACTGCTGTAGCAGCGGCCAGAAAAATCGATGTTTGTAAAACATTTATAAAGTGCCCTAAAAGCTTTTGGCTTGAACACTAGTTGTTGGCGGATAAGTCAAGCAATTCCTCCGTCTTTATAACCAAAAAAAAAAAGGCCAGCCTGTGTACCAGTTGTAGCCCAAGCCAGCTCATATCATCATCAGTAGTTTTTTATTCAAATGTTTTGCCCAATGTCAGTCCCTTCAGGATCCAGCCCTCATTCATTTTTATAAAAGTGAGATAGTCAAGGCTTTTTTGACCTAGGCGACTTCTCTTCTCAGTGACAAAACCTCCTGCTGCACTAAAAGTCCTTTCGGACAGGACACTTGAAGCGGGGCAGGCCAGAAGTTCCATTGCAAATTGGGATAGCTCAGGCCACAAGTCCAGCCTGCACACCCAGTAGTCAAGGGGTCCATCGCTCCTGAGAGTGTCGAGATCCGCAGTTAAAGCTAGGTAGTCTGCTACCTGTCGGTTGAGTCTTTCTCTAAGGCTGGATCCCGAAAGGCTCTGATGGTGCATGGGAGTTAAAAAGGTACGCATGTCCTCCATCAACAAGACGTCAGGAAAGCGCCCGGTCCTTGCCGCCGTGGTCGTGGGAGGAGGAGGATTAATTTCATCTCTTCCCCTATTACATTCCCGTGGTGCTGTGACATCACCCTTATACGCTGTGTAAAGCATAGTTTTTAATTTATTATGTAAATGCTCCATCCTTTCCGACTTGCGGGAATTTGGTAACATTTCAGGCACTTTATGCTTATACCGGGGGTCGAGGAGCGTGGACACCCAGTACAGGTCATTCCCCTTCAGCTTTTTTATACGAGGGTCCCTCAACAGGCACGACAGCATGAAAGAACCCATTTGAACAAGGTTTGATGCTGAGCTAATCATGTCGCATTCCTCCTCCTCACTAATCTCACTTATGGTATCTTCTTCCCCCCAGCCACGTACAACACCACGGGTACCAGAGAGGTGACAACAACGAGCACCCTGCGATGACTGTTGTGCTCGGTCTTCCTCCTCCTCATCCTCCCCAAAGCCACATTCCTCCTCTGACTCCTCTTCCTCACAATCCTCTTCCTGCGTTGCCGCAGGTCCAGCAAGCAATGCTGATTCGGCTGTTTGCGGGGGTGATGGACACCACAACTCTCCCGCTTCCTCTTCACGCTCATCTACTGCCTGATCCAGCACTCTTCGCAGGGCACGCTCCAGGAAGAAAACAAATGGTATGATGTCGCTGATGGTGCCTTCGGTGCGACTGACAAGGTTTGTCACCTCCTCAAAAGGACGCATGAGCCTACAGGCATTGCGCATGAGTGTCCAGTAATTTGGCAAAAATATCCCCAGCTCCCCGGAGGCTGTCCTAGCACCCCGGTCATACAAATACTCATTAACAGTTTTTTCTTGTTGGAGCAGGCGGTCAAACATTAAGAGTGTTGAATTCCACCGTGTCGGGCTGTCGCAAATCAAGCGCCTCACTGGCAGGTTGTTTCGATGTTGGATATTGGACAAGTGTGCCATGGCCGTGTAGGAATGCCTGAAATGGCCGCACACCTTCCTGGCCTGCTTCAGGACGTTCTGTAAGCCTGGGTACTTATGGACAAATCGTTGTACAATTAGATTACACACATGTGCCATGCACGGCACATGTGTCAACTTGCCCAATTTCAATGCCGCCACCAAATTACTTCCATTGTCAGAAACAACCTTGCCAATCTCCAGTTGGTGCGGAGTCAGCCACTGATCCACCTGTGCGTTCAGGGCGGTCAGGAGTGCTGGTGCGGTGTGACTCTTCACTTTCAGGCAAGTCAACCCCAAGACGGCGTGACACTGCCGTACCCGGGATGTAGCATAGTACCTGGGGAGCTGGGGGGGTGCAATAGATGTGGAGCAAGACGCAGAAGTTGAAGAGGACTCAGCCGAGGAAGAGGTTATGGAAGAGGAAGGAGTAGGAGGAGTAGAGGAGGTAGCAGCAGGCCTGCCTGCAAGTCGTGGTGGTGTCACCAACTCTTCTGCAGAGCCACGCATTCCATGCTTGTCAGAAGTCAGCAGGTTTACCCAATGCGCAGTGTAGGTGATATACCTGCCCTGACCATGCTTTGCAGACCAGCTATCCGTGGTCATATGGACCCTTGCCCCAACGCTGTGTGCCAGACATGCCATAACTTCCTTTCGAACAACAGAGTACAGGTTTGGGATTGCCTTTTGCGAAAAGAAATTTCTGCCAGGTACCTTCCACTGCGGTGTCCCAATAGATACAATTTTTTTGAAAGCATCAGACTCCACCAGCTTGTATGGTAAAAGCTGGTGGGCTAAGAGTTCAGACAAGAGTCAGACGCCGGGCAAGGGGGTGACTTTGAGAAATTGGCTTCTTACGCTCAAACATGTCCTTGACAGACACCTGACTGTGGGCAGATGACCAGGAACTGCTACATAAGAGAGACTCAGTGGAGGATAGTTGAGAGGGGGCAAGGAGGACAGCACTGGTTGACGTGGCTGAAGATGCTGGAGCAGGAGGAGGAGGGCGGCTTTCACTTTGTGTGCTGCTTCTACTCATGTGTTCTTCCCATCGGCCTTTGTGATGGGAGACCATGTGCCTTCGCAAAGCAGTTGTACCTAGGTGGCTGTTGGACTTCCTTTTGGCACAGGTTGCAAATGGCATCGCTGTTGTCAGAGGCAGACACACAAAAAAAATGCCACACTGCTGAGCTCTGCGATGACGGCATTCTGGTGGTGGCAACAGCATGCGTAGATGGGCGTCGGCATGCTGTCTGGCTGACCCCTGGTGACGATGCATGCTGTCTGACTGTGCCACTAGCTCCTTGAGACGACCTCCCCGTGCTTCCAAATCGTCTCCTCCTCCTCCTCCTCTCTGTCTCCACATCTGAACTGTCCCCCTCTTCTTCTTCTCTTCTAGCAGGCACCCACGTGACATCCACCGACACATCATCATCAACTGCTTCACTTGTATCTGAAACATCAAAAAAGGAAGTAGCAGCGGGTACAACATCATCATCATCATCACACCGTACCTCCATGTCGGTAATGCTGCCTGACTGAGACTGATCACTATTATCTACATCCTCTGTCAATGATGGTTGCGCATCACTCATTTCTTCAAAATGATGTGTCAATAACTCCTGTGACAGATCAAGTGAAGCGGCTGTGGTGCTAGTGTTGGTGGTGGCGACAGGCGGGGGAGTGGCACTGGTCACTTGAGACCTGCCCAAAGCACAGCTGGACGTAGATGGTGCGTCAAGGTTAGGAGGACTAGCAGCGGAAGCTGAAGAAGATTGGGTGTCCTGTGTTAGCCATTCAACTAGGTAATCCTGAGAAGTTTTTGCATCCCCCCTGGCACCCGGCGTCTGAACAATGTGCATATTTGTAGGGTCTAAAGGAATCACAGCACCATGACCACGACCACGGAACCTGCGGGGTGGCCTGCCTCTGCCTGTCATTTTTTTTAAAATGGACACTAACAATACTATTAAACCAATTGAGTGGTGGCACTGTGAAAGTGGGCACAGTATACGCTGTGAGACTGACAACATCAAAAAAGACAGATGTTTTAAAAATCACAAATTGTTATTTTTTTAAAATATTACAACTTACAAGTACTGTGGCAACAAATATGATTGTTTGGCACTATTTGGCAAATGAGCCTGTCTGGCACACATGCTGGGAGAAAGGAAACTGCAAATCAATGGCACTAGGAGACTGAAGAATCACAGTCAAAACAGTTATGATTAACAAAAATTCCAATCCTGTTACAATAAATATGAGTGGTGGCACTAATTGGCTAGTTGGGACTGGCACACAGGCAGGCAGGCAGGAGGAAAATGCAATTCAATCAAGGGCACTAGTAGACTGCAGATTGACAGTCAAAACAGTGATGATGGACAAATTTTGCAATACTATTAAAAGAAATATGATTGCTGGCACTAATTGGATAGTTGGGCCTGGCACACATGCTGGTAGGCAGTAGAAAAGTGCAATTCAATGGCACAAGCAAACTGAGGATTAAGATCAACAATCAAGATTTTTTTAATTGTAATTAGTAACTATACTGTGACAACAATTAGGATTGGTGTAAATAGTTGGCAAGACGGCCTGGCACAAAAGGATGGCAGGCAGGAGGTAGATGCAATTCAAGGACACTAGGAGACTGATTACTGACAGTCTAAACAGTGATGATTGACAATTTTTGCAATACTGTTAACAGAAATATGATTGCTGGCAACAATTGGCTAGGTGTGCCTGGCTCACAGCAGGCTGCAAGGCAGGAGGAAAGTGCTATTCAATGGCACCAGCAAACTGAGGATTCAAATCACAGCAACTATTACCAAAAATGTTAATTTTTAATTATTAGAATAATGTCACAACAAATATGATTGGTGTAAATATTTTTTAAGTATGCCTGGCACACAGGCTTGGAAGGCTGTAGAGAAGTGCAATTCAAAGGCACGAGCAAACTGAGGATAAAGATCATCAACAATCAAGATTTTTTTTAATTGTAATTAGTAACTATACTGTGACAAAAAATTAGGATTGGTGTAAATAGTTGGCAAGACGGCCTGGCACAAAAGGATGGCAGGCAGGAGGTAGATGCAATTCAAGAACACTAGGAGACTGATTACTGACAGTCTAAACAGTGATGATTGACAATTTTTGCAATACTGTTAACAGAAATATGATTGCTGACAACAATTGGCTAGGTGGGGGCCTGGCTCACAGCAGGCTGCAAGGCAGGAGGAAAGTGCTATTCAATGGCACCAGCAAACTGAGGATTCAAATCACAGCAACTATTAACAAAAAATTTAATTTTTAATTATTAGAATACTGTCACAACAAATATGATTGGTGTAAATATTTTTTAAGTAGGCCTGGCACACAGGCTTGGAAGGCTGTAGAAAAGTGCAATTCAAAGGCACGAGCAAACTGAGGATTAAGATCATCAACAATCAATATTTTTTTTTAATTGTAATTTGTAACTATACTGTGACAAAAAATTAGGATTGGTGTAAATAGTTGGCAAGACGGCCTGGCACAAAAGGATGGCAGGCAGGAGGTAGATGCAATTCAAGAACACTAGGAGACTGATTACTGACAGTCTAAACAGTGATGATTGACAATTTTTGCAATACTGTTAACAGAAATATGATTGCTGGCAACAATTGGCTAGGTGTGCCTGGCTCACAGCAGGCTGCAAGGCAGGAGGAAAGTGCTATTCAATGGCACCAGCAAACTGAGGATTCAAATCACAGCAACTATTACCAAAAATTTTAATTTTTAATTATTAGAATATTGTCACAACAAATATGATTGGTGTAAATATTTTTTAAGTAGGCCTGGCACACAGGCTTGGAAGGCTGTAGAAAAGTGCAATTCAAAGGCACGAGCAAACTGAGGATTAAGATCATCAACAATCAATATTTTTTTTTAATTGTAATTTGTAACTATACTGTGACAAAAAATTAGGATTGGTGTAAATAGTTGGCAAGACGGCCTGGCACAAAAGGATGGCAGGCAGGAGGTAGATGCAATTCAAGAACACTAGGAGACTGATTACTGACAGTTTAAACAGTGATGATTGACAATTTTTGCAATACTGTTAACAGAAATATGATTGCTGGCAACAATTGGCTAGGTGGGGGCCTGGCTCACAGCAGGCTGCAAGGCAGGAGGAACGTGCTATTCAATGGCACCAGCAAAATGAGGATTCAAATCACAGCAACTATTAACAAAAATTTTAATTTTTAATTATTAGAATACTGTCACAACAAATATGATTGGTGTAAATATTTTTTAAGTAGGCCTGGCACACAGGCTTGGAAGGCTGTAGAAAAGTGCAATTCAAAGGCACGAGCAAACTGAGGATTAAGATCATCAACAATCAATATTTTTTTTTAATTGTAATTAGTAAATATACTGTGACCAAAAATTAGGATTGGTGTAAAAGTTGGCAAGACGGCCTGGCACAAAAGGATGGCAGGCAGGAGGTAGATGCAATTCAAGAACACTAGGAGACTGATTACTGACAGTCTAAACAGTGATGATTGACAATTTTTGCAATACTGTTAACAGAAATATGATTGCTGACAACAATTGGCTAGGTGGGGGCCTGGCTCACAGCAGGCTGCAAGGCAGGAGGAAAGTGCTATTCAAATGGCACCAGCAAACTGAGGATTCAAATCACAGCAACTATTACCAAAAATTTTAATTTTTAATTATTAGAATATTGTCACAACAAATATGATTGGTGTAAATATTTTTTAAGTAGGCCTGGCACACAGGCTTGGAAGGCTGTAGAAAAGTGCAATTCAAAGGCACGAGCAAACTGAGGATTAAGATCATCAACAATCAAGATTTTTTTTAATTGTAATTAGTAAATATACTGTGACAAAAAATTAGGATTGGTGTAAATAGTTGGCAAGACGGCCTGGCACAAAAGGATGGCAGGCAGGAGGTAGATGCAATTCAAGAACACTAGGAGACTGATTACTGACAGTCTAAACAGTGATGATTGACAATTTTTGCAATACTGTTAACAGAAATATGATTGCTGACAAGAATTGGCTAGGTGGGGGCCTGGCTCACAGCAGGCTGCAAGGCAGGAGGAAAGTGCTATTCAAATGGCACCAGGATTCAAATCACAGCAACTATTACCAAAAATTTTAATTTTTAATTATTAGAATACTGTCACAACAAATATGATTGGTGTAAATATTTTTTAAGTAGGCCTGGCACACAGGCTTGGAAGGCTGTAGAAAAGTGCAATTCAAAGGCACGAGCAAACTGAGGATTAAGATCATCAACAATCAAGATTTTTTTAATTGTAATTAGTAACTATACTGTGACAAAAAATTAGGATTGGTGTAAATAGTTGGCAAGACGGCCTGGCACAAAAGGATGGCAGGCAGGAGGTAGATGCAATTCAAGGACACTAGGAGACTGATTACTGACAGTTTAAACAGTGATGATTGACAATTTTTGCAATACTGTTAACAGAAATATGATTGCTGACAATAATTGGCTAGGTGGGGGCCTGGCTCACAGCAGGCTGCAAGGCAGGAGGAAAGTGCTATTCAAATGGCAACAGCAAACTGAGGATTCAAATCACAGCAACTATTACCAAAAATTTTAATTTTTAATTATTAGAATACTGTCACAACAAATATGATTGGTGTAAATATTTTTTAAGTAGGCCTGGCACACAGGCTTGGAAGGCTGTAGAAAAGTGCAATTCAAAGGCACGAGCAAACTGAGGATTAAGATCATCAACAATCAATATTTTTTTTTAATTGTAATTAGTAACTATACTGTGACAAAAAATTAGGATTGGTGTAAATAGTTGGCAAGACGGCCTGGCACAAAAGGATGGCAGGCAGGAGGTAGATGCAATTCAAGAACACTAGGAGACTGATTACTGACAGTCTAAACAGTGATGATTGACAATTTTTGCAATACTGTTAACAGAAATATGATTGCTGACAACAATTGGCTAGGTGGGGGCCTGGCTCACAGCAGGCTGCAAGGCAGGAGGAAAGTGCTATTCAATGGCACCAGCAAACTGAGGATTCAAATCACAGCAACTATTACCAAAATTTTTAATTTTTAATTATTAGAATACTGTCACAACAAATATGATTGGTGTAAATATTTTTTAAGTAGGCCTGGCACACAGGCTTGGAAGGCTGTAGAAAAGTGCAATTCAAAGGCACGAGCAAACTGAGGATTAAGATCATCAACAATCAATATTTTTTTTTAATTGTAATTAGTAACTATACTGTGACAAAAAATTAGGATTGGTGTAAATAGTTGGCAAGACGGCCTGGCACAAAAGGATGGCAGGCAGGAGGTAGATGCAATTCAAGAACACTAGGAGACTGATTACTGACAGTTTAAACAGTGATGATTGACAATTTTTGCAATACTGTTAACAGAAATATGATTGCTGGCAACAATTGGCTAGGTGGGGGCCTGGCTCACAGCAGGCTGCAAGGCAGGAGGAAAGTGCTATTCAAATGGCACCAGGATTCAAATCACAGCAACTATTACCAAAAATTTTAATTTTTAATTATTAGAATACTGTCACAACAAATATGATTGGTGTAAATATTTTTTAAGTAGGCCTGGCACACAGGCTTGGAAGGCTGTAGAAAAGTGCAATTCAAAGGCACGAGCAAACTGAGGATTAAGATCATCAACAATCAAGATTTTTTTAATTGTAATTAGTAACTATACTGTGACAAAAAATTAGGATTGGTGTAAATAGTTGGCAAGACGGCCTGGCACAAAAGGATGGCAGGCAGGAGGTAGATGCAATTCAAGGACACTAGGAGACTGATTACTGACAGTTTAAACAGTGATGATTGACAATTTTTGCAATACTGTTAACAGAAATATGATTGCTGACAACAATTGGCTAGGTTGGGGCCTGGCTCACAGCAGGCTGCAAGGCAGGAGGAAAGTGCTATTCAATGGCACCAGCAAACTGAGGATTCAAATCACAGCAACTATTACCAAAAATTTTAATTTTTAATTATTAGAATACTGTCACAACAAATATGATTGGTGTAAATATTTTTTAAGTAGGCCTGGCACACAGGCTTGGAAGGCTGTAGAAAAGTGCAATTCTAGGGCACGAGCATTTTTTATTTAAATTAATAACTATACTGTCTGTGACAACAATTATGATTGGTGTAAATAGTTGGCTAGATGGCCTGGCACAAAAGGCTGGCAGTGGCAGGCAGGAGGTAAATGAAATTCAATGGCACTAGGAGACTGAATATTTGCAGTCCAAAAAAATTATGATTTTTTTTTTTAATTACTGTTACAAGAATTGTGATTGGTGCCACTAATTGGCTACTTGGGCCAGGCAGACAGGCTGGCAGATATGAGTCGTGGATGGTAGGTAGGGCAGCAATTTAACACAGTATGCTGTGTAAGTGACAAAAACACACGACTGATAGAAAATTAAGTTACATTACACTAGCAAAATATTTTAAAATTTTAGATTTTAATATTAAAATTATGTTAAGAAGTGCAATGCACATATGACTCTATGAGTGGTCACACTGGCTGGCTGCTACGTAGGGCAGCAATTATAACAACAGTATGCTGTGTAAGTCAGATAGACAGTTAGACACAGGCCTGATAGAAAATACAATTACATTACACTAGCATAATGATTTAAAGATTTTTTTTTGGAAATTTTAAGAAAAAGGTTAAGCACATACATATGAGTCGTGGCTGATAGCCTTGGAAGGGCAGCTATTAAAAACAGTAGGCTCTGTAAGTCGGATACACACACGCCTGATAGAAAATACTATTAGATTACACTAGAAAAATTATTGAAATTATTTTTTTTTGGGGGGGGGGTTAAAAAAAGGTTAAACACATATGAGTCATGGCTCATAGACTAGGGAGGGCAGCAAGTAACACACTAGAGGCTCTCTATGTCAGCAAAACACACAGGCCGGATAGAAAATTATATTAGATTACACTAGCAAACAAATTTAAACTTCTTTTTTTTTATATATTAAAATTAAGGTGAAGGAGAATGGATATGAGTGCTGGGTGGCTGCCTGGCACAGACCAATTAACCAAAAGACTGAAAAAAAGAGGTATATTAATGCTGAGTGAGCCTGACAGACACAGGCATGACAGTAAATGTAATTAGATTACACTAGAAAAATATTTTTTTGTGTTTTTTTTTTTTTAAATTAAAAATAATGTTATAAACGGATATTAACACTGGTGGCTGCTGGCTGGCACAGAGCAATGAACCAGAGTATATGCTGTGTGACACTGGCCTGATAGAAAATGAAAAAAAATTACACTAGAAAAATAATTATATTTTTGGGTTAGTTAAATTTAAACTAATGTTGTTAGGGAGATATCAGTGGTGGCAGTAGTCACAGCATATGCTGTGAGCCTTAAACACACAGCTGAAAGCCAGGCAAATGCTAATAAAAAAAAATGACAAAAAAAAAAAAGGCACGAAATATAGCCCTAAAAAGGGCTTTTTGGGGTGCTGTGCTTGCAGCAGAGATGAGTGGAGTCCTTCTGGACTGTCAATACAGTAGCCTAGCTATGTTTTTCCTATTAATGTCAGGAGCAAAAACACAACACGTCCTCTCATTAAGAAAGCAAGGTCGTTATGAGTCTAAAATGGTGGATTCCGAGTAGCTGGGAGTGTCTGTGAGGGAGTGTCTGATGTTGATTGGCTCTAATGTGTCAGGCGGCTGTGACATAAAGGGTCAAAGTTTCCACAATGATCACACATAGGGGCGGATCGAACATCGCCATGTGTTCGCCCACAAACGCGAACAAGCTATGTTCGCTGTGAACCGTTCGCGGGCGAACAGTTTGGGACATCACTAATCTTATGCTGTCAGCATTTATCAATGTGCAGCGGACATGATCGCTACAGCTGATCATGTCCATTCGCACTTTCATAAATTGGCCCCCGAGTCTTGCAAGACTATCTACAGGGTTTTCAAAGTCATAAAGCTTAGTAGAAATCCATGAGATTACCTGGTTACCTGGTCGTTTTCCAGTGGCTTTGCACTCATTTACCACACCAATTCTTTGTATTGAGAAAATGCAACAGATTTATGTAAATTTGTCAGAAAACATATCAAGCAGCATTTCACATGATTTTTTTAATTTCTAATTAAATGCTTTTCAAAACTTGAAAACCCATTTTGAAAAGTTTTTAACAGCATTACCATTTTTTCCCAGTTTCTTTTTTTTAATACTATTTGTTTCCTGATTTAATAAAATGTTAAGAAATATAGCTCAAATCTCTCTTTAAAACTATGAAATATATATAAAATTAAAATGCAATTAATTAATTTATGGTTGTGATTAAGCATACTAGTACTTTAAAAATCTCATTTATAAAATAAGTAAAAAATATTGCTAACGGTACTAGAGATAATTTGACATTATTAATTACATGTAAACACTTGCATTCAAACAGACAAGGCAGTCAACACCAATGTGCAGCTGTTATAAATCAGAATAACACTTTTAGATTGAAATAGGGTACTGTATTGGATAAAGGGATATCTTATTTACTAATTTCACAAGCAAATATACCAGTTTGGGTACATCAGTGTTAAAGGGACAGGAAACACAGTTTTTTTCATTCATGATTTAGATAGAGCATACAGTTTTAAACAAATTTCCAATTTATTTCTATTTTCTAATTTGCTTAATTATTTAGGTATTCTTTGTTGAAAAGCATAGCTAGGTGGGCTCAACACATGGGCGTTATTTGCTCATTGGTGGCTGCAGATGTAAAAAAGGAAGATATTTTAATTCAGATGCCAATCAGAATGCTAGTCCCAGGACTTGCAAGGGAGTATGCATCTGGCATGTGCAGACTTAGTCATGATATTTCCCCACTCAGTTTAATTAAGTTTACTATGCATTTATTATGATTTGTAGTGATGTCGCGAATTGTTCGCCGGCGAATAGTTCCCGGCGAAAATAGCATGTTTGTGTCCGCCGCGGTGGGCGAACATATGCGATGTTCGATCCGCCCCCTATTCGTCATCATTGAGTAATACTTTGACCCTGTACCTCACAGTCAGCAGGCACATTCCAGCCAATCAGCAGCAGACCCTCCCTCCCAGACCCTCCTACCTCCTGGACAGCATCCATTTTAGATTCATTCAGAAGCTGCATTGTTAGTGAGAGGAGGGACAGTGTCCACTACAGTCCTGAAGGACTCATCTGATCTATGCTGTAAGGACAGCACCCCAAAAAGCCCTTTTTAGGGCTGCTTTTTTTTTCTGTGTAATCTAATTGCAGTTGCCTGCCTGCCAGCGTGTGTGTCAGGCTCACAGCATATACTGTGCCCACTTGCCCAGTGCCACCACTCATATCTGGTGTAACAGTAGTGTAGATTTAAAAAAAACAACACTTTTTTGACTGTGTTAAATAATAGCAGTCAGTTTCCTTCACACGTGTGGGTTTCAGTGCCTGCCTGCCTACCAGGGCACAGTGTCACCCCAGTGCAACTCATATCTGGTGTAACAGTAGTGTAGATTTAAAAAAAACAACACTTTTTTGACTGTGTTAAATAATAGCAGTCAGTTTCCTTCACACGTGTGCGTTTAAGTGCCTGCCTGCCTGCCTGCCAGGGCACAGTGTCACCCCAGTGCAACTCATATCTGGTGTAACAGTAGTGTACATACCTGATGTTTTAAAGCACATTATTCCAAATAATTTAGGAATGTTAGGTGATTTATGCCCTTTATGGATTAAAACCACACTCTGCATCAACTATGTAATTTTCCATGGGAGTTTTGCCATGGATCCTCCTCCGGCATGCCACAGTCCAGGTGTTAGTACCCTTGAAACAACTTTTCCATCACTATTGTGGCCAGAAAGTCCCTGTGGATTTTAAAATTCGCCTGCCTATTGAAGTCTATGGCGGTTCGCCCGGTCCGCCCGTTCGCGAACAGTTGTGGAAGTTTGCGTCCGCCGTTCGCGAACGCAAAATTTTAGGTTCGCGACATCACTAATGATTTGAGTAAATCTCACGAGAACACAGTAAAGAAAAGTGTGATATCATTACTGATCAAGCTTTTTTTTCTTTGTTTACATGCAGCTGACAGTAATTTTAGAAATACTGGCCTAGATTTGGAGTTTGGCGGTAGATGGGCTGTTAACGCTCCACGGGCTTTTTTCTGGCCGCAGCATAAAATTAACTCTGGTATCGAGAGTTCAAAAAAATGCTGCGTTAGGCTCCAAAAAAGGAGATTAGAGCATTTTTACCGCAAATGCAACTCTCGATACCAGAGTTGCTTACGGACGCGGCCAGCCTCAAAAACGTGCTCGTGCACGATTCTCCCATAGGAAACAATGGGGCTGTTTGAGCTGTAAAAAAACCTAACACCTGCAAAAAAGCAGCGTTCAGCTCCTAACGCAGCCCCATTGTTTCCTATGGGGAAACACTTCCTACGTCTGCACCTAACACTCTAACATGTACCCCGAGTCTAAACACCCCTAACCTTACACTTATTAACCCCTAATCTGCTGCCCCCGCTATCGCTGACCCCTGCATATTATTTTTAACCCCTAATCTTCCGCTCCGTACACCGCCGCAACCTACGTTATCCCTATGTACCCCTAATCTGCTGCCCCTAACACTGCCGACCCCTATATTATATTTATTAACCCCTAATCTGCCCCCCTCAACGTCGCCGACACCTGCCTACACTTATTAACCCCTAATCTGCCGAGCGGACCTGAGCGCTACTATAATAAAGTTATTAACCCCTAATCCGCCTCACTAACCCTATCATAAATAGTATTAACCCCTAATCTGCCCTCCCTAACATCGCCGACACCTAACTTCAATTATTAACCCCTAATCTGACGACCGGAGCTCACCGCTACTATAATAAATGGATTAACCCCTAAAGCTAAGTCTAACCCTAACACTAACACCCCCCTACGTTAAATATAATTTAAATCTAACGAAATTAATTAACTCTTATTAAATAAATTATTCCTATTTAAAGCTAAATACTTACCTGTAAAATGCATCCTAATATAGCTACAATATAAATTATAATTACATTGTAGCTATTTTAGGATTAATATTTATTTTACAGGCAACTTTGTAATTATTTTAACCAGGTACAATAGCTATTAAATAGTTAAGAAATATTTAATAGTTACCTAGTTAAAATAATAACAAAATTACCTGTAAAATAATTCCTAACCTAAGTTATAATTAAACCTAACACTACCCTATCAATAAATTAATTAAATAAAATACCTACAATTACCTACAATAAAACCTAACACTACACTATCAATAAATAAATTAAATACAATTACTACAAACTACAAACTACAAATAACTACAATTACATAAACTAACTAAAGTACAAAAACAGCCAATAGAATGCGAGCTCAATCTGATTGGCTGATTGGATCAGCCAATCGGATTGAACTTGATTCTGATTGGCTGATTCCATCAGCCAATCAGAATATTCCTACCTTAATTCCGATTGGCTGATAGAATCCTATCAGCCAATCGGAATTCGAGGGACGCCATCTTGGATGACGTCCCTTAAAGGAACCGTCATTCGTCAGGAGACGCCGGAAGAAGAGGATGGATCCGCGTCGGCTGCTTCAACATGGACCCGCTCCGCACCGGATGGAAGAAGATCGAAGATGCCGCTTGGATGAAGATGTTTGCCGGTCCGGATGTCCTCTTCTTGCCGGATAGGAGGAAGACTTTGGAGCCTCTTCTGGACTTCTTCAGTGGATGTCTAGCCCCCGCTTGGGTTGGATGAAGATATCGGAGCCAGGACCGATCGGTGATACCCGGTGAGGTGAAGACAAGGTAGGAAGATCTTCAGGGGCTTAGTGTTAGGTTTATTTAAGGGGGGTTTGGGTTAGATTAGGGGTATGTGGGTGGTGGGTTGTAATGTTGGGGGGGGGTATTGTATGTTTTTTTTTACAGGCAAAAGAGCTGATTTTCTTGGGGCATGCCCCGCAAAGGGCCCTGTTCAGGGCTGGTAAGGTAAAAGAGCTTTTAAATTTATTAATTTAGAATAGGGTAGGGCATTTTTTTATTTTGGGGGTCTTTGTTATTTTATTAGGGGGCTTAGAGTAGGTGTAATTAGTTTAAAATTGTTGTAATATTTTTCTTATGTTTGTAAATATTTTTTTATTTTTTGTAACTTAGTTCTTTTTTATTTTTTGTACTTTAGTTAGTTTATGTAATTGTAGTTATTTGTAGAAATTGTATTTAATTTATTTATTGATAGTGTAGTGTTAGGTTTTATTGTAGGTAATTGTAGGTATTTTATTTAATTAATTTATTGATAGGGTAGTGTTAGGTTTAATTATAACTTAGGTTAGGACTTATTTTACAGGTAATTTTGTTATTATTTTAACTAGGTAACTATTAAATAGTTCTTAACTATTTAATAGCTATTGTACCTAGTTAAAATAATTACCAAGTTGCCTGTAAAATAAATATTAATCCTAAAATAGCTACAATGTAATTATAATTTATATTGTAGCTATATTAGGATTTTTTTACAGGTAAGTATTTAGCTTTAAATAGGAATAATTTATTTAATAAGAGTTAATTAATTTCGTTAGATTAAAATTATATTTAATTTAGGGGGGTGTTAGTGTTAGGGTTAGACTTAGCTTTAGGGGTTAATACATTTATTAGAATAGCGGTGAGCTCCGGCCGTCAGATTAGGGGTTAATAATTGAAGTTAGGTGTCGGCGATGTTAGGGAGGGCAGATTAGGGGTTAATACTATTTATGATAGGGTTAGTGAGGCGGATTAGGGGTTAATAACTTTATTATAGTAGCGCTCAGGTCCGCTCGGCAGATTAGGGGTTAATAAGTGTAGGCAGGTGTCGGCGACGTTGAGGGGGGCAGATTAGGGGTTAATAAATATAATATAGGGGTCGGCGGTGTTAGGGGCAGCAGATTAGGGGTACATAGGGATAATGTAAGTTGCGGCGGTTTACGGAGCGGAAGATTAGGGGTTAATAATAATATGCAGGGGTCAGCGATAGCGGCAGCGGCAGATTAGGGGTTAATAAGTGTAAGGTTAGGGGTGTTTAGACTCGGGGTACATGTTAGAGTGTTAGGTGCAGACGTAGGAAGTGTTTCCCCATAGGAAACAATGGGGCTGCGTTAGGAGCTGAACGCTGCTTTTTTGCAGGTTTTAGGTTTTTTTTCAGCTCAAACAGAACCATTGTTTCCTATGGGAGAATCGTGCACGAGCACGTTTTTGAGGCTGGCCGCGTCCGTAAGCAACTCTGGTATCGAGAGTTGCATTTGCGGTAAAAATGCTCTACGCTCCTTTTTTGGAGCCTAACGCAGCATTTTTTGGGACTCTCGATACCAGAGTTAATTTTATGGTGCGGCCAGAAAAAACCCAGCGTAGCGTTAACAGCCCATCTACCGCCAAACTCCAAATCTAGGCCTAAATATTTAAAAATGGCAGAGTATTGCATTATATAATTTTGATATGTCAGTATCCCGATACCCCAGGAGAATATCAACAAACAAAGCCTGACATGTTTTGCTTTTAGCTTTATCAAAGGGCAAAAGCGCTCCCATTTCTTCCATTGCTTAAACTCAAAATATTTCTGTTATGACTCTGTTATGATTCAGAGGCATATATGTGCAGCAACCAATAGTGCATTGCTATCCTTCAGGCTCCTCGGCCTATCTGAGTATGCTTTTCAACAAACGATACAAAAAGAACAAAGCACATTAGATTTTAAAAAGAAGTAAGTTGGAAAGTTGTTTAAAGTTGCATGCTCTATCTGAATTATACAAGTTTGATTTTGACTTTACAGTTCCTTTAAGGGGATACTAAACCCTAAGTTTTTCTTTCACGATTCAGATAGAGCATGCAATTTTAAGTAACTTTCTAATTTACTCTTGTTATCAGGTTTTCTTCATTCTTTTTGTATCTTTATTTGAAAAGCAGGAAGGTAAAGCTTAGAAGCTGGCCCATTTTTGTTTCAGAACCCTGGGTAGTGCTTGCTGATTGGTGGCTACATTTAGCCACCCATCGGCAAAAGCTACCCAGGTGCTGAAACAAAAAAGGGCCAGCTCCAAAACTTAGATTTCTGCTTTTCAAATAAAGATACCAAGAGAATTAAGAAAAATTGATAATAGGAGTAAATTAGAAAGTTGCTTAAAATTGCATGCTCTATCTGAATCATGAAAGAAAAAAATCTGGGTTTAGTACCCCTTTAAAATGTACTCTCAAATACCAATACAAAGTAGTAATACAGCACCCCCACCTCCCCCACTAAGGTGAGATCAACAGTTTAGGTTTGTTTTTTGGTGGCTTTTTGATAGCCTATAAGTTAGATATTTTTAGACTTCTCTTCACCATATCATACAGCGTATCCTGTCCTTAGAAGACCATCTCTCATTATAGTGCTTCACTAACCTCAGCCATTGACAAACTGCTAACTACCTCTAAGGCCAACTCGCTGTATAATCAAACCCAAATTTAGCATATGTGGCTGATACATTATTTGCAGAAATGTCCTGCACTGCTAAACAGCATTAACAATAAATTCTCTTCTCAACAGTCTTTCTGCCCTACAAGTTTAGGTTAAGGTCCTACTTCACTGTCCTCAGCCTCACTAAGAAGAAACTTATATGAACGATACCCACCAATCCTAAATGTATATTCTCTGCATTAAATGCCATTTTCTTTCCCAGTACCACCTTCCTCTTACCATAAGACTTTGCTGTCCTCTTCAAAAACACTCATCTGAAAATGTAGTCACCAAACTGAAGAATGATCTGCTCACAGCAACTAAATCTAACGAGTATTCCTTCCTGTAAATTCTTCCTGATCGATCTGCAGCAGATATTGATGACCACCCTTGCAATCACCCCATTAATTAAATCTGACCAAGACCTTCCCTTTCCAGCTCTGAGTACTTCCTCACATTTACATCTATAGGACTTTAATAGACTTTCATCGGTTATGTGGATTTTTTTGCCTTGCTTTGTAGGACTTGCCTCAAGCTCTTCATGGTTACTATCCTATATAATAAAAGACAAGAGTTTGTCTGAAGCCGTCATGCGCAGTTCAGACAAACTCTTGCCGCGAGGACCCGGCAGCTCAGCTGACAGACAGAGGCGCGCGAGGACCCGGCAGCTCAGCTGAAAGACAGAGGCGCGCGAGGACCCGGCAGCTCAGCTGAAAGACAGAGGCGCGCGAGGACCCGGCAGCTCAGCTGAAAGACAGAGGCGCGCGAGGACCCGGCAGCTCAGCTGAAAGACAGAGGCGCGCGAGGACCCGGCAGCTCAGCTGAAAGACAGAGGCGCGCGAGGACCCGGCAGCTCAGCTGAAAGACAGAGGCGCGCGAGGACCCGGCAGCTCAGCTGAAAGACAGAGGCGCGCGAGGACTAAGGATACACAATGGGTAATAATGACATATGGGGGTACTAAGGATACACAATGGGTAATAATGACATAAGGGGCACTAAGGATACACAATGGGTAATAATGACATAAGGGGCATTAAGGATACACAATGGGTAATAATGACATAAGGGGCACTAAGGATACACAATGGGTAATAATGACATAAGGGGCATTAAGGATACACAATGGGTAATAATGACATAAGGGGCACTAAGGATACACAATGGGTAATAATGACATAAGGGGCATTAAGGATACACAATGGGTAATAATGACATAAGGGGCACTAAGGATACACAATGGGTAATAATGACATAAGGGGCACTAAGGATACACAATGGGTAATAATGACATAAGGGGCACTAAGGATACACAATGGGTAATAATGACATAAGGGGCATTAAGGATACACAATGGGTAATAATGACATAAGGGGCACTAAGGATACACAATGGGTAATAATGACATAAGGGGCATTAAGGATACACAATGGGTAATAATGACATAAGGGGCACTAAGGATACACAATGGGTAATAATGACATAAGGGGCATTAAGGATACACAATGGGTAATAATGACATAAGGGGCATTAAGGATACACAATGGGTAATAATGACATAAGGGGCATTAAGGATACACAATGGGTAATAATGACATATGGGGCACTAAGGATACACAATGGGTAATAATGACATAAGGGGCATTAAGGATACACAATGGGTAATAATGACATAAGGGGCACTAAGGATACACAATGGGTAATAATGACATAAGGGGCACTAAGGATACACAATGGGTAATAATGACATAAGGGGCACTAAGGATACACAATGGGTAATAATGACATAAGGGGCATTAAGGATACACAATGGGTAATAATGACATAAGGGGCACTAAGGATACACAATGGGTAATAATGACATAAGGGGCATTAAGGATACACAATGGGTAATAATGACATAAGGGGCACTAAGGATACACAATGGGTAATAATGACATAAGGGGCATTAAGGATACACAATGGGTAATAATGACATAAGGGGCACTAAGGATACACAATGGGTAATAATGACATAAGGGGCACTAAGGATACACAATGGGTAATAATGACATAAGGGGCACTAAGGATACACAATGGGTAATAATGACATAAGGGGCACTAAGGATGCACAATGGGTAATAATGACATAAGGGGGCACAAAGGAAACACAATGGGTAATAATGACATAAGGGGGCACTAAGGATACACAATGGGTAATAATGACATAAGGGGGCACTAAGGATACACAATGGGTAATAATGACATAAGGGGGCACTAAGGATACACAATGGGTAATAATGACATATGGGGGGTACTAAGGATACACAATGGGTAATAATGACATATAGGGGCACTAAGGATACACAATGGGTAATAATGACATATGGGGGTACTAAGGATACACAATGGGTAATAATGACATAAGGGGCACTAAGGATACACAATGGGTAATAATGACATAAGGGGCATTAAGGATACACAATGGGTAATAATGACATAAGGGGCACTAAGGATACACAATGGGTAATAATGACATAAGGGGCACTAAGGATACACAATGGGTAATAATGACATAAGGGGCACTAAGGATACACAATGGGTAATAATGACATAAGGGGGTACTAAGGATGCACAATGGGTAATAATGACATAAGGGGCACTAAGGATACACAATGGGTAATAATGACATAAGGGGCACTAAGGATGCACAATGGGTAATAATGACATAAGGGGGCACAAAGGAAACACAATGGGTAATAATGACATAAGGGGGCACTAAGGATACACAATGGGTAATAATGACATAAGGGGGCACTAAGGATACACAATGGGTAATAATGACATAAGGGGGCACTAAGGATACACAATGGGTAATAATGACATAAGGGGCACTAAGGATACACAATGGGTAATCACATATGGGGCACTAAGGATACACAATGAGTAATAATGACATATGGGGGGTACTAAGGATACACAATGGGTAATAATGACATAAGGGGGCACTAAGGATACACAATGGGTAATAATGACATAAGGGGCACTAAGGATACACAATGGGTAATGACATATGGGGCACTAAGGATACACAATAAGTAATAATGACATATGGGGGGTACTAAGGATACACAATGGGTAATAATGACATATAGGGGCACTAAGGATACACAATGGGTAATAATGACATAAGGGGGCACTAAGGATACACAATGGGTAATAATGACATATGGGGGCACTAAGGATACACAATGGGTAATAATGACATAAGGGGCACTAAGGATACACAATGGGTAATAATGACATATGGGGGTACTAAGGATGCACAATGGGTAATAATGACATAAGGGGGCACTAAGGATACACAATGGGTAATGACATATGGGGCACTAAGGAGAGAGAGAGAGAGAGAGAGAGAGAGAGAGAGAGATTTAAATATAACACAACACAACACGGCCCGTGTTAACGGGCTTTAGGACTAGTTGTTATTAATTTGCATAATTCCATAGAACTGATTCCCTAAAAACACAGCTGTTCAGCGAAGCATACAACCTGTATAAAACCTTTTATTTTTCACATTTTCTCCACTCTTCTTTTGTAATTTCTTTGGTATTTAAGCTTGTGAGCTACATTTGATAAAGTTTGTATAAATCAGTTGGTAACTCATGGGCAGGGCTCATTAATCTGTTATCATTTGTATAATTGCCTTATTGTAAATAGTACTTTGTACACATGCACCTAATGTGACAGCACTGTAGAATAAATAAAGGATATAATAATAATAATAGACACATTTTCTTAAAGGGACACTGAACCCAAAAATGTTTCTTTCGTGCTTCAGATAGAGCATGCAATTTTAAGCAACTTTCTAATTTACTCCCATTTTCTTTATTCTCTTGGTATCGTTATCTGAAATGCAAGAATGTAAGTTTAGATGCCAGCCCATTTTTGGTGAACAACCTAGGTTGTTCTTGCTGATTGGTGGATAAATTCACCTACCAATAAGCAAGTGCTGTCCAGTGTGCTGAACCAAAATTTAGCTTAGATGCCTTCTTTTTCAAATAAAGATACCAAGAGAATGAAGAAAAATCGATAATAGGAGTAAATTAGAAAGTTGCTTAAAATTGCATGCTCTATCTGAATCACGAAAGAAAAAAATTGGGGTTCAGTATCCCTTTAATCTCTCAGCAAGAAACAGTTGACAGTTTTACATAATAAAATACATTTTAATAAACAAACATGATTTATCTGAACACTTAATTATTCTGTCATGTATATTATTATTCAGTAATGGCTCAAGCTAATTTTGAGGTTTGCTTGAACATTAAATAAATTAGCCATACCTTAACATATGACATGGCAATAAAATAGGCTGGCACCTGTTATAACTAATACATGAAAAGACTGTACTGTAGGATACATAATAAAATAAAATGGACAACTTATATTTTATTTGTTAACTTGCTCTCGTTTTGCAGAATACTTTTCATTTCTGAAGGTAATTTAAAAGTGCTAATTCTGCTATAACACTTTGCTTTAAGTGGAATTTCAAGAAAGGGTGCAACGAAAAACCCTTCAGTTGTCATTAATTAGCATGAAAAGTGCTCCTATATTAGCATAAACATTAAGATAATTGTCTGTAATCAACAGTGTGAAACTTTAATTATTTTACTGTGTTAGAAAAGAAGAAATGAACAAATTTAATTTTAAGTCTAGTAAGTTCCACAAAAATATCTCTATAAGACAATGTTATTAGCATATTTATTTTCTTTTTTTAAGAGTTTGGCTGGGGTTTATATACTGATACAGTGAACAATGGTTCAATGGTCTAAGAGCTTTTGAAAATACCATAAACCCTGTTTATTAATGGTGTAAATCTTTAAATTTAGAGTCATCAACTCTTGCCAAGTCTCACAAAGTCAGATGTAAATTCCAATCAATATGGCTCTCTGTATTTTCTAAAGCCGAAGAGGTTTATACCAATCTTGCTGTTTTAAAGGGACCTTGACACTAAATAAATTCCATGCACCCTCTAATCATGGGTGCAACCATTTTTGAACTTAGGTTACACTGCAGGTTTCTGTAGGAGAGTTGCTGCACATGCGCAAACACATCAGCTCTAGAATCCAGTGAAAGCTAGATTTCAACATGACGGCACCCATGACTAGAGGGAGGCAGGTATTAACCTTTAATATTATGCTTATAAAAAGCATTTAAGGCTAGATTACAAGTGGAGCTCAAAATATTGCTTTTGCAAAAGCTATATTTGAGCTCCACTGAGTAATACCAGCGCATGTTACTGTGCGCTGGTATTATGAGTTAGTCGCAATGCGAATGCGACCTCGCGTTCGCATTGCTGGCAAGCATTGTGCTCACAAGAGCCCGCTTCCATAGGCTCCAATGGGAGCCTCGTTCTCAAGCCGTGAGACACGGCATGAGTACTTGCGCAGTGAAGGGGTATGTCACGTAGTGATGGCAGCAAACTGAAAAGTGCCTTTACATTTGTGCGTTTGCGCACTCGCAATAAATTAGCTCTCCACTTGTAATCGGGCTCTAAGTTTTTAATGTACCTTTATATACTATATTAAGCCGATTCAGAATTCAGTATGCACAATGCATAATTTATAAAACACATTTCTTCCCACCCTTATTCCTATCCATCCTTAACAAATGATTTTTATTACAGTATTTATCAAGACCTTCAAATGCTTCAAAACTCCTTTTCGTCATTATAGAACAGTTGAAAAAGAATACAAAAATCCTAAAGATGTATACATTTACAAAAGTACAACACATGGACTTTTCTTGCCAATTTACTAGTTGCAGCCCAATCCATCTCCTCCTTAATAGATGGTTTTCCGATCAAATCCTAATAAACTTCTTTACAGTTGTACAAAACAGCACATCTAAACTGCACAAGAAGTAAGTTTTCAAAGCACTATCTATATTATTTTGATTGAGGTATCATTGGCCTAGATTCAATAAAATTTATTCATGACACTAATATCTCACAGATAAAAAACTTGCCGAAACATTGTAACTCAATTATTGCATAATTCAAAGAGATTTCTACCCACCCCTCATCATATCCGTAAATTGCCAGTAACCTTACTTTCTAATCAGGGGAGCAGTATCTTTCTTGCAACCATTTAACTCTCGGCACATAGGGCAGGGCAAACTCCACTTTGAAGGATACTGGCATCACAAAAACAAAAATGTCACTCCCTTGATAAAGTAGTTCACTTCTAACACATGCACAAAAGAAAACATGATGGATAAAATAAAAATCGAAAAAGCAACGACTTTGGCTTTGAAATAGTGAGATTCAGCCATAAGACAAGATACTTCAGAGGCAATATGAAGTTCACATGCTTGGTGTTAGTGTAGGTAAAAAAAAATACTGACCACATCCCTCTGAACACCATGAATAAATGCTGACAGTTGATTTTGTTCATGTCTACAATGTCCCTGAGATACCCCTAGTTCTATCCAGCATGAAAACATTTCCGTAACAAAATAGACATGGGAATATTTTACAGTTTCAAACATTTAAAGGGACCTGAAACCCAATATTTATTTTGATTTATTTTTGTGATTCAGACAGAGCATGAATTTTTTTTAAAGTTTTTAATATACTGCTATTATCAAATTTACAGTGTTCTCATGTTATTCTTTGTTGATGAAATATCTAGATAGGTAGCATGCACATTTCTGCAGCAGTACATGAGAGGAAATACTGCTGCCATCTTCTGTTCTGTTCTTGTAAATGTATATTAGTTATAAAAAAAAAACTGACATATATTGTTCCAGTCACGTACACACTCCTACACCTTCCTAACTGCTTTTTAACAAAAGAACAAAGTAAATTTGACAACAGAAGTCAATTGGAAAGTGCTTGGGACTGGAAAATGTTTGGATTTTGGAATAAAAAGGGGAAATTGAAGGGGCACTCTAATTAATTATCAAGGGGGGAATAGGTATCCTTTGTATAAATTGCTAGGTAGGCTCAGAGGCATTTCAACTCTCTGTTCTTTAGTCCTTAAAGGGACAGTCAAGTCCCAAAAAAACTTTCATGATTCAAATAAGGCATGTCATTTAAACAACTTTCCTAATTACTTTTATAACCAATTTTGCTTTGTTCTTTTGGTATTCTTAGTTGAAAGCTAAACCTAGGAGGTTTATATGCTAATTTCTTAGACCTTGAAGGCCGCCTCTAATGCATTTTGACAGTTTTTCACTATTAGAGGGCATTAGTTAATGTGTTTCATATAGATAACATTGAGCTCATGCACATGAATTACAGAGGAGTGAGCACTGATTGGCTAAAATGCAAGTCTGTCAAAAGAACTGAAATAAGGGGGCAGTCTGCAGAGGCTTAGATACAAGGTAATTACAGAGGTAAAATATATATTATTATGTGTTGGTTATGCAAAACCGGGGAATGGGTAATTAAGGGATTATCTATCTTTTATAACAACAAAAATTCTGGTGTTGACTGTCCCTTTAAGTAGGCTTACTTCTGATTGCTTTCTGAGCTGGGGCCAATCGGTTAAGAAAACCGCTCTTGTTTTATTATATATGTATTTAAAGGGACCATTATATTTCCCTCTATGTATAGTCCCCTTAGTTCAGAAAGTTTATTATTGTCAATCTATCACACAATAATGGAAGACAAATGTGCATAATGAGTGTGAATTTTATAAGAGTTGTGGAATATTAAGATGTATATATTTGTTACTACACTTTCTTCTGCCTAGATTAATACCTTGGGTTGTCTACAGTACTGTAATCAGAAAGGTAATCGTGACTATCATTTCATTTGCTTTTCAGAGCACAAAAACAAAACCATAGGTGAAGTCAGAGAAGATAAATATTAATAAAAGTCTGGATTTTGGAATAGTTCCAGATTTAAGAATTCTGGATTTGGGGATTTGTTCCTGTATGATATTTCTTGTAACTTTGTGATTCTTGTAACACTTGGTAGAAAATAATGATAAAATTTACTTATGTAGTCAAGTGCAATTAAAAAAATAGAGGCTTCTTTAGAAATAACTTTAATGATTTATTATACATATTTTTCTTTGGAAACCTGAAAAAAAAGGTTTGCATTTGACCGTTTTATTTGGGAAGGAATTATGTATTTTAAACACTTTTTTTTCTTCTATTGTATGTATTTATAACGTTAATGGGATCACTTTACAGTTGTGTTGTAATTTATAAGATCATAACTGGAAGAGAAAGTTTTTTTAATTAAAATAATCAACTAAAATATTAATCACATAATAGATGTTTAATGTAGATAATCCAATGATGCTTTCATAGCAACTTCAACTCTTAGAAAACTAATATAGAAAATTATTGATTTGGTCAAAAAAAATGGATCAATACTTCAGAACACAAATCGCATTTTATATATTCCTAATACAAAAAAATAAAACATCATAAGTGTTGGTTGACTAATTTTATTATTTCATTTCTTTATTGAATGTCTTACTTTTTGATCCTGAAGTTTCGATTTAATTTGCCTTAATAGATAAAAAGGATAATCCTTCTTTAAAAATAAAATTAAGGAATATTTGCTTAAAAGCATTCAGATTATTATACAGTATAAATAGTTTTTATATGCCTTGTGTCATTTATCATTGGTGTCCTTAACATTCATAGAGGTTTGAATACCAATGTAATTCTACACTGAATATTTTGATGTTAATATTCTTTATTTAGATTGATCAGTTGTATGACACCCGGTAAACTATTATATTCAAGAAGATTTTTTATGTAAACTCACCTTTTCTTTTTTAACTATCTTTAACTTATTGAACATATTTTACTAAACTTCAAACACTTCCATCATGGGTGTCTTTTCTACTTCAATAAAGTATCTTTATAAAATGTCTTGCATGGCTTTTAAGTTTGAGGCCATTCCAATCAATAAGGAAACCATGTGTTATGTATTTGTCCTGTAGCTTTACAAAACATTAAAAGGACATTAAACACATCTTGCTAAAAAAACATAATTTATGTAAGAACTTACCTAATAAATCAATTTCTTTCATATTGGTAAGAGTCCATGAGCTAGTGACGTATGGGATATACAATCCTACCAGGAGGGGCAAAGTTTACCAAACCTCAAAATGCCTATAAATACACCCCTCACCACACCCACAATTTAGTTTAACGAATAGCCAAGTAGTGGGGTGATAGAAAAAGGAGTAAAAAGCATCAAAAAAAGGAACTGGAAATAATTGTGCTTTATACAAAAAAAACATAACCACCATAAAAAGGGTGGATCTCATGGACTCTTGCCAATATGAAAGAAATTAATTTATCAGGTAAGTTCTTACATAAATTATGTTGACTTTAATTTGATTGGAAAGAGTCCATGAGCTAGTGACGTATAGGATAGTAATACCCAAGATGTGGAACTCCGAAGAAGAGTCACTAGAGAGGGAGGGATAAAAAATAATAACAGCCATTTTCCGCTGAAAAAATTAAATCCACAACCCATAAAATAAGTTTTTCTCATAAAAGCAGAGGAATCAAACTGAAACAGCTGCCTGAATAACTTTTCTACCAAAAACTGCAAATACATCAAAAAGGTAGAATTTAGTAAATGTATGCAAGGAAGACCAAGTTGCTGCTTTGCAAATCTGATCAACTGAAGATTCATTCTTAAAAGCCCACAAGTGGAGACTTATCTAGTAGAATGAGCTGTGATTCTCTGAGGCGGGACCTGACCCAATTCCAAATAAGCCAGATGAATCAAAAGCTTTAACCAAGATGCCAAGGAAATGGCAGAAGCTTTCTGATCTTTCTTAGAATCAGAAAGACAACAAATAGACTAGAAGGCTTCCTGAAATCTTTAGTAGCTTCAACATAATATTTCAAAGCTCTTACAACATCCAGAGAATGTAAGAATCTCTCCAAAGATTTCTTAGGATTAGGACACAAAGAGGGAACAACAATTTCCCTATTAATGTTGTTAGAATTCACAACCTTAGGTAGAAATGTAAATGAAGTTTGCAAAACTGCCTTATCCGGATGGAAAATCAGAAAAGGAGACTCACAAGAAAGAACAGATAATTCGGAAACTCTTCTAGCAGAAGAGATGGCCAAAAGGAACAACACTTTAAAAGAAAGTAGTTTAATGTCTAAAGAATGCATAGGCTCAAATGGAGGAGCCTGTAAAGCCTTCAAAACCAAATTAAGACTCCAAGGAGGAGAGATTGATTTAATGACAGGCTTGATATGGACCAAAACCTGTACAAAATAGTGAATATCAGGAAGTTTAGCAATCTTTCTATGAAATAAAACAGAAAGAGCAGAGATTTGTCCTTTCAAGGAACTTGTAGACAAACCTTTATCCAAACCATCCTGAAGAAACTGTAAAATTCTAGGAATTCTAAAATAATGCCAGGAGAATTTATGAGAACACCATGAAATATAAGTCTTCCAAACTCGATAATAAATCTTCCTAGAGACAGATTTACGAGCCTGTAACATAGTATCAATCACTGAGTCAGAGAAACCTCTATGACTAAGCACCAAGCATTCAATTTCCATATATTCAAATTTAATGATTTGAGATCCTGATGGAAAAACGGCCCTTGAAACAGAAGGTCTGGTTTTAAAGGAAGTGGCCAAGGTTGGCAACTGGACATCCAGACAAGATCTGCATACGAGAACCTGTGAGGCCATGCTGGTGCTACCAGAAACACAAACAATCGTTCCATGATGATCTTGGAGATCACTCTTGGAAGAAGAACTAGAGGCGGGAAGATATAAGCAGGTTGGTAACACCAAGGAACTGCTAACACATCCATTGACTCCGCCTGAGGATCCCTGGACCTGGACAGGTACCTGGGAAGTTTCTTGTTTAGATGTGAAGTCATCACTTCTATTTCTAGAAGACCCCACATCTCAACAATCTGAAAAAACACATCTGGATGGAGCGACCACTCCCCCGGATATAAAGTCTGACGGCTCAGATAATCCGCTTCCCAATTGTCTACACCTGGGATATGTCCCGCAGAAATAAGACAAGAGCTGGATTCCACCCAAGAAAGAAACCAAGATACTTATTTCATATCTAGGGGACAGTGAGTTCCACCCTGATGATTGACATATGCCACAGTTGTGATATTGTCTGTCTGAAAATAAATGAACGGTTCTCTCTTCAACAGAGGCCAAACCTGAAGAGCCCTGAAAATAGCATGGAGTTCTAAAATATTGATTGGTAACCTTGCCTCTTGAGATTTCCAAACCCCTTGTGCTGTCAGAGATCCCCAGACAGCTCCCCAACATGAAAGACTTGCATCTGTTGTTATCACAGTCCAGGTTGGACAAACAAAAGAGCCCCCTTGAACTATACAATGGTGATCTAACCACCAAGTCAGAGAGAGTTGAATATTGGGATTTAAGGATATTAATTGTGATATATTTGTATAATCCCCGCACCATTGATTCAGCATACAAAGCTGGCGAGGTCTCATATGAAAACGAGCAAAGGGGATCGCGTCCGATGCTGCAGTCATGAGACCTAAAACTTCCATGCACATAGCTACTGAAGGGAATGATTGAGACTGAAGGTTCCGACAAGCTGAAACCAACATCTCTTGTCTATTAGACAGAGTCATGGATACTGAATCTATCTGGAAACCTAAAAAGGCGACCCTTGTCTGAGGAATAAAGGAACTCTTTGGTAAATTGATCCTCCAACCATGTCTTTAAAGAAACAACACTAGTTGATTTGTGTGAGATTTGGCAGAATGTAAAGACTGAGCTAGTACCAAGATATCGTCCAAATAAGGAAACACTGCAATACCCTGTTCTCTGATTACAGAGAGTAGGGTACTGAGAACCTTTGAAAAAGCCTTGGAGCTGTCACTAGGCCAAATGCAAGAGCGACAAATTGATAATGCTTGTCTAGAAAAGAGAATCTCAGAAACCGATAGTGGTCTGGATTAATTGAAATATGAAGATATGCATCCTGTAAGTTTATCGTGGACATATAATGACCTTGCTGAACATAAGGCAGAATAATCCTTATAGTCACCATTTTGAAAGTTCGCACTCTTATAAAACGATTCAAAATTTTCTGATCCAGAACTGGCCTGAATACATTTTCATTTTTTGGGACAATGAACAGATTTGAATAAAACCCCAGACCCTGTTCCTGAAATGGAACTGGTATGATTACCCCTGAAAGCTCTAGATCTGAAACACACTTCAGAAAAGCTTGAGCCTTCACTGGATTTTCTGGGACATGAGAGAGAAAAAATCTTCTCACAGGAGGTCTTACTCTGAATCCTATTTGATACCCTTGAGATACAATACTCTGAATCCATTGATTTTGGACAGAATCTGCCCAAATGGCTTGGAAAAATTTTAATCTGCCTCCCACCAGCTGAACTGGAATGAGGGCCGCAACTTCATGCAGACTTGGGGGCTGGATTTGTTTTCTTAAACTGCTTGGATTTATTCCAACTTCAATTGGAACCAGATTCTTTAGGGAAAGGATTGGATTTCTGTTCCTTATTCTGTCGAAAAGAATGAAAACTTCAGATTTACCCTTTGATCTCTTATCCTGAAGTAAAGAAACTCCCTTCCCTCCAGTGACAATTGAAATAATCTAATCCAACTGAGAACCAAACAAATTGTTACCTTGGAAAGAAAGAGATAGTAATCTAGATGTAGATACCATGTCAGCATTCCAATATTTGAGCCACAAAGCTCTTCTAGCTAAAATAGCTTAAGACATAGATCTAACATGAATTTTGATGATATCAAAAATGGCATCACAGATAAAATGATTAGCATGTTAAAGCAAGCAAACAATGCTAGACAAATCAGGGTCTGTTTCCTATTGCGCTAAGCTTTCCAACCAAACTTTTGATGCAGCTGCAACATCAGCCATAGAAATGGCAGGCCTGAGAAGATATCCAGAATATAAATAAGCTTTCCTTAGATAAGATTCAAGTTTCCTATCTAAAGGGTCCTTCAAGGAAGTACTATCTTCCATAGGGATAGAAGTACGTTTGGCAAGAGTAGAAATAGCCCCATCAGATCCAATCAACCAATAGGATTGAGCTTGCATTCTATTAGCTGATTGGAACAGCCAATAGAATGCAAGCTCAATCCTATTGGCTGATTGGATCAGCCAATAGGATTGAAGTTCAATCCTATTGGCTGATTGCATCAGCCAATAGGATTTTTTCAACCTTAATTTCTGATTGGCTGATAGAATTCTATTAGCCAATCGGAATCTAAGGGACACCATCTTTGATGACGTCATTTAAAGGAACCTTCATTCGGGAAGAAGACTTCATTCGAAGAGGATGCTCCGCGCCGGATGTCTTGAACATGGACCCGCTCCACACCGGATGGATGAAGATAGAAGATGCCATCTGGATGAAGACTGCCCGTCTGGAGGACCACTTCTCCTGGCTTGGATGAGTACTTCTCCCGGCTTCATTGAGGATGGATATTGGCTCTTCAAAACTGTAAGTGGATCTTAAGGGGTTAGTGTTAGGTTTTTTAAGGGGTTATTGGGTGGGTTTTATTTTTAGCTTAGGGTTTGGGCCGCAATAGAGCTAAAATCCCTTTTAAGGGCAATGCCCATACAATTGCCCTTTTAAGGGCAATGGGGAGCTTAGGTTTTTTTAGTTAGAGTTTTAATTGGGGGGTTTGGTTGTGTGGGTGGTGGGTTTTACTGTTGAGGGGGATTGTTTGTATTTTTTTTTTCTGGTAAAAGAGCTGATTTCTTTGGGGCAATGCCCCGCAAAAGGCCCTTTTAAGGGCTATTGGTAGTTTAGTTTAGGCTAGGGTTTTTTTATTTTGGGGGGGCTTTTTTTATTTTGATAGGGCTATTAGATTAAGTGTAATTAGTTTAAATATCTTATAATTTGTTTTCTATTTTGTGTAATTTAGTGTTTTTTTGTAATTTAGGTAATTTATTTACTTTAGGTAATTGATTTAATTGTAGTCTAGTGATAGGTGTTATTGTAACTCAGGTTAGGTTTTATTTTACAGGTAAATTTTTATTTATTTTAGCTAGGTAGTTATTAAATAGTTAATAACTATTTAGTAACTATTCTACCTAGTTAAAATAAATACAAAGTTGGTATTTTCTGATCCAGAACTGGCCTGAATACATTTTCATTTTTTGGGACAATGAACAGATTTGAATAAAACCCCAGACCCTGTTCCTGAAATGGAACTGGTATGATTACCCCTGAAAGCTCTAGATCTGAAACACACTTCAGAAAAGCTTGAGCCTTCACTGGATTTTCTGGGACATGAGAGAGAAAAAATCTTCTCACAGGAGGTCTTACTCTGAATCCTATTTGATACCCTTGAGATACAATACTCTGAATCCATTGATTTTGGACAGAATCTGCCCAAATGGCTTGGAAAAATTTTAATCTGCCTCCCACCAGCTGAACTGGAATGAGGGCCGCAACTTCATGCAGACTTGGGGGCTGGATTTGTTTTCTTAAACTGCTTGGATTTATTCCAACTTCAATTGGAACCAGATTCTTTAGGGAAAGGATTGGATTTCTGTTCCTTATTCTGTCGAAAAGAATGAAAACTTCAGATTTACCCTTTGATCTCTTATCCTGAAGTAAAGAAACTCCCTTCCCTCCAGTGACAATTGAAATAATCTAATCCAACTGAGAACCAAACAAATTGTTACCTTGGAAAGAAAGAGATAGTAATCTAGATGTAGATACCATGTCAGCATTCCAATATTTGAGCCACAAAGCTCTTCTAGCTAAAATAGCTTAAGACATAGATCTAACATGAATTTTGATGATATCAAAAATGGCATCACAGATAAAATGATTAGCATGTTAAAGCAAGCAAACAATGCTAGACAAATCAGGGTCTGTTTCCTATTGCGCTAAGCTTTCCAACCAAAATTTTGATGCAGCTGCAACATCAGCCATAGAAATGGCAGGCCTGAGAAGATATCCAGAATATAAATAAGCTTTCCTTAGATAAGATTCAAGTTTCCTATCTAAAGGGTCCTTCAAGGAAGTACTATCTTCCATAGGGATAGAAGTACGTTTGGCAAGAGTAGAAATAGCCCCATCAGATCCAATCAACCAATAGGATTGAGCTTGCATTCTATTAGCTGATTGGAACAGCCAATAGAATGCAAGCTCAATCCTATTGGCTGATTGGATCAGCCAATAGGATTGAAGTTCAATCCTATTGGCTGATTGCATCAGCCAATAGGATTTTTTCAACCTTAATTTCTGATTGGCTGATAGAATTCTATTAGCCAATCGGAATCTAAGGGACACCATCTTTGATGACGTCATTTAAAGGAACCTTCATTCGGGAAGAAGACTTCATTCGAAGAGGATGCTCCGCGCCGGATGTCTTGAACATGGACCCGCTCCACACCGGATGGATGAAGATAGAAGATGCCATCTGGATGAAGACTGCCCGTCTGGAGGACCACTTCTCCTGGCTTGGATGAGTACTTCTCCCGGCTTCATTGAGGATGGATATTGGCTCTTCAAAACTGTAAGTGGATCTTAAGGGGTTAGTGTTAGGTTTTTTAAGGGGTTATTGGGTGGGTTTTATTTTTAGCTTAGGGTTTGGGCCGCAATAGAGCTAAAATCCCTTTTAAGGGCAATGCCCATACAATTGCCCTTTTAAGGGCAATGGGGAGCTTAGGTTTTTTTAGTTAGAGTTTTAATTGGGGGGTTTGGTTGTGTGGGTGGTGGGTTTTACTGTTGAGGGGGATTGTTTGTATTTTTTTTTTCTGGTAAAAGAGCTGATTTCTTTGGGGCAATGCCCCGCAAAAGGCCCTTTTAAGGGCTATTGGTAGTTTAGTTTAGGCTAGGGTTTTTTTATTTTGGGGGGGCTTTTTTTATTTTGATAGGGCTATTAGATTAAGTGTAATTAGTTTAAATATCTTATAATTTGTTTTTTATTTTGTGTAATTTAGTGTTTTTTTGTAATTTAGGTAATTTATTTACTTTAGGTAATTGATTTAATTGTAGTCTAGTGATAGGTGTTATTGTAACTCAGGTTAGGTTTTATTTTACAGGTAAATTTTTATTTATTTTAGCTAGGTAGTTATTAAATAGTTAATAACTATTTAGTAACTATTCTACCTAGTTAAAATAAATACAAAGTTGCCTGTAAAATAAACATAAACCCTAAGCTAGCTACAATGTAACTATTAGTTATATTGTAGCTAGCTTAGGGTTTATTTTACAGGTAAGTATTTAGTTTTAAATAGGAATTATTTATTTATTAATAGTAGGTTCTCTTTAGATTTATTGCAATTATATTTAAGTTAGGGGGTGTTAGGGTTAGGGGTTAATACATTTAGTATAGTGGCGGTGACGTTGGGGCGGCAGATTAGGGGTTAATAAATGTAGGTAGGTGGCGGCGATGTTAGGGGCGGCAGATTAGGGGTTAATAATATTTAACTAGTGTTTGCGATGCGGGGGTTTAGGGTTAATATGTTTATTATAGTGGCGGCGATGTCTGGAGCGGCAGATTAAGGGTTAATAATTTTATTATAGTATTTGCGATGTGGGAGGGCCTCGGTTTAGGGTTTAATAGGTAGTTTATGGGTGTTAGTGTACTTAGCACTTTAGTTATGAGTTTTATGCTACGGCTTTGTAGTGTAAAACTCATAACTACTGACTTTAAAATGCGTTACGAATCTTGTGGGATAGGCTGTACCACTCACTTTTTGGCCTAAAAAAAAAGCTTGTTATACCAGCGTTATGGAAGTCCCATTGAAAAAAGACTTTATGCAAATTGCATAAGTTGATTTGCGGTAAGGCCAAAAAAGTGTGTGGGACAGCTGTACCTACAAGACTCGTAATAGCATTGGTAGTAAAAAAAGCAGCGTTATGAGCCTTAACGCTGCTTTTTTACTCATAATGCAAAACTCGTAATCTAGCCGACTGATTTTTAGTGTCATGGATGTTTGCAAAATAAAAAAGAATTAGAGAGGTAGAGATCCAGAATTGCAGTTGTTATATGAAGAAACAGACATTATCTATGAACAGCAAACATTATACCCTAAGGGCCTAAAAGGGACATGAAACCCAACATTTTTATTTCATGATTCAGATAGAGCATACAATTTTAAACAATTTTTTATTTTACTTATATTATCTAATTTGTTTCATTTTATTAGTATCATTTGTTGAATGAGTAGCAATGAACTACTAGTTTCTAACTGAACTGAATGGGTGAGCCAATGACAATCGGTAAATATATGCAGCCACCAATCAGCAGCTAGAACCTAGGTTCTTTGCTGTTCCTGAGCTTACCTAGAAAAACCTTTCAGCAAGGGATAGCAAGAGACGGAAGCAAATTAAATAATACTGTAGATGTAAATTGGAAAGTTGTTTAAAATTGTATTCTCTATCTGAACCATGAATGAAAATTTTAGGGTTTCACGTCCCTTTAATGCTGAGTTAGAAATTAACCAATTTCTAAATGGAAAAAATGCCTAAATAATTTTTAGAAATTTCAAAGTTATCCCATCTATATATGTTGTTTGGTCCCAGAGTGAACGCGCAGTTATTTGTTTTAGTCTTTGGACAAATTTATACAAAATCAAGAGGTGTTTAATAACCATTTAAAGATCCATAATAGCCAAAAGAATTACACACTGTAATTTCCACGTAATTTTAAGAATATTGAATATTGAAGCACTGTGTGTTCCAATAGTAAACTGCCACTGATCCAGTCAGCAGTGCTAGTTGCACATATGAGTCGTGCGACTAGCACTGCTGTTTAGACTAGCTCCATGGGTTATGAGTAGTGATGTCTCGAATTGTTCGCCGGCGAATAGTTCCCGGCAAACATAGCTTGCGATGTTCGATCCGCCCCCTATTCGTCATCATTGAGTAAACTTTGACCCTGTATCTTACAGTCTGCAGACACATTCCAGCCAATCAGCAGCAGACCCTCCCTCCCAGACCCTCCCAGCACCTGGACAGCAGCCATTTTAGATTCATTCAGAAGCTGCTTTCTTAGTGAGAGGAGGGACAGTGTAGCTGCTGCTGATTTAATAGGGAAATTGATAGCTAGGCTGGTGTATTCAGTGTCTACTATAGTCCTGCAGGACTCATCTGATCTCTGCTGTAAGGACAGCATCCCAAAAAGCCCTTTTTAGGGCTAGAACATCAGTCTGTTTTTTTTCCCTGTGTAATCTAATTGCAGTTTCCTGCCTGCCTGCCTGCCTGCCAGAGTGTGTGTCAGGCTCAAAGCGTATACTGTACCCACTTGCCCAGTGCCCCCACTCATATCTGGTGTAACAGTAGTGTAAATTAAAAAAAAAAAAACTTTTTTGACTGTGAAACATCAGTCTGCTTGTGTAATCAAATTGCAGTTGCCTGCCTGCCAGCGTGTGTGCCAGGCTCACAGCATATACTGTGCCCACTTGCCCAGTGCCACCACTCATATCTGGTGTAACAGTAGTGAAAATTTAAAAAAAAACTTTTTTGACTGTGAAACATCAGTCTGCTTGTGTAATCTAATTGCAGTTGCCTGCCTGCCAGCGTGTGTGCCAGGCTCACAGCGTATACTGTGCCCACTTGCCCAGTGCCACCACTCATATCTGGTGTAACAGTAGTGTAAATTTAAAAAAAAAAAAATTTGACTGTGAAACATCAGTCTGCTTTTTTGTGTCAGGCTCACAGCTTATACTGTGCCCACTTGCCCAGTGCCACCACTCATATCTGGTGTAACAGTAGTGTAGATTTAAAAAAACAACACTTTTTTGACTGTATTAAATAATAGCAGTCAGTTCACACGTGTGCGTTTCAGTGCCTGCCTGCCAGGGCACAGTGTCACCCCAGTGCAACTCATATCTGGTGTAACAGTAGTGTTGATTTAAAAAAAAAAACAGCTTTTTGGCTGTGTTAAATAATAGCAGTCAGTTTCCTTCACACGTGTGCGTTTCAGTGCCTGCCTGCCAGGGCACAGTGTCACCCCAGTGCAACTCATATCTGGTGTAACAGTAGTGTACATACCTGATGTTTTAAAGCACGTTATTCCAAACAATTTAGGAATGTTAGGTGATTTATGCCCTTTATGGCTTCAAAACAGACTCTGCATCAACTATGCAATTTTACATGGGAGTTTTGCCATGGATCCCCCTCCGGCATGCCACAGTCCAGGTGTTAGTCCCTTTGAAACAACTTTTCCATCACTATTGTGGCCATAAAGAGTCCCTGTGGGTTTTAAAATTCGCCTGTTAATTGAAGTCAATCGCGGTTCGCCCGGTTTGCCCGTTCGCAAACAGTTGCGGAAGTTCGTGTCTGCTGTTCGCGAACGCAAATTTTTAGGTTCGCGACATCACTAGTTATGAGCGGCACTTCTATTGTGTGTTTAAACTCTTTGCAGGGTTAAAACACACAGTGGTGTATGCTCTAATTTTTTAATTTATGATTTAAACAGAGCATATATTTTTAAACAACTTTCCAATTTACTTCTATTATCAAATTAGCTTCATTCTCTTCATATCCTTTATTGAAGGAGCAGAAATGCACTACAAGGAATACATCAGTAAGCCAATGAAAAGAGGCATATATATGCAGCCACCAATCAGCAACTAGCTCTCAGCCCCCGAGCCTACCTTCATTTCATCAAAGAAAAGAAAAGTAAGCAAATACGATAATAAAAGTTGTTTAAAAGTGTATGCACAATCTGATTCATGATGAAAAAATGTTGGTTTCATGTCCCTTTAATGACACTAATGCAATGCCTTGATAGAATTTAACAACTGTGCCCTGATCCAGAACAAAAATCTCTTCTCTGATTTTTAGGCTTTTCTCTTTATTTTTTACACCGATGCCTATTTCAAAGGCATGTTTGACTGTTCACGCATGTGTTTTTTTATCCCCTTAAGTCTCAGCCATTACACACAACCAGGCTAGAGCTGATTGGTACATTTTACTTTTGTGGCATTACAATATATAATATAAATAAATTAGATATAATTAGTTAGGAATTAGCAATTAATGAGTTAATAATGAGTTGTCTCCTTCAAGGACATTTACATTCATAGGAATATTGAACAGTTGCTCATGTCAATCAAAACAAAAATTAGACTTATAGTTAGAAAACTTTATTTTAACTTTCTATTATGTCATGCCATTGAGTTTAGCATGAGTAGAGTTAAAATAGAATCATCTATACGTCATGCAACTTGGTTAAAGCCTTATGAGGAAACTGCTGTATAGATTTAGCCTTTTGCAATTATGGTATTGATCCTGAATCTTAAGGTATTGTATCATATTAATTTTTATACTTGTTAGTAATAATTAATCATTTGTGTCAACTAATATTTGATAGTTGTGGGTTTTGTTTAATCTGTAAAGTAACCCAGATTAAATGCTGTCTGAGGTTACAAGAAAATTGGGGTATAAAATACCTATAATTAAGGAAAATATATTCCTCTCTTTCCTTTGAGCGGATATATACATCTGTTACTGATGACTCATCATTTGACAACCGTCTATATTATTTAATATTATAATAATACGGCTGCTTTTGCATATCAATTTTAACTTTTTTTCTGTGAGGTTTCCATTCAAACCATATATTGTGTTTTGTATTTTTAGCAGTCCATGCCACCTTATGAATTGAAAAACAATAAATAATAAAATAAAAAAAGTAATTAATTAATTGATCGGTTATTACTTTCATTATCAGTTATCACTGTGTGGCTTATTTAGGAATTGTTTATGGAACAAATTATATTATATGCAGCATTTGTTTGTTGTTGTGACCTCTGATTTATACATGGGGGCTGTTGTCAGGTTAAATGCCAGATAAGGGTATACTTGAACCTAGTAGAGGGGGATATATTTCTATCGTTCCCTTCTGGGATCACTTCTTTCTATTGGTTAATATTGATTTGCTTATAACTCTGTGCACTACACACTTACAACTAATTAATTTCAGTAAGTGGGAATAAACCTTAGCTATATATGAAATTCTAGTGGCAGTCATTCCTATATTCAATATATATATATATATATATATATATATATATATATATATATATATATATATATATATAAATTTATTGGAACGTGAAATATTCATATTTTCATGGCGGGTTAGTGCATTTGAGAATATGCGATCAGGTTTGTGAGCGAGTAGGGTGTTAGGTTTTCTACACTTTTCTTTTGTCATTGACTTCTTTGTGTTAAACCCGTTTTTTTAGCGGGCAATACGCGCGCTGCCCAATGCTCACTTCTAACACAGTTGGTAGGGTTTCTTTCAACTTTGTTGCTCCATTAGCTTACTTTCATTACTTAGATTACTTTCAACTTGTACTACGAGCACTACTGGACGTGAGCAAAAAGCTCACTTTTAGCGCAGTTAACGCTCAAGCGGGAGCATTAAATAACGCTCCACTTGTAATCTAGCTCATTATGTGCTAAATTACAAGTGGCACACTAACTTTTTCTCATGAGCGATTTAGGGTTTATCGTGGCTGTTTGCTAACATACGGCTAGATTTAGAGTTTTGTCGGTAACGACCCGCGTAGCTAACGCATGCTTTTTTTCCCCCGCACCTTTTAAATACCGCTGGTATTTAGAGTTCACAGAATGGCTGGTTTTTAGTGCGTTAGGCTCCAAAAAGGGAGCGAAGAGCATATTTACTGCCACTGCAACTCTAGATACCAGCGGTGCTTACGGACGCGGCCAGCTTCAAAAACGTGCTCGTGCACGATTCCCCCTTAGGAAACAATGGGGCTGTTTGAGCTGGAAAAAAACCTAACACCTGCAAAAAAGCAGCGTTCAGCTCCTAACGCAGCCCCATTGTTTCCTATGGGAAAACACCTAACACTAACACTCTAACATGTACCCCGAGTCTAAACACCCCTAACCTTACACTTATTAACCCCTAATCTGCCACCCCCGTTATCGCTGACTCCTGCAAATTATTATTAACCCCTAATCTGCCGCTCCGTATATCGCCGCCACCTACATTATCCCTATGTACCCCTAATCTGCTGCCCCTAACACCGCCGACCCCTATATTATATTTATTAACCCCTAATCTGCCCCCCCAACATCGCCTCCACTTACCTACAATAATTAACCCCTAATCTGCCGACCGGACCGCACCGCAACTCTAATAAATGTATTAACCCCCTAAAGCTAAGTCTAACCCTAACACTAACACCCCCCTAAGTTAAACTTTGACCCTGTATCTTACAGTCTGCAGACACATTCCAGCCAATCAGCAGCAGACCCTCCCTCCCAGACCCTCCCAGCACCTGGACAGCAGCCATTTTAGATTCATTCAGAAGCTGCTTTCTTAGTGAGAGGAGGGACAGTGTAGCTGCTGCTGATTTAATAGGGAAATTGATAGCTAGGCTGGTGTATTCAGTGTCTACTATAGTCCTGCAGGACTCATCTGATCTCTGCTGTAAGGACAGCATCCCAAAAAGCCCTTTTTAGGGCTAGAACATCAGTCTGTTTTTTTTCCCTGTGTAATCTAATTGCAGTTTCCTGCCTGCCTGCCTGCCTGCCTGCCAGAGTGTGTGTCAGGCTCAAAGCGTATACTGTACCCACTTGCCCAGTGCCACCACTCATATCTGGTGTAACAGTAGTGTAAATTAAAAAAAAAAAACTTTTTTGACTGTGAAACATCACTCTGCTTATGTAATCAAATTGCAGTTGCCTGCCTGCCAGCGTGTGTGCCAGGCTCACAGCATATACTGTGCCCACTTGCCCAGTGCCACCACTCATATCTGGTGTAACAGTAGTGAAAATTTAAAAAAAAAAACTTTTTTGACTGTGAAACATCAGTCTGCTTGTGTAATCTAATTGCAGTTGCTTGCCTGCCAGCATGTGTGCCAGGCCCACTTGCCCAGTGCCACCACTCATATCTGGTGTAACAGTAGTGTAAATTTAAAAAAAAAACTTTTTTGACTGTGAAACATCAGTCTGCTAGTGTAATCTAATTGCAGTTGCCTGCCTGCCAGCGTGTGTGCCAGGCTCACAGCGTATACTGTGCCCACTTGCCCAGTGCCACCACTCATATCTGGTGTAACAGTAGTGTAAATTTAAAAAAAAAAAACTTTTTTGAGTGTGAAACATCAGTCTGCTAGTGTAATCTAATTGCAGTTGCCTGCCTGCCTGCCAGCGTGTGTCAGGCTTACAGCGTATACTGTGCCCACTTGCCCAGTGCCACCACTCATATCTGGTGTAACAGTAGTGTAAATTTAAAAAAAAACTTTTTTGACTGTGAAACATCAGTCTGCTTGTGTAATCTAATTGCAGTTGCCTGCCTGCCAGCGTGTGTGCCAGGCTCACAGCGTATACTGTGCCCACTTGCCCAGTGCCACCACTCATATCTGGTGTAACAGTAGTGTAAATTTAAAAAAAAAAAAAATTTGACTGTGAAACATCAGTCTGCTTTTTTGTGTCAGGCTCACAGCTTATACTGTGCCCACTTGCCCAGTGCCACCACTCATATCTGGTGTAACAGTAGTGTAGATTTAAAAAAAAAAAAACTTTTTTGACTGTGTTAAATAATAGCAGTCAGTTCACACGTGTGCGTTTCAGTGCCTGCCTGCCAGGGCACAGTGTCACCCCAGTGCAACTCATATCTGGTGTAACAGTAGTGTTGATTTAAAAAAAAAAACAGCTTTTTGGCGGTGTTAAATAATAGCAGTTTCCTTCACACGTGTGCGTTTCAGTGCCTGCCTGCCAGGGCACAGTGTCACTCCAGTGCAACTCATATCTGGTGTAACAGTAGTGCACATACCTGATGTTTTAAAGCACGTTATTCCAAACAATTTAGGAATGTTAGGTGATTTATGCCCTTTATGGCTTCAAAACAGACTCTGCATCAACTATGCAATTTTCCATGGGAGTTTTGCCATGGATCCCCCTCCGGCATGCCACAGTCCAGGTGTTAGTCCCCTTGAAACAACTTTTCCATCACTATTGTGGCCATAAAGAGTCCCTGTGGGTTTTAAAATTCGCCTGTTAATTGAAGTCAATCGCGGTTCGCCCGGTTTGCCCGTTCGCAAACAGTTGCGGAAGTTCGTGTCTGCTGTTCGCGAACGCAAATTTTTAGGTTCGCGACATCACTAGTTATGAGCGGCACTTCTATTGTGTGTTTAAACTCTTTGCAGGGTTAAAACACACAGTGGTGTATGCTCTAATTTTTTAATTTATGATTTAAACAGAGCATATATTTTTAAACAACTTTCCAATTTACTTCTATTATCAAATTAGCTTCATTCTCTTCATATCCTTTATTGAAGGAGCAGAAATGCACTACAAGGAATACATCAGTAAGCCAATGAAAAGAGGCATATATATGCAGCCACCAATCAGCAACTAGCTCTCAGCCCCCGAGCCTACCTTCATTTCATCAAAGAAAAGAAAAGTAAGCAAATACGATAATAAAAGTTGTTTAAAAGTGTATGCACAATCTGATTCATGATGAAAAAATTTTGGTTTCATGTCCCTTTAATGACACTAATGCAATGCCTTGATAGAATTTAACAACTGTGCCCTGATCCAGAACAAAAATCTCTTCTCTGATTTTTAGGCTTTTCTCTTTATTTTTTACACCAATGCCTATTTCAAAGGCATGTTTGACTGTTCACGCATGTGTTTTTTTATCCCCTTAAGTCTCAGCCATTACACACAACCAGGCTAGAGCTGATTGGTACATTTTACTTTTGTGGCATTACAATATATAATATAAATAAATTAGATATAATTAGTTAGGAATTAGCAATTAATGAGTTAATAATGAGTTGTCTCCTTCAAGGACATTTACATTCATAGGAATATTGAACAGTTGCTCATGTCAATCAAAACAAAAATTAGACTTATAGTTAGAAAACTTTATTTTAACTTTCTATTATGTCATGCCATTGAGTTTAGCATGAGTAGAGTTAAAATAGAATCATCTATATGTCATGCAAATTGGTTAAAGCCTTATGAGGAAACTGCTGTATAGATTTAGCCTTTTGCAATTATGGTATTGATCCTGAATCTTAAGGTATTGTATCATATTAATTTTTATACTTGTTAGTAATAATTAATCATTTGTGTCAACTAATATTTGATAGTTGTGGGTTTTGTTTAATCTGTAAAGTAACCCAGATTAAATGCTGTCTGAGGTTACAAGAAAATTGGGGTATAAAATACCTATAATTAAGGAAAATATATTCCTCTCTTTCCTTTGAGCGGATATATACATCTGTTACTGATGACTCATCATTTGACAACCGTCAATATTATTTAATATTATAATAATACGGCTGCTTTTGCATATCAATTTTAACTTTTTTTCTGTGAGGTTTCCATTCAAACCATATATTGTGTTTTGTATTTTTAGCAGTCCATGCCACCATATGAATTGAAAAACAATAAATAATAAAATAAAAAAATTAATTAATTGATCGGTTATTACTTTCATTATCAGTTATCGCTGTGTGGCTTATTTAGGAATTGTTTATGGAACAAATTATATTATATGCAGCATTTGTTTGTTGTTGTGACCTCTGATTTATACATGGGGGCTGTTGTCAGGTTAAATGCCAGATAAGGGTATACTTGAACCTAGTAGAGGGGGATATATTTCTATCGTTCCCTTCTGGGATCACTTCTTTCTATTGGTTAATATTGATTTGCTTATAACTCTGTGCACTACACACTTACAACTAATTCATTTCAGTAAGTGGGAATAAACCTTAGCTATATATGAAATTCTAGTGGCAGTCATTCATATATTCAATATATATATATATATATATATATATATATATATATATATATATATATATATAATTTTATTGGAACGTGAAATATTCATATTTTCATGGCGGGTTAGTGCATTTGAGAATATGCGATCAGGTTTGTGAGCGAGTAGGGTGTTAGGTTTTCTACACTTTTCTTGTGTCATTGACTTCTTTGTGTTAAACCCGTTTTTTTAGCGGGCAATACGCGCGCTGCCCGATGCTCACTTCTAACACAGTTGGTAGGGTTTCTTTCAACTTTGTTGCTCCATTAGCTTACTTTAATTACTTAGATTACTTTCAACTTGTACTACAAGCACTACTGGACGTGAGCAAAAAGCTCACTTTTAGCGCAGTTAACGCTCAAACGGGAGCATTAAATAACGCTCCACTTGTAATCTAGCTCATTATGTGCTAAATTACAAGTGGCACACTAACTTTTTCTCATGAGCGATTTAGGGTTTATCGTGGCTGTTTGCTAACATACGGCTAGATTTAGAGTTTTGTCGGTAACGACCCGCGTAGCTAACGCATGCTTTTTTTTCCCCGCACCTTTTAAATACCGCTGGTATTTAGAGTTCACAGAATGGCTGGTTTTTAGTGCGTTAGGCTCCAAAAAGGGAGCGTAGAGCATATTTACTGCCACTGCAACTCTAGATACCAGCGGTGCTTACGGACGCGGCCAGCTTCAAAAACGTGCTCGTGCACGATTCCCCCATAGGAAACAATGGGGCTGTTTGAGCTGGAAAAAACCTAACACCTGCAAAAAAGCAGCGTTCAGCTCCTAACGCAGCCCCATTGTTTCCTATGGGAAAACACCTAACACTAACACTCTAACATGTACCCCGAGTCTAAACACCCCTAACCTTACACTTATTAACCCCTAATCTGCCACCCCCGCTATCGCTGACCCCTGCAAATTATTATTAACCCCTAATCTGCCGCTCCGTACACCGCCGCCACCTACATTATCCCTATGTACCCCTAATCTGCTGCCCCTAACACCGCCGACCCCTATATTATATTTATTAACCCCTAATCTGCCCCCCCAACATCGCCTCCACCTACCTACAGTAATTAACCCCTAATCTGCTGACCGGACCGCACTGCAACTCTAATAAATGTATTAACCCCTAAAGCTAAGTCTAACCCTAACACTAACACCCCCCTAAGTTAAATATAATTTAAATCTAACGAAATAAATTAACTCTTATTAAATAAATTATTCCTACTTAAAGCTAAATACTTACCTGTAAAATAAATCCTAATATAGCTACAATATAAATTATAATTATATTGTAGCTATTTTAGGATTAATATTTATTTTACAGGCAACTTTGTATTTATTTTAACCAGGTACAATAGCTATTAAATAGTTAATAACTATTTAATAGCTACCTAGTTAAAATAATTACAAAATTACCTGTAAAATAAATCCTAACCTAAATTACAATTAATCCTAACACTACACTATCAATAAATAAATTAAATAAAATACCTACAATTATCTACAATTAAACCTAACACTACACTATCAATAAATTAATTAAATACAATACCTACAAATAAATACAATGAAATAAACTAACTAAAGTACAAAAAATAAAAAAGAACTAAGTTACAAAAAATAAAAAAATATTTACAAACATTAGAAAAATATTACAACAATTTTAAACTAATTACACCTACTCTAAGCCCCCTAATAAAATAACAAAGACCCCCAAAATAAAAAAAAATGCCCTACCCTATTCTAAAATTAAAATAGAAAAGCTCTTTTACCTTACCAGCCCTGAAAAGGGCCCTTTGCGGGGCATGTCCCAAAGAATTCAGCTCTTTTGCCTGTAAAAAAAAAAACATACAATACCCTCCCCCCAACATTACAACCCACCACCCACATACCCCTAATCTAACCCAAACCCCCCTTAAATAAACCTAACACTAAGCCCCTGAAGATCTCCCTACCTTATCTTCACCACACTGGGTATCAGCGATCCGTCCAGCGATCAGCCAATCAGATTGAGCTCGCATTCTATTGGCTGATCGGAACAGCCAATAGAATGCGAGCTCAATCTGATTGGCTGATCGGATCAGCCAATCGGATTGAACTTGAATCTGATTGGCTGATTCCATCAGCCAATCAGAATTTCCTACCTTAATTCCGATTCGCTGATAGAATCCTATCAGCCAATCGGAATTCGAGGGACGCCATCTTGGATGACGTCCCTTAAAGGAATCGTCATTCGTTGGGAAGTCGTCGGTGAAGATGGATGTTCCGCGTCGGCGGGATGAACTACATTGATCCGGAAGAAAGAAGATTGAAGATGCCGCTTGATAGAAGACTTCAGTCGGATCATGGACCTCTTCAGCTCCCACTTGGATGAAGACTTCAGCCGGATCATGGACATCTTCAGCCCCCCGCTTGGGCTTGGATCAAGACATCGGAGGCTCTTCTGGATCGATCGGTGAACCCGGTGTGGTGAAGACAAGGCAGGGAGATCTTCAGGGGCTTAGTGTTAGGTTTATTTAAGGGGGGTTTGGGTTAGATTAGGGGTATGTGGGTGGTGGGTTGTAATGTTGGGGGGGGTATTGTATTTTTTTTTTTTATAGGCAAAAGAGCTGAATTCTTTGGGGCATGCCCCGCAAAGGGCCCTTTTCAGGGCTGGTAAGGTAAAAGAGCTTTTCTATTTTAATTTTAGAATAGGGTAGGGCATTTTTTTATTTTGGGGGTCTTTGTTATTTTATTAGGGGGCTTAGAGTAGGTGTAATTATTTTAAAATTGTTGTAATATTTTTCTAATGTTTGTAAATATTTTTTTATTTTTTGTAACTTAGTTCTTTTTTATTTTTTGTACTTTAGTTAGTTTATTTCATTGCATTTATTTGTAGGTATTTTATTTAATTAATTTATTTATAGTGTAGTGTTAGGTTTAATTGTAACTTAGGTTAGGATTTATTTTACAGGTAATTTTGTAATTATTTTAACTAGGTAACTATTAAATAGTTATTAACTATTTAATAGCTATTGTACCTGGTTAAAATAATTACAAAGTTGCCTGTAAAATAAATATTAATCCTAAAATAGCTACAATATAATTATAATTTATATTGTAGCTATATTAGGGTTTATTTTACAGGTAAGTATTTAGCTTTAAATAGGAATAACTTATTTAATAAGAGTTAATTTATTTTGTTAGGTTTAAATTATATTTAAGTTAGGGGGGTGTTAGGGTTAGACTTAGCTTTAGGGGTTAATACATTTATTATAGTAGCGGTGTGGTCCGGTCGGCAGATTAGGGGTTAATAATTGTAGGTAGGTAGAGGCGACGTTGGGGGCGGGAGATTAGGGGTTAATAAGTATAATATAGGGGTCGTCTGTGTTAGGGGCAGCAGATTAAGGGTACATAGGTATAATGTAGGTTGCGGCGGTGTACTGAGCGGCAGATTAGGGGTTAAAAAAATATGCAGGTGTCAGCGATAGCGGGGGCGGCAGATTAGGGGTTAATAAATATTATGTAGGTGTCGGTGGTATTAGGGGCAGCAGATTAGGGGTACATAGGGATAACGTAGGTGGCGGCGGTGTGCGGTCGGCAGATTAGGGGTTAAATTTTTTTAATAGAGTGGCGGCGATGTGGGGGGGCCTCGGATTAGGGGTACATAGGTAGTTTATGGGTGTTAGTGTACTTTAGAGCACAGTAGTTAAGAGCTTTATAAACCGGCGTTAGCCCAGAAAGCTCTTAACCACTGACTTTTTTCTGCGGCTGGAGTTTTGTCGTTAGATCAGCCACGACTCTAAATACCGGCGTTAGAAAGATCTCATTGAAAAAATAGGATACGCAAATGGCGTAGGGGGATCTGCGGTATGGAAAAGTCGCGGCTGCAAAGTGAGCGTTAGACCCTTTCCTGACTGACTCTAAATACTAGCGGTAGCCCAAAACCAGCGTTAGGAGCCTCTAACGCTGGTTTTGACGGCTAACGCCAAACTCTAAATCTAGCCGATATATTCCTATATATATATATATCTGTATATATCTATACCTATATAAAATCATCTATAAATATATATATATATATATACACACACAGGTATATAGGTATAGATATTTATATTTTTTTTAAAAAATCAGATACATCTAGAAATATATATTTATAAATATATAGAACATATTCTGGTATGTGAAGAACATAGGAATGTGAAATATTCATATTTTTATGTTTGGTTAACACCAAGAAAATGTGATTGAGTTTGCGCGTGATTAGGGTGTTAGGGTTTTATCACTTTTCTTACTCCATTGACTTCCATGGGGAAATATATTAACACTGTTGCAAAATTCTAACTGTTTTTTTTGCATGCATCTGGTTAGCACTTGTGCAAAAACTTTTTACTTTCATCTTCTAATACGCGCACTACATGACACACGAAAAAAAATTACTTCTAGCACAATGCATGATTGAAAGCAATAAATAGTGCTCCACTCTTAATCTTGCACTATATATGCATTTAGCTGTTATAGTATCTGTTTAAATATACACAGGTCAAGTATTACGAATACTAAAGCAAAGTAAGCTTAAACGTATACAACAAGGAGGAAACATAAAGGCTAGAGACATAGTTGTTGCCTACAAAAATAAAAGGACCGGTAAACATTTCTTTTTAACACACTCTTCAAATGAATTATTTTAATAATATACGGCTAGATTTAGAGTTTTGCGGCCAAAGGGGTGCATTAGCTACGCGTGTATTTTTTCTCCCGCACCTTTTAAATACCGCTGGTATTTAGAGTTCACAGAAGGGCTGCGTTAGGCTCCAAAAAGGGAGCGTAGAGCATATTTACCGCCACTGCAACTCTAAATACCAGCGGTGCTTACGGACGCGGCCAGCTTCAAAAACGTGCTCGTGCACGATTCCCCCATAGGAAACAATGGGGCTGTTTGAGCTGAAAAAAAACCTAACACCTGCAAAAAAGCAGCGTTCAGCTCCTAACACAGCTACATTGTTTCCTATGGGGAACACTTCCTATGTCTGCACCTAACACCCTAACATGTACCCCGAGTCTAAACACCCCTAACCTTACACTTATTAACCCCTGTCATGCCATTGAGTTTAGCATGAGTAGAGTTAAAATAGAATCATCTATATGTCATGCAAATTGGTTAAAGCCTTATGAGGAAACTGCTGTATAGATTTAGCCTTTTGCAATTATGGTATTGATCCTGAATCTTAAGGTATTGTATCATATTAATTTTTATACTTGTTAGTAATAATTAATCATTTGTGTCAACTAATATTTGATAGTTGTGGGTTTTGTTTAATCTGTAAAGTAACCCAGATTAAATGCTGTCTGAGGTTACAAGAAAATTGGGGTATAAAATACCTATAATTAAGGAAAATATATTCCTCTCTTTCCTTTGAGCGGATATATACATCTGTTACTGATGACTCATCATTTGACAACCGTCAATATTATTTAATATTATAATAATACGGCTGCTTTTGCATATCAATTTTAACTTTTTTTCTGTGAGGTTTCCATTCAAACCATATATTGTGTTTTGTATTTTTAGCAGTCCATGCCACCATATGAATTGAAAAACAATAAATAATAAAATAAAAAAATTAATTAATTGATCGGTTATTACTTTCATTATCAGTTATCGCTGTGTGGCTTATTTAGGAATTGTTTATGGAACAAATTATATTATATGCAGCATTTGTTTGTTGTTGTGACCTCTGATTTATACATGGGGGCTGTTGTCAGGTTAAATGCCAGATAAGGGTATACTTGAACCTAGTAGAGGGGGATATATTTCTATCGTTCCCTTCTGGGATCACTTCTTTCTATTGGTTAATATTGATTTGCTTATAACTCTGTGCACTACACACTTACAACTAATTCATTTCAGTAAGTGGGAATAAACCTTAGCTATATATGAAATTCTAGTGGCAGTCATTCATATATTCAATATATATATATATATATATATATATATAAATTTATTGGAACGTGAAATATTCATATTTTCATGGCGGGTTAGTGCATTTGAGAATATACGATCAGGTTTGTGAGCGAGTAGGGTGTTAGGTTTTCTACACTTTTCTTGTGTCATTGACTTCTTTGTGTTAAACCCGTTTTTTTAGCGGGCAATACGCGCGCTGCCCGATGCTCACTTCTAACACAGTTGGTAGGGTTTCTTTCAACTTTGTTGCTCCATTAGCTTACTTTAATTACTTAGATTACTTTCAACTTGTACTACAAGCACTACTGGACGTGAGCAAAAAGCTCACTTTTAGCGCAGTTAACGCTCAAACGGGAGCATTAAATAACGCTCCACTTGTAATCTAGCTCATTATGTGCTAAATTACAAGTGGCACACTAACTTTTTCTCATGAGCGATTTAGGGTTTATCGTGGCTGTTTGCTAACATACGGCTAGATTTAGAGTTTTGTCGGTAACGACCCGCGTAGCTAACGCATGCTTTTTTTTCCCCGCACCTTTTAAATACCGCTGGTATTTAGAGTTCACAGAATGGCTGGTTTTTAGTGCGTTAGGCTCCAAAAAGGGAGCGTAGAGCATATTTACTGCCACTGCAACTCTAGATACCAGCGGTGCTTACGGACGCGGCCAGCTTCAAAAACGTGCTCGTGCACGATTCCCCCATAGGAAACAATGGGGCTGTTTGAGCTGGAAAAAAACCTAACACCTGCAAAAAAGCAGCGTTCAGCTCCTAACGCAGCCCCATTGTTTCCTATGGGAAAACACCTAACACTAACACTCTAACATGTACCCCGAGTCTAAACACCCCTAACCTTACACTTATTAACCCCTAATCTGCCACCCCCGCTATCGCTGACCCCTGCAAATTATTATTAACCCCTAATCTGCCGCTCCGTACACCGCCGCCACCTACATTATCCCTATGTACCCCTAATCTGCTGCCCCTAACACCGCCGACCCCTATATTATATTTATTAACCCCTAATCTGCCCCCCCAACATCGCCTCCACCTACCTACAGTAATTAACCCCTAATCTGCTGACCGGACCGCACTGCAACTCTAATAAATGTATTAACCCCTAAAGCTAAGTCTAACCCTAACACTAACACCCCCCTAAGTTAAATATAATTTAAATCTAACTAAATAAATTAACTCTTATTAAATAAATTATTCCTACTTAAAGCTAAATACTTACCTGTAAAATAAATCCTAATATAGCTACAATATAAATTATAATTATATTGTAGCTATTTTAGGATTAATATTTATTTTACAGGCAACTTTGTATTTATTTTAACCAGGTACAATAGCTATTAAATAGTTAATAACTATTTAATAGCTACCTAGTTAAAATAATTACAAAATTACCTGTAAAATAAATCCTAACCTAAGTTACAATTAATCCTAACACTACACTATCAATAAATAAATTAAATAAAATACCTACAATTATCTACAATTAAACCTAACACTACACTATCAATAAATTAATTAAATACAATACCTACAAATAAATACAATGAAATAAACTAACTAAAGTACAAAAAATAAAAAAGAACTAAGTTACAAAAAATAAAAAAATATTTACAAACATTAGAAAAATATTACAACAATTTTAAACTAATTACACCTACTCTAAGCCCCCTAATAAAATAACAAAGACCCCCAAAATAAAAAAAAATGCCCTACCCTATTCTAAAATTAAAATAGAAAAGCTCTTTTACCTTACCAGCCCTGAAAAGGGCCCTTTGCGGGGCATGTCCCAAAGAATTCAGCTCTTTTGCCTGTAAAAAAAAAAACATACAATACCCTCCCCCCAACATTACAACCCACCACCCACATACCCCTAATCTAACCCAAACCCCCCTTAAATAAACCTAACACTAAGCCCCTGAAGATCTCCCTACCTTATCTTCACCACACTGGGTATCAGCGATCCGTCCAGCGATCAGCCAATCAGATTGAGCTCGCATTCTATTGGCTGATCGGAACAGCCAATAGAATGCGAGCTCAATCTGATTGGCTGATCGGATCAGCCAATCGGATTGAACTTGAATCTGATTGGCTGATTCCATCAGCCAATCAGAATTTCCTACCTTAATTCCGATTCGCTGATAGAATCCTATCAGCCAATCGGAATTCGAGGGACGCCATCTTGGATGACGTCCCTTAAAGGAATCGTCATTCGTTGGGAAGTCGTCGGTGAAGATGGATGTTCCGCGTCGGCGGGATGAACTACATTGATCCGGAAGAAAGAAGATTGAAGATGCCGCTTGATAGAAGACTTCAGTCGGATCATGGACCTCTTCAGCTCCCACTTGGATGAAGACTTCAGCCGGATCATGGACATCTTCAGCCCCCCGCTTGGGCTTGGATCAAGACATCGGAGGCTCTTCTGGATCGATCGGTGAACCCGGTGTGGTGAAGACAAGGCAGGGAGATCTTCAGGGGCTTAGTGTTAGGTTTATTTAAGGGGGGTTTGGGTTAGATTAGGGGTATGTGGGTGGTGGGTTGTAATGTTGGGGGGGGTATTGTATTTTTTTTTTTTATAGGCAAAAGAGCTGAATTCTTTGGGGCATGCCCCGCAAAGGGCCCTTTTCAGGGCTGGTAAGGTAAAAGAGCTTTTCTATTTTAATTTTAGAATAGGGTAGGGCATTTTTTTATTAGGGGGCTTAGAGTAGGTGTAATTATTTTAAAATTGTTGTAATATTTTTCTAATGTTTGTAAATATTTTTTTATTTTTTGTAACTTAGTTCTTTTTTATTTTTTGTACTTTAGTTAGTTTATTTCATTGCATTTATTTGTAGGTATTTTATTTAATTAATTTATTTATAGTGTAGTGTTAGGTTTAATTGTAACTTAGGTTAGGATTTATTTTACAGGTAATTTTGTAATTATTTTAACTAGGTAACTATTAAATAGTTATTAACTATTTAATAGCTATTGTACCTGGTTAAAATAATTACAAAGCTGCCTGTAAAATAAATATTAATCCTAAAATAGCTACAATATAATTATAATTTATATTGTAGCTATATTAGGGTTTATTTTACAGGTAAGTATTTAGCTTTAAATAGGAATAACTTATTTAATAAGAGTTAATTTATTTTGTTAGGTTTAAATTATATTTAAGTTAGGGGGGTGTTAGGGTTAGACTTAGCTTTAGGGGTTAATACATTTATTATAGTAGCGGTGTGGTCCGGTCGGCAGATTAGGGGTTAATAATTGTAGGTAGGTAGAGGCGACGTTGGGGGCGGGAGATTAGGGGTTAATAAGTATAATATAGGGGTCGTCTGTGTTAGGGGCAGCAGATTAAGGGTACATAGGTATAATGTAGGTTGCGGCGGTGTACTGAGCGGCAGATTAGGGGTTAAAAAAATATGCAGGTGTCAGCGATAGCGGGGGCGGCAGATTAGGGGTTAATAAATATTATGTAGGTGTCGGTGGTATTAGGGGCAGCAGATTAGGGGTACATAGGGATAACGTAGGTGGCGGCGGTGTGCGGTCGGCAGATTAGGGGTTAAATTTTTTTAATAGAGTGGCGGCGATGTGGGGGGGCCTCGGATTAGGGGTACATAGGTAGTTTATGGGTGTTAGTGTACTTTAGAGCACAGTAGTTAAGAGCTTTATAAACCGGCGTTAGCCCAGAAAGCTCTTAACCACTGACTTTTTTCTGCGGCTGGAGTTTTGTCGTTAGATCAGCCACGACTCTAAATACCGGCGTTAGAAAGATCTCATTGAAAAAATAGGATACGCAAATGGCGTAGGGGGATCTGCGGTATGGAAAAGTCGCGGCTGCAAAGTGAGCGTTAGACCCTTTCCTGACTGACTCTAAATACTAGCGGTAGCCCAAAACCAGCGTTAGGAGCCTCTAACGCTGGTTTTGACGGCTAACGCCAAACTCTAAATCTAGCCGATATATTCCTATATATATATATATCTGTATATATCTATACCTATATAAAATCATCTATAAATATATATATATATATATACACACACAGGTATATAGGTATAGATATTTATATTTTTTTAAAAAAATCAGATACATCTAGAAATATATATTTATAAATATATAGAACATATTCTGGTATGTGAAGAACATAGGAATGTGAAATATTCATATTTTTATGTTTGGTTAACACCAAGAAAATGTGATTGAGTTTGCGCGTGATTAGGGTGTTAGGGTTTTATCACTTTTCTTACTCCATTGACTTCCATGGGGAAATATATTAACACTGTTGCAAAATTCTAACTGTTTTTTTTGCATGCATCTGGTTAGCACTTGTGCAAAAACTTTTTACTTTCATCTTCTAATACGCGCACTACATGACACACGAAAAAAAATTACTTCTAGCACAATGCATGATTGAAAGCAATAAATAGTGCTCCACTCTTAATCTTGCACTATATATGCATTTAGCTGTTATAGTATCTGTTTAAATATACACAGGTCAAGTATTACGAATACTAAAGCAAAGTAAGCTTAAACGTATACAACAAGGAGGAAACATAAAGGCTAGAGACATAGTTGTTGCCTACAAAAATAAAAGGACCGGTAAACATTTCTTTTTAACACACTCTTCAAATGAATTATTTTAATAATATACGGCTAGATTTAGAGTTTTGCGGCCAAAGGGGTGCATTAGCTACGCGTGTATTTTTTCTCCCGCACCTTTTAAATACCGCTGGTATTTAGAGTTCACAGAAGGGCTGCGTTAGGCTCCAAAAAGGGAGCGTAGAGCATATTTACCGCCACTGCAACTCTAAATACCAGCGGTGCTTACGGACGCGGCCAGCTTCAAAAACGTGCTCGTGCACGATTCCCCCATAGGAAACAATGGGGCTGTTTGAGCTGAAAAAAAACCTAACACCTGCAAAAAAGCAGCGTTCAGCTCCTAACACAGCTACATTGTTTCCTATGGGGAACACTTCCTATGTCTGCACCTAACACCCTAACATGTACCCCGAGTCTAAACACCCCTAACCTTACACTTATTAACCCCTAATCTGCCGCCCCTGCTATCGCTGACCCCTGCATATTAATATTAACCCCTAATCTGCCGCTCCGTACACCGCCGCAACCTACATTATCCCTATGTACCCCTAATCTGCTGCCCCTAACAGCGCCGACCCCTATATTATATTTATTAACCCCTAATCTGCCGCCCCCAACGTTGCCTCCACCTACCTACACTTATTAACCCCTAATCTGCTGACCGGATCTCGCCGCTACTATAATAAATGTATTAACCCCTAATCCGCCTCACTCCTGCCTCAATAACCCTATAATAAATAGTATTAACCCCTAATCTGCCCTCCCTAACATCGCCGACACCTAACTTCAAGTATTAACACCTAATCTGCCGACCGGAGCTCACCGCTACTCTAATACATTTTTTAACCCCTAAAGCTAATTCTAACCCTAACCCTAACACCCCCCTAAGTTAAATATAATTTTATTCTAACTAAATAAATTAACTCTTATTAAATAAATTATTCCTATTTAAATCTAAATACTTACCTGTAAAATAAACCCTAATATAGCTACAATATAAATTATAATTATATTGTAGCTATTTTAGGATTAATATTTATTTTACAGGCAACTTTGTATTTATTTTAACCAGGTACAATAGCTATTAAATAGTTAATAACTATTTAATAGCTACCTAGCTAAAATAATTACAAAATTACCTGTAAAATAAATCCTAACCTAAGTTACAATTAAACCTAACACTACACTATCAATAAATAAATTAAATAAACTACCTACAATTATCTACAATTAAACCTAACACTACACTATCAATAAATTAATAAAATACAATACCTACAATTAAATAAACTAACTAAAGTACAAAAAATAAAAAAGAACTAAGTTACAAAAAATAAAAAAATATTTACAAACATTAGAAAAATATTACAACAATTTTAAGCTAATTAACCCCTTAATGACCACAGCACTTTTCCATTTTCTGTCCGTTTGGGACCAAGGCTATTTTTACATTTCTGCTGTGTTTGTGTTTAGCTGTAATTTTCTTCTTACTCATTTACTGTACCCACACATATTATATACCGTTTTTCTCGCCATTAAATGGACTTTCTAAAGATACCATTATTTTCATCATATCTTATAATTTACTATAAAAAAAATTATAAAATATGAGGAAAAATTGAAAAAAAACCCACTTTTTCTAACTTTGACCCCCAAAATCTGTTACATATCTACAACCACCAAAAAACACCTATGCTAAATAGTTTCTAAATATTGTCCTGAGTTTAGAAATACCCAATGTTTACATGTTCTTTGCTTTTTTTGCAAGTTATAGGGCAATAAATACAAGTAGCACTTTGCTATTTCCAAGCCATTATTTTTCAAAATTAGCGCTAGTTACATTAGAACACTGATATCTTTCAGGAATCTCTGAATATCCATTGACATGTATATATTTTTTTTTAGTAGACAACCCAAAGTATTGATCTAGGCCCATTTTGGTATATTTCATGCAACCATTTCACCGCCAAATGCGATCAAATAAAAAAAATCGTTCACTTTTTCACAAATTTTTTCATAAACTTTAGGTTTCTCACTGAAATTATTTACAAACAGCTTGTGCAATTATGGCTTAAATGGTTGTAAATTCTTCTCTGGGATCCCCTTTGTTCAGAAATAGCATACTTATATGGCTTTGGTGTTGCTTTTTGGTAATTAGAATGCCACTAAATGCCACTGCGCACCACACGTGTATTATGCCCAGCAGTGAAGGGGTTAATTAGGGAGCATGTAGGGAGCTTTTTGGGGTAATTTTAGCTTTAGTGTAGTGTAGTAGACAACCCCAAGTATTGATCTAGGCCCATTTTGGTATATTTCATGCCACCATTTCACCGCTAAATGCGATCAAATTAAAAAAAACGTAAAATTTTTCACAATTTTAGGTTTCTCACTGAAATCATTTACAAACAGCTTGTGCAGTTATGGCACAAATGGTTGTAAATGCTTCTCTGGGATCCCCTTTGTTCAGAAATAGCAGACATATATGGCTTTGGCATTGCTTTTTGGTATTTTGAAGGCCGCTAAATGCCGCTGCGCATCACACGTGTATTATGGCTAGCAGTGAAGGGGTTAATTAGGTAGCTTGTAGAGAGCTTGCAGGGTTAATATTAGATTTAGTGTAGAGCTCAGCCTCCCACCTGAAACATCAGACCCCCTGATCCCTCCCAAACAGCTCTCTTCCCTCCCCCACCCCACAATTGTCCCCGCCATCTTAAGTACTGGCAGAAAGTCTGCCAGTACTAAAATAAAAGCTATATTTGTTTTTTGGTGGTATTTTTAAAAGCATATTTAAATATGCTGCTGTGTAAAAGTCCCCCCTTAGCCCCCAACCTCACTGATCCCCCCCAAACAGCTCTATAACCCTCCCACTCTAACTTAATTGGCGCCATCTTGGGTACTGGCAGCTGTCTGCCAGTACCCAGTTTATAAGAAAAAATGTTTTTGTTGTACATTTTTTTAACGTTTCTGTAGTGTAGCTTCCCCCCACACAAAAACCAACCCCCCACCCCTCCACGATCTCTTTTTGTGTTTTTTTTTGTTGTGCTTATGCTACTTTTAACTTTTAACTTTTAATTCATTTTCCGTAGTGTAGCGGTTCCCACCCGCTCCCGCCCCGTGCACGCGCCCGCCCGCCACCCTCCGTGCACGCGCGCGCGTCCGTGCGCGCCCCCGACGGTCCCGCCCCCGATCCCGCCCCCCTCAACGTCACACGGCACACCGATGGCCGCCCACCCGCCTCCCAAGTCGGCTCCCACCCACCAACGATACCGGCCATCGATGTCCGGTGCAGAGAGGGCCACAGAGTGGCTCTCTCTGCATCGGATGGCCATGTCAGGTTATTGCAGGATGCCTCCATATCGAGGCATCACTGCAATAACCGGAAAGCAGCTGGAAGCGAGCAGGATCGCTTCCAGCTGCTTTCCACACCGAGGACGTGCAGGGTACGTCCTCAGGCGTTAACTGCCTTTTTTTTGAGGACGTACCCTGCACGTCCTCGGTCATTAAGGGGTTAAACCTACTTTAATCCCCCTAATAAAATAACAAAGACCCCCAAAATAAAAAAATGCCCTACCCTATTCTAAAATTAAAATAGAAAAGCTCTTTTACCTTACCAGCCCTGAAAAGGGCCCTTTGCGGGGCATGCCCCAAAGAATTCAGCTCTTTTGCCTGTAAAAAAAAAACATACAATACCCCCCCAACATTACAACCCACCACCCGCATACCCCTAATCTAACCCAAACCCCCCTTAAATAAACCTAACACTAAGCCCCTGAAGATCTCCCTACCTTGTCTTCACCACACTGGGTCCCGATCTGTCCAGAAGACCCTCCGAAATCTTCATCCAAGCCCAAGGGGGGGGCTGAAGAGTGACGTCCATCCTCCGCCTGAAGTCTGGATCCAAGCGGCGGCTGAAGAAATCCATCATCGGGCTGAAGTTTTGATCCAAGCGGGCGCTGAAGAAGTCCATCATCGGGATGAAGTCTTATATGAAGCGGCATTTTCAATCTTCTTTCTTCCGGAGCCATCATCTTCCAGCCGACGCGGATCCATCCTCTTCTACCGACGCCTACTCGCCGAATGACGGTTCCTTTAAATGACGTCATCCAAGATGGCGTCCATCGAATTCCGATTGGCTGATAGGATTCTATCAGCCAATTGGAATTAAGGTAGGAAAATTCTAATTGGCTGATGGAATCAGCCAATCAGATTCAAGTTCAATCCGATTGGCTGATCCGATCAGCCAATCAGATTGAGCTCGCATTCTATTGGCTGTTCCGATCAGCCAATAGAATGCAAGCTCAATCTGATTGGCTGATTGGATCGGCCAATCGGATTGAACCTGAATCTGATTGGCTGAATCTAATTTACTCCTATTATCAAATTTTCTTAATTCTCTTGGTATCTTTATTTGAAATGCAAGAATGTAAATTTAGATGCCGGCCCATTTTTGATGAACACACTGTGTTGTCCTTGCTGATTGGTGGATAAATTCACCCACCAATAAGTAAGTGCTGTCCAGTGGTCTGAACCAAAAGAATAGCTTAGATACCTTCTTTTTCAAATAAAGATACAAAGAGAATGAAGAAAAAGCGATAATAGAAGTAAATTAGAAAGTTGTTTAAATTTGCATGCTCTATCTGAATCATGAAAGAAAATATTTGGGTTCAGTGTCCCTTTAAGATAGCCTTCTCCAAATGTTGGTGCAGTTAAATTTTAATAAAGCCAATCGCTATTTCTTCTTGTGCCTGTGCACTTCTTTTTATTGTGGACGCATGCGCATTGTAGACCCATCTGCAGTAGAGTGACAGTCACATGGCCTATTATTCATAGCATTGTCTATAGTTGTATCGTTACAGAAAAACAATGCTTCACACAGATTTTTTCTACTCTTCATGAATAGGAAAAGGGGATGTATCTGAATCTATATATAATTTGTGAATGAGATACATCTGCATGAATCTTATAAGTCCATTGTAAATTAGTTCAGATACATCCAGTATTGCAAGCAGTAATTTCTTTATAAACATACTAGTGGTAAAGCTTGTGTACACGGGCCAAAATGTTTAATGAAAGAAATATACCAATCCATCCCTATCCCTCTATTCATCTATTCCCCTATTCCTCCCCCTATTCCTCTGTCCCTGTCCCTATCTCCCTCTCACTGTCCCTATCCCCCTGTCCCCACCCCCTGTCCCCATGCCCCTGTGCCCCTGTCCCTATCCCCTTCTCTCTATCCCCCTGTTCCCATCCCCCTGTCGCCATTCCCCTGTTCCCCTGTCCTTATCCCCCTCTCTTTATCCCCCTGTCCCTATCCCCCTCTCTTTATCCCCCTGTCTCCCTGTCCCTATCCCCCTCTCTTTATCCCCCTGTCCCTATCCCCCGTCCCTATCCCCCTGTCCACATCCCCCTGTCCCTATCCCCCTGTCAATAACCTCTATCCCCCTGTACTTATCCCCCATTTCCTCATCCCCCTGTCCCTATCCCCCTTTCCCCCTATCCCACTGTCCCTAACCCCCTTTCCTCCTATCACCCTGTCCCCCTATCCAATAACTAAAAATACATACAATACATTATCCAAAATAAAAATGATATATTCCTAATCTAATACCCCCTTTTTTTTAAAAAAAAGCCATACCCAAAATAAACCCTAATCTAATCTAAACTACCAATAGCCCTTAAAGGGGCCTTTTGTAGGGCATTGCCCTAAGTTAAACAGCTCTTTTACCTAAAAAATTACTAATCCCCCCTCTAACAGTAAAACACAAAACTCCCCAAAATAAAAAACTAACACAAATAAACCTAAACTACCCATTACCCCTAAAGGGGAATTTGTATGGGCATTGCCCTTAAAAGAGCATTCAGCTCTTTTTCAAATTGCCCAAAAAACCCTATTTAAAAAACAAACAAACAAAAAAAAAAACTAACACTAAAGCCCCAAATAGGTACTCACGGTTCCGGAAGTCCGTCAGAGAAGGTCTTCTTCCAGGCAAGGCCATAATCTTCATCCACAGCGAAGGTGGCGCGGAGCGGAGATGCGGAGTGGTGTTCCCAGATGTGGCGATCCTCTGCGGCTGCGATCCTCAGCAGTGACGGTCCTCGGCGGCAGTCGGCGTGGAGGCTTCTCTTCATGCAATAGTCCGCCACATACTGAAGATACATTTTTCTCTTTTACCATTAGACCGAGTGAACTGTGCATGTTTATGGTACCATGCACATTCACAAGGTAGCCCTCCGTGATAGAACAAATTTTGATCAATGTAAATTGACGATGTATTATACATATAAAACTTTTTTTATATATAATAAAAGTTTTTGGGTTTACTGTCCCTTTACTGTCATACACAAAAGCATAAAGTATACTTTTCAAAAGAACATCATTTCCTTATATTAAAATAATGGAGGAAGGGTCACAGTATAGCTCTACTAAATTACTGGCTAAAGCTTTCCAATATAATTAAATTAGCATAAAAATCTAACAGTTTTGCAACTCCATGCAAGAAAATAACCAATATGTCACAATTGTGAAAATAACCATATATCAGAAATGATTTTATGAATTGTGCCCATTTCATATATTTTCAGGTATTTTCCATTCTGTCGTTGCAGCCAATTATATTATCACACCTGAGGAAGCATAGCTGCACTATTAGAAGTATGTTGCTGGCAGTTAATTAAATACAACACAATTTTGTAGGAGTTTTTTCAGCATGACTAATCCATCACTCTTTTTTGTCAGAAGCAGAATAACATAATTGATTGTATTAGTTGAAGAAATTGGTGCAGACAGTAAAACATGCTTCTAAAATCAAGTAACCACAAAGACACTGTCCTGGAGTAACATACTTTATGCATGGATAACAAATGTTTATTATTCAGTTGTTATTTATTTAATATTTTGATACATTTTTTTAAAATACATCAATAAAGAATCTTCAGAAGGTTCAAAGATTTTACTGGTTGCAAGCGTATCAGGATTTTAATATCAAACTCTTTCAAGATTTACAATTAATATCCTAAACTGAGAGACTGTAAGCATTAGACAAATGTTTAGTTAGTTGAAATAGTTTTTTATTGAGTGCATGTCAATCAATTAAACAGTACAAAACAGAAGAAATGTACATATTTTATACAATATCTCAAGGCAAATTTTGAGCATATCTTCTATACAAGGTGAGAAGTACAACACATACGTTACAGGATCCAAGATATGTCTCTAATTTTATGAATAACAGTTCAATAAACATAACAATATTAACATGTGTCATTGTGAGAGTCTATCATTTCCATTAAGGTTGTCCTGTTTGTCAGCAGTGAGAAAAAAAAGTCAGGTAGAAATCCATGACAGATACCCAGCAGTGAGTAAAGGAAACCCGGTATTCAACTATTCAAATCCCTATCACTCCCGGTCATTAAACCTCTGTTATACCCAAATGTTGAAACACTTGAAAGTGATGCAGCATAGATGTCAAAAGCTGACTAGAAAATATCACCTGGATATCTCTATGTAAAAAAAGGAAGATATTTACCTCTAAATCAAAAGTATTAAAACCTAATTGTAAAGGGACTTTAAGCAGCCAATCAGGATACTTGTCCCAAGACTTGTAAGATAGAGTGCATCTGGCATGTGCAGACACAGTCATGTTATTTCCCTATTCAGTTTAAGGAAGTTTATTATAAAATCTCATGAGATCAAAGCATATCAATGCATGACCTCAGCACTGCTGGACAGTAGCTGAAGTATAACTGTTACAAGAGTACTTACTTTTGTAAACTGAAGACATTTTGGGGTAAAATATCTTTCTTTTTTACAGAGATGTTTAGGTGATATGTTCTTGTCAATTTTTTACAGTTACTGTATAAAAAGCTTTACTTTCCAATGATTTAGCTTATGAGTTTGATGTCCCTTTACATCTTAGCCACATTGCTACAATTTGTTTGTTGTAAATTAATGTGATTTATTAGCAGAATATTCAGCATGTGTATTTGCTGGAAAAAAGTGAGTATTTCTTTCTACTTAATGTAACATTTTATTATCAAATATAACATTCTAATACAGGTACAAAACCTGTTTTCCAAACTGCTTAGGAAAAGATTTGGATTACAGAATAGTTTGAAATTTGGAATATTTGTATATTTGCATCTATAAAATTGGACAGTTTGGAGAGGGAATGGGACCAAGTGTAAACAACATAACTAAACAGAGGTAATATGCCTTTGTTTTACAAATAATTATATAAATCAAATTTATTTAATTATCTAGACGTTGTTTGTCTCTCTCCAACTGTACCTTCCTGCAGATACCCTTTATGTCAAAGTTAGTAATTCTGTACGACAATGAATTATATTAAGCTATTTAAATAGCAATTAGTGTTGACAGTAATTCTAAAACCTAACATTGCATTTGGTGTGTGCCTTCTCTGAACAGACAACAGGTAAGGGAGAAATATTGCTTAAGTGCATCATCTTTCTAAACATTATTGTTTTATCAATAGATACTTAGACATTACTGTGTTTGAACTTTGGAAATACAGTTGCAATAGAAGATTTAAAGGGCCCAGTGGACTAATCTGCAAAGCTTGATGTCTTCCGTGTGAAAATATTTCCTGAATGTACATAGAAAGATGTTGTAGCTTTAAAATTATGAGCATCTGAATATGTTGCTTATAGCAGATGACTTAATATTGTGTGTGATTGTATTTCTATTTGATAGAGATGTCTATGTTGACATCATTTCATAGTTGTTATATTTCATATACAGAGGGAAAATTGTAATTTCAGAAGAATAGCACAAATAGAATACAGTGAATACAGAATATCTGCCATAAGATTGTACAATCCCATTTAAAGTGAGGAAGAATTGCAGAATGTGATGGAGACTGGGTAAGTGCATTTGGAAGGTGTTGATTGTATTTTAGTGTCAGGAATAACTGCTAAATGCAAGAAGTACTTGAATGTGTCTTTGAAGAGGTAATTGTTTAGATGAGGCTTTAAAGGAACATGGAAGTCAGAATCAAACTTTCATGATTCAAATAGACCATTCAATTTAAAAAAAAAGAATTTCCAATTCACTTCAGTTATCAAATGTGTCTCTCTCTCTAGGTATCCTTTGTTGAATCTTGCCTCTTTTCTGTGAACACATACTGAGGCAGATGCAGGAGCATGCGCAAGTCTAGAGGATTATGGCCCACGTTTATCAAGGACCATGGGGATAAGGTTCCCATGTGGTAACCTGTCTGCACACTTTCAGGGCCAGGGATGCAGAATCAGCTTCCGGAATTTCATATTGTGCAAGCTAATACTCATTCAGCCTGCCCCTTCTCATATGTAGCCAATTGCATCAGAGCAGGGCTTGTCAGTCATCCCAGATGAATAAGTTGTAGTCATAAAACTGGTCCTTCTGGGCATGAGTGAGCCTGCACCTCAAAAGTCCTGAAGCTAAATATTCAGCTTCATAAATGAGGGTCTTAATGTATAACTGTCGCAAACATTGTGAAAAATCTACTTCTAAATAGTGCTCAACAATTTCACACTTCTGAGGCTTCTTAGATTTGTATTATGAAAATTAAACTAAGAGAAAGAGGACATTTTGAAAAAAAAGTAAACTGGATATTAAAAAATATGTATTCTTGATCTGAATCTTGAAAGTTTTATTTTGTCCCTTTAAGTCCGTTAAAAAAGTGGCTAATGATAGTTTGGGGTAAGATATCAATATTACTGGACGGCGCTTAAATTGGAACTCAAATTGATATTACAAGTCCATGGTAAAACCGATTTACCAGTAATGGTTTAGCAAAGCTGTTATTGCTTTAGCACACTTTCAATGAATATTGAAACCATCTTACAAGTTTATATTACAAGTTGAAGTTTCTGGTTTATGTTCGAGTGAAAGCCAAAATACCGCTAGAAGAATTAGCACGACCTGAGACTTGAAGTAAACTGTTCGGGTTAAAATAAATGTTCTACAAACGCATGTAAGACATATAAAAATAAAGTATTACACTCATATATAAACATTTTTTTTTATTAAACAATATGTTTTATATTATAAAAAAATTGTTTTAAAAGGGTTTTGAAGGGAGATGGTATATGACAAGGTTTGACTGGGGAGAGCTCAAAAGTGTATATATATAAAATATTTACAGCAAAAAAGGAGGAAAAAGTCCAGTAAAAGCCTCTAGGTAAAAATCACTTTGCACTTTATTGATAAATCTTTAAAAACAAAAAGGAGGTAATGAAAATGGATCCATAATACAGAGCCAGAGAGCGGTCTGACCGGCTTCGGTCCCAAAGACCTTAATCATAGACCTAAACTAAAATATCTGTTCACATCTTATAAGGGGAAGATAGCACACTGATTGGTTAAAAATAAAACAGACATTGGCTCAGTAATTACACATATTTAAAGGGGACAGGCATAAATGTAACACCATATATGCTGTAAATAAGGATGCAACCCACCGATGCTCAGAAGTAACCTTAAAGTATGGTATAATATACAAATCCAGATGTAATGATTGTAAATTTATAATAATAGATACATTCATCTTGAGAAAAGTTCTATCTAAGTTTAGACAACATCAACATAAGAAAACATATCCAAATATGCCCAGTTAAAGACCAAATATATGTGAAAGAACAAGCTAATTTTAATATAGATAGACTAAGTGGGTACCAATTCCTTATATATGTGAGACATAGTTAATCATTGAGTATATAAACCATAATTAATAAATATTTCATTACCCCTAAATATTGGAAATCTTATTTAGTGAAAGGTAAAGGGCCATAGCTGTAATGGGCTTAACATGGGTATATGTCCCATCGTTTACACAAATTAGTAAAATCAGTTAGGGGTACTAACATCCCCTGCCCAATACTGAGTTAGATTAATCTGACATACCTTTCCCAAAGTAGCTAATAGATATATATATACACATACATATACACACACATGTATACATATATACAGTATATGCATGAAAGTACATACACATATATATAAACACAAAGAGACCCAGAGCCCAACTAGGCTCGCTACTTCTAACTTAATTTGGGAACAGATTGCATTATACCATTGGAATCAATTGAAAAACAAAAATAAATATAAAATATTAAAGTTTTAAGAATCAATTAATATTGTCACATACGATAATATGAGAGAAACCTACAACTGTCTACCTCTGCCAGTAATTTATTATATCGTATTTAGAGTTGAAACCTACAGGTATCAAACAATTGAGTTTGAAAATCCAGTAGGTTTCTTGTCTGCACAAGGCAAACAGTTTATCACCACCCCTTGGTTTCTTGGTGATTTGTTCAATGGCTTTCCATTTAACCCCTTAACGACCAAGGACGTACGCCACACGTCCTCAAAAAAAATACAGTTAATGACAGAGGACGTGTGGCGTACGTCCTTGGTCTGGAAAGCAGCTGGAAGCGATCCTGCTCGCTTCCAGCTGCTTTCCGGTTATTGCAGTGATGCCTCGATATGGAGGCATCCTGCAATAACCCCCCTTGGCCATCCGATGCAGAGAGAGCCACTCTGTGGCCCTCTCTGCACCGGACATCGGTGGCCGGTATCGTTGGAGGGTGGGAGCTTACGTGGGAGGCGGGTGGGCGGCCATCGATGCTGTGTGTGGAGTGGAGGGGGGCGGGATCAGGGGCGGGACCTACGGGGGCGCGCACAGGAGCGCGCGCGTGCACGGGGGGTGGTGGGCGAGCGCGTGCACAGGTGGGGAACCGCTACACTACAGAAAAAAAAAAGTTCAAAGTAAAAAAAAAATATATAATTTTCAGTATTATAAATGTAATCTAAGGGATCTGGAAGGGGTTGCGGGTTGGTCTTGGTGGGGGGGGAAAGCTACACTACAGAAAAGGGATTTTTTTTTAATAAAAGCCACATTTTTTACAAAACTGGGTACTGGCAGACAACTGCCAGTACCCAAGATGGCGCCCATTAAGGCAGAGGGGAAGGGTTAGAGAGCTGTTTGGTGGGGGATCAGTGAGGTTGGGGTCTAAGGGGGGATCCTACACATCAGCATATGTAAATATGCTTCTTTTAAAAAAATAAATAAAAAAAAAAAAGGGCCAAATACCTTTTATTTTAGTACTGGCAGAGTTTCTGTCAGTACTTAAGATGGCGGGGACAATTGTGGGGTGTGGGAGGGAAGAGAGCTGTTTGGGAGGGATCAGGGGGTCTGATGTTTCAGGTGGGAGGCTGAGCTCTACACTAAAGATAAAATTAACCCTGCAAGCTCCCTACAAGCTACATAATTAACCCCTTCACTGCTAGCCATAATACATGTGTGATGCGCAGCAGCATTTAGAGGCCTTCTAATTACCAAAAAGCAATGCCAAAGCCATATATGTCTGCTATTTCTGAACAAAGGGGATCCCAGAGAAGCATTTACAACCATTTGTGCCATAATTGCACAAGATGTTTGTAAATAATTTCAGTGAGAAACCTAAAATTGAGAAAAATGTAATGTTTTTTTTAATTTGATCGCATTTGGCGGTGAAAGGGTGGAATGAAATATACCAAAATTGGCCTAGATCAATACTTGGGGTTGTCTACTACACTACACTAAAGCTAAAACTACCTCATAAAGCTCCCTACATGCTCCCTAATTAACCCCTTCACTGCTGGGCATAATACACGTGTGGTGCGCAGTGGCATTTAGCTGCCTTCTAATTACCAAAAAGCAACGCCAAAGTCATATATGTCTGCTATTTCTGAACAAAGGGGATCCCAGAGAAGAATTTACAACCATTTATGCCATAATTGCACAAGTGAACGATTTTTTGTATTTGATTGCATTTGGCGGTGAAATGGTGGCATGAAATATACCAAAATGGGCCTAGATCAATACTTTGGGTTGTCTACTAAAAAAAAATATATACATGTCAATGGATATTCAGAGATTCCTGAAAGATATCAGTGTTCTAATGTAACTATCGCTAATTTTGAAAAGAAATGGTTTGGAAATAGCAAAGTGCTACTTGTATTTATGGCCCTATAGTTTACAAAAAAAGCAAAGAACATGTAAACATTGGGTATTTTTAAAATCAGGACAAAATTTAGAAACTATTTAGCATGGGTGTTTTTTGGTGGTTGTAGATATGTAACAGATTTTGGGGGTCAAAGTTAGAAAAAGTGTGTTTTTTTCTATTTTTTCCTCATATTTTATAAAAAATTTTAAAGTAAATTATAAGATATGATGAAAATAATGGTATCTTTAGAAAGTCCATTTAATGGCGAGAAAAACTGTATATAATATGTGTGGGTACAGTAAATGAGTAAGAGGAAAATTACAGCTAAACACAAACATCTCAAAAATGTAAAAATAGCCTTGGTCCCAAACGGACAAAAATAGAAAAGTGCTGTGGTCATTAAGGGGTTAAAGCTGGTCACATCCTGATTATGAACATCGAGGAAATGCCTTGACAAAGCAGAGCAAGGCCTTTCACTTGATATATACAACAAATGTTCCCTAATTCGGGTTCCTACTTCCCTAGTAGTTCTACCTACATAGGATTTGGAGCACAGGGTGCAGTCTATCAGGTAGATGACAAAGGTGCTCCTGCAATTAATACACCCTTTGGTTTCAAAAGTATCACCAGTATTATGGGACCTAAATGTTCTGCAGATCTTAATGTAATCACAGGATGTACATGTGCGTTTACCACATTTTTCTCAACTATCCTACAAATCTCGCCATATTGATTGGAGTAGGAAGTCATAAATTTAGGTTTCATGTGCTTCTCAGAGGACCTACCCTTTTTATTCTTCATACCAGTTAATAGAGTAGTCCTATTCATTTTGCTAACAACCTTATGGGTCTTTTACACCAAACCTCCAGGGTAGCCCCGCTCCTTAAGCCTATTTTTTAGGTCACTGCACTCCTCCTGAAAAGCAGCCTCTTGGGTACAATTATGTCGCAATTATGTCGCACCCTCATAAATTGGCCTTTAGCAATACCACTAAACACATGTTTAGGATGATTGCTTCTGGTATGCAATAGACTGTTACCAGAAATAGGCTTTCTATATAATGAGGAGACAACCCTGCCTTCTTGGGGCAAGCCTTCAAGAGAGATGTCCAGAAAGGAGATGGCATTCCGGCACCACTCATAGGTAAACTGAATACCGACTTCATTAACATTGAAATCCTCAACAAAAATCCTTGCCTCTTCCTGATCAGCTGCCCAAATCATGAGCAGATGGTCAATATACCGGACATATTTAACAATATATCCAGATGGACGAGTACCACTACCTCCATAAATGTGGGACCTCTCCCACCACCCCATAAAGAGGTTAGCATAGGATGGGTCAAATTTAGCCCGCATGGCAGTCCCACGTTTCTGGAGGTAGTAGCGGACTTGAAACATGAAGAAGTTGTGTTCTAAGAGAAACTTGACTGAATGTACAATAAACTCCTTCATGCCTGATGTAAGGTCAGTGAACAGATCCAAATAGAACTCTATGGCTCTCAGGCCATATGTGTGTGGAATAGAGGATTACAGTGAAAAAACATCAACTGCTAGCCAACTGTACTCTTTCCATCACACAAATGGCCTGAGTAGTATCCCTTATAAAACTAGGCAATCTAGGGACCATTGGCTGTAAGAAATGGTCTACACATTGTGATAATAGTTACATCATGGAGCCAATTCCTGCAATGATGGGTCTACCCTTGACATTAGTTATGCTTTTATGCACCTTTGGGAGGTGGTGGAAGATGGGGATAACCGGGTGTTTAACCATTAACTGATTTGCTGTCATATAGTCCATCAACCCATCCTCCACCGCCTCATCAAGTAGGTGACCAAGTTCCCTAGAGAACCTAACTGTAGGGTCCCCCGGAAGAAGGAAATATGTTTCAGGGTCATTAAGTTGCCTACAAACCTCAGCTATATAGCTTTCTTTGTCCATGACTATGACGCTGCCACCTTTGTCCGACTGTTTAATGATTATATTGTCATTATGTTGTAAATTAGTTAATGGTAATTTTTCTTTAACTGTCAGATTGTGTGGCCCAGCCTTCGTGTTCATGGACAATTTGTTGAGATCTTCCACCACTCTCTGGTGGAAGACCTCAAGTGATTTACTTCTAGCATGAATGGGATAAAAGGACAATCTTGGTTTTACTTTTGATATGGTCATAAAATACTTGTGTGTGTAAACATGTGTATATACAGTATGTCAATATACTTTTACTTACAGCAAAATCCAAAGGCCACTTCTCTCTACTTATCCTCCTTGATCTGTCTGCAGCCTTTGATACTGTCGACCACCCTTTTTTGCTCCATACCCTCTAATCCTTCGGCATCTGCGACATGGCTCTCTCTTGGTTCTCTTCCTATTTGTGTAGCCTTCTCTGGGGCATCCTCTGCCCCATTACCTCTTTCTGTTGGGGTACCGCAAGGCTCTGTCCTCAGTCCCCTTCTCTTCTCAATCTACACTTCCTCATTAGGTTCCTTAATAAAGTCCCACGGGTTTCACTATCATCTGTATGCCAACGATACCCAAATCTACCTCTCTGCACCAGAACTATCTCCTTCCTTGCTAACCTGTGTCACTAACTGTCTCTCTCATATCTCATCTTGGATGTCCTCTCACTACCTCAAGCTAAATCTCTCCAAAACTGAGCTCCTTATTTCCCCCCTTCTTCCAAAATCTCCACACTCCATGTCTCTATAACTGTTGATAACTCCATCATTACCCCAACCTCACATGCGCTCACACTTGACTCAGATCTTTCTTTCACTCCTCACATTCAGTGCTTGGCTAAAGCCTGCCGCTTCCACCTTAAAAACATTGCTTAAATCAGACATTTCCTTACACAAGACACAACTAGGATTTTAATCCACTCTCTCATACTTTTCCTCCTCGATTACTGCAACTCCATCCTCTCTGGTCTCCCTAGCTGCCACCTAGCTTCTTTACAATCCATAATGAATGCCTCTGCCAGGCTCATTTTCCTTACACATCACTCTTCATCTGCCGTACCTCTCTGCCAATCCCTTCACTGGCTTCCTCTTGCCTCCAGGATTAAACAAAAATTCTTACTCTGACTTATAAAGCCCTCAATTGCATTGCTCCCCCTAAATCTCAGACCTTGTCTCCAGATACTCTCCCTCCCGACCCCTTCACTCCGCTTATGATCTCCTACTCTCCTCCTCTCTTGTTACCTCTTCACATTCCCATTTACAAGATTTCTCCAGACTGCCTCTCATCTTATGGAACTCTCTGCCTCACTCCACAAGATTATCCCCTAGTTTTAAAAGCTTCAAGTGCTCCCTGAAGACTCTACTATTCAGGGACGCATACAACCTACGCTAACTTTCCTATCTCCACTGCTATACCCTTCAACCCCATAGCATGTAAGCCTATGAGCCTAGCTGTTTGTAGTCCACCTTCATAAGAGCCGACTACAACAGTGCAAATCTCGGCAGGACCCTCTACCCATTTGATTCCTGTAATTGTTTTTATATACCACCTATTTCATAGCGCTGTGGAACCTGTTAGCGCTCTACAAATGCCTGATAATAATAATAATTTAAAGACACATAAAGACATGGCCAAAAATATTGGCACCACAGCATTTCTGACAGATAATGCACCATTTCGCCCAGAAAAGTATTGCAATTACAAATTTTAGGCATTCTCATATTTATTTCTTTTGTTTGTAAAAGTGGAGAAAAAAGCAAAATCTGACACATTCCACGCAAAACTCCAAAAATGGACTGGACAAAATTATTGGCACCTTTTCAAAATTGTAAGAAATAATTTGAAGTTTGTGATGCTCCTGTAATTTCTCAACCAGTTAAAATGGTGAAAAATGTACTCAACCTTTCTGTTGTGTGTCTCTGTGTGCCACACTGAGCATGGAGAAGAGAAAAAGCCGTAAAGAATTGCTTGAGGATTTGAGAACAAAAATTGTGGAAAAGCATGGAAACCTCAAGGTTTCAAGCTCATCTCCAGAGAGCTCAATGTTCCAGTGTCTACTGTGCACAACATTGTCAAGATGTTTACAGTCCATGGCACTGTAGCTAATCTCCCTGGACATGGAAGAAAGAGAAAAGTTGATCAAAGATTGCAATAGAGGATTGTTCGAATGGTGTATAAAGAACCTTGATCAACTTCCAGACAAATTCAAGCTGACCTTCAGGTACAGGGTACAAATGTATCAGCTCGCACTATAAGTCACCATTTAAAAGAAAAGGGAGGCTATGGTAGGAGACCTATGATGATCACACTGCTGACACAGAAACATAAAAAAGCCAGATTGGAGTGTGCCAAAACGTACCTGAGGAGGCCAAAATCCTTTTGGGAGAGTGAACTGTGGACAGACGAAACAAAATTACAGCTTTTTGGTTAAGCCCATCATTCTACTGTTTTCAGAAAAAGAATTGAGGCTTTTACAGAAAAGAATACAGTCCCTACAGTCAAACATGGTAGAGTTTCACGGATGTTTTGGGGTTGCTCTGCTGCTTCAGGCACTGGATGTCTTGACTGTGTGAATGGCATTATGAAATCTGAGGACTACCAAAGAATGATGTGGTGCAATGTAGGACCCAGTGTCATAAAGTTCGGTCTTCGTCAGAGGCCATGGGTATTATAGCAGGACAATGACCCAAAGCACATGTCAAAAAGCACCCAGAAATGGTTTAAGACAAAGCGCTGGAGAGTACTGAACTGGCCAGCAATGAGTCCAGATCTCAATCCCATAGAGCACCTGTGAAGAGATAACAAAACAGCACTTGGGAAAAGGAACCCTTTCAATCTAAAAGACCTGGAGCAGTTGGCGAAAGAAGAGTGGTCCAAAAATTCCAGCAGAGAGGAGCGATTGATTTCAGTTATTTTTTCAAGGGGTGTGCTACCAACTATTAAATTGTGGGTGCAAATAATTTTGTCCAGTCCATTTTTGGACTTTTGCATGGAATGTGTCAGATTTGGCTTTTTTTCTCCACTTTATTTGTGTCATACCAATACAAACAAAATAAATAAATAAACATGAGAATGCCTAAACATTTGTAACAATTTGTAACAATTTTCTGGGCGAAGTGGTGCATTATCTGACAGAAATGCAGGGGTGCCATCACTATATATATATGTATATATATATATATATATATATATATATATATATATATATATACATATATATAACCGAACATAAAACTGGCACTCTCTGGTCTCTCCATGAAAAATCTTTTACTGTGAAAGTAGTTTCGGGGACAAAGTATCCCCTTCCTCATACTTTGTCCCCGAAACGTCACTACTTTCACAGTAAAAGATTTTTCATGGAAAGACCAGAGAGTGCCAGTTTTATGTCCGGTTATATTTAATTACACTAACACCCTGGCAGTTGGTGTACTGAGTGAGAGTGCTCTCCTTTGTCACTGTATATATATATATACTTTCCAAATCAAACACCTTGTCATATCCCATCTCCCTTTAAAACCCTTTTAACAAATTTTACAATATAAAACTTATATGTTTTAATGAAAATGTTTATATATGAGTGTAATACTTTATCTTAGTATGTTTTATCTGCATATATTAAATCGACATGGAACCCAAAATATTTATTTCACGATTCAGATAGGGAATACAATTTTAAACAACAATCCAATTTACTTATATTATCTAATTTGCTTCATTCTTTAAATATCCTTTGTTGAAGAAATAGCAATGGACATGGGTGAGCCAATCACACAAGGCGTCTGTGTGCATCCACCAATCAGCAGTTACTTAGTCTATTTAAGTATGCTTTTCAACAAAGGATATCAAGGAATGAAGCAAATTAGATAATAGAAGTAAATTGTGGAGTTGTTTAAAATTGCATGCTCTTTCTAAATCATGAAAGAAAAAAAAATTGGGTTTCATGTCCCTTTAATATAGATATTTAGGTATAGATATGTATTTTTCAAACATGTATACAGATATATATATATATATATATATATATATATATATATAACATTAAAATAAAATTTTCTTCTAAGTGAAACACCTTTGGCTTTAAAGTAGTTGGTCTAGAACACCTTGGGGTTAAGAACTTCTAATCTACAGATGTTAGTGAGCCTAAGTCTTTTTCTCAAGCAAAATATGTTTACTTTCAACTTGTAATACCAGAGCTAACAAGGGAGCGCTATTGATTTAGCTTGAGTGCAATCAGTGCTCAACAGCGATACAAATTGATTCCTCCACTTGTTATCTAGCCCATAGGGCACAGCATGTGTATTAGAAGCCCACAAGACAAAATCAGCAATATGTATCCATCACATTTTAATATAAGTAAAACATATACACAAAAATAGAAGCATTTAACCAGAAACAGCTCAGTATCTCGCTCTTTGGCAGGTCATCTCCTGGGAGCAACCCTCTTTTTAGCCCAATTGTGCTTTTCACAGAGAAAAACTTTCCTGAAATAAATAAATCTGATTCGGCCTATTATGGATCATCTGAGCCCAAAATACCAAGCAATCCTCCTCTGAACAAGAAACATGGGGCAACCCCAGGCAATAGTTTTGGCCTTCAGTGGGCCGCTAAGCACTTTGGGCAGGGAGTACACATCTGGTTTTCTCCCTTAAGGGTCATAATACAAATATACACAAATAGAGAACATTTTAAACTGGGGAGGAACTAAAGCAGGGGAGGTGGACACAGAATATAAATAGGTTCACTAGTGTGTTACTATTTCCTTACAGCAACTCTATATTGGCAACATATCTGATTATACATCACTTATTTTAGGTATAATGAATAGAGATATATGAAGTGTATGAAACATGAAATGAGACATTATTATTTAATGCTGAGCCACAGTGCTAGAAAAACTGTTATATAAATAAGACTGTGGATTATTGAAGCAGCCGTGTCAATTTGGTTACTATTAAGAAACCTATTGATTTGGTCAGAGAAGGTAGACAATAAACAGATTTGCAAGGATGCTGAGTTTAAAAGATTTAGATATAATCTGAAGGATTTATACAAAATCATTTCAATACAAATTAAATAATGCTTAAAGTTAATTAGATGCAGGTTATGGGATCAGTATAGATTACTGCTAGGAATGAAATCAGAATGACAATGCAACAAAGCCAGGCTGAAATAAAAAAGAAATGGCTAGATATTAGCTGTATATATTAAAGAGGATAATGAGTAGACTCTCTTTACTGTTGGAGCAATACAAACTGGGATATGAGAGGCAACATGTGTAAGAGACGTAAAATTAAGACTCGCCAGAAACACGGGCCCACAAGCTCCTTACGGAGCATGATAAATGGGCCCCATTGTCAATCTTGTACATTGCAAGTACTATGATCACTGAGACATTTTAAAGGACAACTATCTTTGTAGGTGTTACAAATAACAACCGTGCAAAACACTGTTCCTTTAGACATCAGGGGCGAGATCCAATATAGATCGTAGTTTGCGGCGCAAACGAGGGAACCCCCGCCGCCCGTAGTTTCAGCTCGCAACTCGAGCTATCACATATACGGCGCCGTCAGATGCTAAAGTGACGTAAGTCTGACAAACCAGCGATGTCCAGAAATCTGCGTAAGTACAAATTTCTGGAGTCGCCAGTGACTTACAGCACTTTTGAAACTGCCAGCGCCTACAAAACCTGACTAAGTTATTAAATCACCCGTACTGTCTAACACGCCTCCCAAACAAAGCCCGACATGTCTAACCCTCTATCCGCTATCCCCCCTCCCTCTCCTAATAATAAAAAATGTATTAACCCCTAAACCGCCGCTCCCGGACCCCGTCGCCACCTACATTAAACTACCCCCTAATGTGAGCTCCTACCCCGCCGCCAGCTACATTAACTACCTCCTAATGTGAGCTCCTCCCCGCCGCCACCTACATTAAACTACCCCTAATGTGAGTTCCTACCCCGCCGCCACCTACATTAAACTACCTCCTAATGTGAGCCCCTTACACCGCTGCCAGCTACATTAAACTACCCCCTAATGTGAGCTCCTACCCCGCCGACAGCTACATTAAACTACCCCCTAATGTGAGCTCCTACCCCGCAGCCAACTACATTAAACTACCCCCTAATGTGAGCTCCTACCCCGCCACCAGCTATATTAAAATTATTAACCCCTAATCTAATCCCCCTACCCCGCCGCCAGCTATATTAAAATTATTAACCCCTAATTTAATCCCCCTACACCGCCGCAAGCTATATTAAATACATTAACCCCAATCTAATCCCCCTAAAGTAATCACCTCTATTACCAGCCCTTAAAAGAGCCTTTTGCGTGACATTGCCCCAAAGTAACAGCTCTATTGCCAGCCCTTAAAAGGACTTTTTGCGGGGCATTTCCCCAAAGTAATCAGCTCTTTTACCAGCCCTTAAAAGGGCTTTTTGCGGGGCATTGTCACAAAGTAATCAGCTCTTTTGCATCTAATCTAAATCCCCTTACACCGCCGCCACCTATAATAAATATATTACCCCCTAATCTAATCCCCCTACACCCCCGCCACCTATATTAAATAGATTAACCCCTAATCTAATCCCCCTACACCGCCGCCACCTATATTAAATAGATTTTTTTTTACAGGCAAAAGAGCTGATTTCTTTGGGGCATGCCCAGCAAAAAGCCCTTTTAAGGGCTGGTAAGGTAATAGAGCTGTTAACTTTTTTAATTTAGATTAGGGTAGGGAAACATTTTTTATTTTGGGGGGCTTTGTTATTTTATTAGGGGGCTTAGAATAGGTGTAATTATCTTAAAATTCTTGTAATCTTTTTTATTTTTTGTAATTTAGTGTTTGTTTGTTTTTGTAATTTAGTTTAATTTATTTAATTGTATTTTAGTTTAGATATTTGTAGTTTATTTAATTTATTGATAGTGTAGGTGTATTTGTAACTTAGGTTAGGATTTATTTTACAGGTAAACTGGTAATTATTTTAACTAAGTAGCTATTAAATAGTTATTAACTATTTAATAGCTATTGTACCTAGTTAAAATAAATACCAATTTACCTGTAAAATAAATATAAACCCTAAAATAGCTACAATGTAATTATTAATTACATTGTGGCTATCTTAGGGCTTATTTTATAGGTAAGTATTTAGATTTAAATAGGAATATTTTAATTAATAATATTAATATTAATTAGATTTATTTTAATAAGAATTTAGTTAGGGATGTTAGAGTTAGATAGGGTTATTATACTTAATATATATATAATATAATAACGATATTAACTATATTAACCCTAATATAATTAGGGTATATATAGTTAATATATATAATTTAATAACTATATTAACTATATTAACCCTAATATATAGGTGGTGGCGGTGTAGGGGGATTAGATTAGGGGGTAATACATTTATTATAGGTGGCGGCGGTATAAGGGGATTTAGATTAGATGCAAAAGAGCTGATTACTTTGTGACAATACCCTGCAAAAAGCCCTTTTAAGGGCTGGTAAAAGAGCTGATTTCTTTGGGGCATGCCCCGCAAAAAGCCCTTTTAAGGGCTGCCAATAGAGCTGTTACTTTGGGGCAAGGTCACGCAAAAGGTCCTTTTAAGGGCTGGTAATAGAGGTGATTACTTTAGGGAGATTAGATTAGGGGTTAATGTATTTAATATAGCTGGCGGCGGTGTAGGGGGATTAGATTAGGGGTTAATAAATTTAATATAGCTGGCGGCGGGGTAGGGGGATTAGATTAGGGGTTAATTAATTTAATATAGCTGGCGGCAGTGTAGGGGGATTAGATTAGGGGTTAATACATTTAATATAGCTGGCGGCGGTGTAGGGGGATTAGATTAGGGGTTACTACATTTAATATAGCTGGCGGCGGTGTAGGGGGATTAGATTAGGGGTTAATACATTTAATATAGCTGGCGGCGGGGTAGGGGGATTAGATTAGGGGTTAATACATTTATTATAGCTGGCGACGGTGTAGGGGGATTAGATTAGGGGTTAATACATTTAATATAGCTGGCGGCGGGGTAGGGGGATTAGATTAGGGGTTAATACATTTAATATAGCTGGCGGCGGGGTAGGGGGATTAGATTAGGGGTTAATAATTTTAATATAGCTGGCGGTGGGGTAGGAGCTCACATTAGGGGGTATGTAATGTAGCTGGCGACGGTGTAGGGGGATCACATTAGGGGGTTATACTTTTAATGTAGGTGGCGGCGGGGTAGGAGCTCACATTAGGGGGTATGTAATGTAGATGGCGGCGGTGTAGGGGCTCACATTAGGGGGTTATACATTTAATGTAGGTGGCGGCGGGGTCCGGGAGCGGCGGTGTTTAAGGGTTAAATACTTTATTAGGGATTGCAGCAGGGGATCGCGTTTGACAGGTAGATAGACATTGCACATGCGTTAGGTGTTAGGTGTTATTTAGCAGCTAGTTTAGGGAGTTACGGGGCTCCAATAGACAGCGTAAGGCTTACTACGGCTGCAATTTGTTGCGAGGTGAAAATGGAGTAAGATTTCTCCATTTTCGCCACATAAGTCCTTACGCTGTATACTGGATACCAAATTGCGCGGGTTTGGTATACCTGTCTATGACTACGGGCGAAGGCAGAAATATACGAGCGTAACTTCTAGGTTACGCCGTATATGTGCTATCAAACCCACGCAAAATTTGGAGTCACCGGCTTTTGCGGGCGACGCTGCATATCAGATCGGGCCCCAGTATTATTATTATTAAGAAGCAATTTAAATGTTTTAACTGAAAGTGTATATCAGATATCTTATAGAGCTAAATAATAACATTACAGAAATACTGAGCATAACCTATTTGTCAATCTGTCAAAAATGACTTCTTCTTTTTTTAAAACTAGGAAAAACAAAAAGCAAAATAAAATGAAAATAAACAAAACCATAACTAAACCCATTATCTGGGGAATAAAGTATCTCAAATGTGCTTGCGTCTCAGGTCAAACAAGCAAATAATAGTTGAAATGCTATGAAAACATAATAACATAGAAATGACTACTAATGTGAGCCCTAAATTCACTAAAAGAATATACCATGCCGCTGCAATACATGAGAAGTTAATATGGTTATATAATTGCAGGAGAAAGGGCAAATGACTATAGTGTCCATACAGTATCCTAGTGCCCGATTAAACCTTACCTACAAAAGCTTAAGCATTTATGTGTTAAGCTCATAGATCTGGTGTCAGGGGATACAAAATGAAGACTGACCCTCTTACTGTTGGAGCAATACAAATTGGGATATGAGAGGCAACATGTGTAAGAGACGTAAAATTAAAAAAAAATTGAGTTAACTCATGGAGAAATATAGAAGTAGCCACTGATTAAAAGTACAGTATTATCACAGAAGTAGTATAAAGAATATGGACCATTAGAAACAATGACATCTAGTAGCAAACTTAAAGGGACACTAAACCCAAATTTATTCTTTCATGATTCAGATAGAGCAATTTTAAGCAACTTTCTAATTTACTCCTATTATCAATTTTTCTTTGTACTCTTGCTATCTTTATATAAAAAGCAGGAATGTGAAGCATAGGAGCCGGCCCATTTTTGGTTGAGAACCTGGGTTTTGCTTGCTTATTGGTGGATAAATGTAATCCTCCAATAAGCAAGTACTATCCATGGTGCTGAACCTAAAATGGGCTGGCTGCTAAGATTTACATTCCTGCTTTTAAAATAAAGATAGCAAGAGAACGGAGACAAATTGATAATAGGAGTAAATTAGAAAGTTGCTTAAAATTTCATGCTCTATCTGAATCATGAAAGAAAAAATTGCATTCAGTGTCCCTTTAACAACCTTAAAAGTGATTATAAAACTGACAATTTATGGAAGCACTATAAATCACACACTGTCAATAAACAAACTCCAAATAAAAATGACTCACTGATAATAAATTAAGTCAAATTAGATTAAATTAAATAATGAGGTACAGGCTACACATATCCAAACCTTATACCCTATTCTAGTGTGAAAATGTATATGAGTGTTATTAACATACGTATTTGAAAATAAAACAGTGAAGAAAATACATAAATGCTATATTCCCTAAGGTACAACTATGTGGTGCAAATGCATGAAAAAAGGACTGAATCTTGTGTTGGACAGCAGCTGAATATATATAAAACATATAAACTCTTCTCATGTTATTGTGTCGATTCGAGAAACAATGACTGCTGGGTTTGTAATAATAACATAGTGTGATTAAAAACATTCAGTAGAGCAAACCAAGATGTGCTTTCTTAACACAAACATATCTAGATAATAAAGTTATGTAAGTATTGGCCACGAGGGGCAATGGGTAGTTTAGGATTTTTTTAGATTTAGGTTTTTTATTTTGGGGGTTGGTTGGGTGGGGGGATTTTACTTTTAGGGGGGACTTTGTAATATTGTAATGTAAAAGAGCTGTTTAACTTAGGGCAATGCCCTAGAAGATGGTCCCCTGATGGAGGAAGATGTCGCCGCCTGGATGAAGACCTCTCGCTGCCTAGATGAAGACTTCTCGCTGCCTGGATGAGGATAGATGACCAGACTTCAGGAACCCTAAGAAGATTTTTTTTTTTTTTTTAGTTTAGGGCTTTGGGCAGTGTAAAAGAGCTGAATGCCCTTTTAAGAGCAGTGAAAGAGCTCAATGCCCTTTTAAGGGTAATGTACATACAAATGCCGCTTTAGGAGCAATGGGTAGCTTGGGATTTTTTTAAATTTAGGTTTTTTATTTTTTTGGGTTGGTTGGGTGCAGGGTTTTTACTTTTAAGGGAGACTTTGAAATATTTTAATGTAAAAGAGCTGTTTAACTTAGGGCAATGCCCTACAAAAGGCCCTTTTAAGGGCTATTGGTAGTTTATTGTTAGGTTAGGGGGTGTTTTTATTTTGGGGGGCTTTTTATTTTTATAGGGCTATTAGATTAGGTGTAATTGTTTTTATTTTTGATAATTTCAGTTATTATTTTTTGTAATCTAAGGCCTAGATTTGGAGTTTGGTGGTAGCCGTGAAAACCAGCGTTAGAGGCTCCTAACCCTGGTTTTAGGCTAACTCCGGTATTTGGAGTCACTCAAAAAAGGGTCTAACGCTCACTTTTCAGCCGCGACTTTTCCATACCGCAGATCCCCTTACGTAAATTGCGTATCCTATCTTTTCAATGGGATTTTTCTAACTCCGGTATTTAGAGTCGTGGCTGAAGTGAGCGTTAGAAATCTAACGACAAAACTCCAGCCGCAGAAAAAAGTCAGTAGTTAAGAGCTTTCTGGGCTAACGCCGGTTCATAAAGCTCTTAACTACTGTTCTCTAAAGTACACTAACACCCATAAACTACCTATGTACCCCTAAACCGAGGTCCCCCCACATCGCCGCCACTCGATTAAATTTTTTTAACCCCTAATCTGCCGACAACCACCTACGTTATACTTATGTACCCCTAATCTGCTGCCCCTAACACCGCCGACCCCTGTATTATATTTATTAACCCCTAATCTGCCCCCCACAACGTCGCCGCCAGCTACCTACAATAATTAACCCCTAATCTGCCGACCGCAAAGCGCTGCCACCTACATTATAGCTATGTACCCCTAATCTGCTGCCCCTAACACCGCCGACCCCTATATTATATTTATTAACCCCTAATCTGCCCCCCTCAACGTCGCCTCCACCTGCCTACACTTATTAACCCCTAATCTGCCGAGCGGACCGCACCGCTATTCTAATAAATGTATTAACCCCTACTATAATAAAGTTATTAACCCCTAATCCGCCTCACTAACCCTATAATAAATAGTATTAACCCCTAATCTGCCCTCCCTAACATCGCCGACACCTAACTTCAATTATTAACCCCTAATCTGCCGACCGGAGCTCACCGCTATTCTAATAAATGTATTAACCCCTAAAGCTAAGTCTAACCCTAACACTAACACCCCCCTATAATAAATATAATTTTAATCTAACGAAATAAATTAACTCTTATTAAATAAATTATTCCTATTTAAAGATAAATACTTACCTGTAAAATAAATCCTAATATAGCTACAATATAAATTATAATTACATTGTAGCTATTTTAGGATTAATATTTATTTTACAGGTAACTTTGTAATTATTTTAACCATGTACAATAGCTATTAAATAGTTAAGAAATATTTAATAGCTACCTAGTTAAAATAATTACAAAATTACCTGTAAAATAAATCCTAACCTAAGTTACAATTAAACCTAAGACTATACTATCATTAAATTAATTAAATAAAATACCTATAATTACCTACAATTAAACCTAACACTACACTATCAATACATTAATTAAATACAATATCTACAAATAACTACAATGAAATAAACTAACTAAAGTACAAAAAATAAAAAAGAACTAAGTTACAAAAAATAAAAAAATATCTACAAACATAAGAAAAATATTAAAACAATTTTAAACTAATTACACCTACTCTAAGCCCCCTAATAAAATAACAAAGACCCCCAAAATAAAAAATGCCCTACCCTATTCTAAATTAATAAAGTTCAAAGCTCTTTTACCTTACCAGCCCTGAACAGGGCCCTTTGCGGGGCATGCCCCAAGAAGTTCAGCTCTTTTGCCTGTAAAAAAAAAACATACAATACCCCCCCCCAACATTACAACCCACCACCCACATACCCCTAATCTAACCCAAACCCCCCTTAAATAAACCTAACACTAAGCCCCTGAAGATCATCCTACCTTGTCTTCACCTCACCAGGTATCACCGATCCGTCCTGGCTCCAAAATCTTCATCCAACCCAAGCGGGGGCTGGCGATCCATCATCCGGTGGCTGAAGAGGTCCAGAAGAGGCTCCAAAGTCTTCATCCTATCCGGGAAGAAGAGGCGATCTGGACCGGCAACCATCTTGATCCAAGCGGCATCTTCTATCTTCATCTGATGACGAATGGCTCCATCCTGAAGACCTCCACCGCGGACCCATCTTCTTCCGGCGACGTCCAACTGAAGAATGACGGTTCCTTTAAGGGACGTCATCCAAGATGGCGTCCCTCGAATTCCGATTGGCTGATAGGATTCTATCAGCCAATCGGAATTAAGGTAGGAATATTCTGATTGGCTGATGGAATCAGCCAATCAGAATCAAGTTCAATCCGATTGGCTGATCCAATCAGCCAATCAGATTGAGCTCGCATTCTATTGGCTGTTCCGATCAGCCAATAGAATGCAAGCTAAATCTGATTGGCTGATTGGATCAGCCAATCGGATTGAACTTGATTCTGATTGGCTGATTCCATCAGCCAATCAGAATATTCCTACCTTAATTCCGATTGGCTGATAGAATCCTATCAGCCAATCGGAATTCGAGGGACGCCATCTTGGATGACGTCCCTTAAAGGAACCGTCATTCTTCAGTTGGACGTCGCCAGAAGAAGATGGGTCCACGGTGGAGGTCTTCAGGATGGAGCCGGTCGTCATCGGATGAAGATAGAAGATGTCGCTTGGATCAAGATGGTTGCCGGTCCGGATCGCCTCTTCTTCCCGGATAGGAAGAAGACTTTGGAGCCTCTTCTGGACCTCTTCAGCCACCGGATGATGGATCGCCAGCCCCCGCTTGGGTTGGATGAAGATTTTGGAGCCAGGACGGATCGGTGATACCTGGTGAGGTGAAGACAAGGTAGGATGATCTTCAGGGGCTTAGTGTTAGGTTTATTTAAGGGGGGTTTGGGTTAGATTAGGGGTATGTGGGTGGTGGGTTGTAATGTTGGGGGGGGGTATTGTATGGTTTTTTTTTACAGGCAAAAGAGCTGAACTTCTTGGGGCATGCCCCGCAAAGGGCCCTGTTCAGGGCTGGTAAGGTAAAAGAGCTTTGAACTTTATTAATTTAGAATAGGGTAGGGCATTTTTTATTTTGGGGGTCTTTGTTATTTTATTAGGGGGCTTAGAGTAGGTGTAATTAGTTTAAAATTGTTGTAATATTTTTCCTATGTTTGTAGATATTTTTTTATTTTTTGTAACTTAGTTCTTTTTTATTTTTTGTACTTTAGTTAGTTTATTTCATTGTAGTTATTTGTAGGAATTGTATTTAATTAATTTATTGAAAGTGTAGTGTTAGGTTTAATTGTAGGTAATTGTAGGTATTTTATTTAATTAATTTAATGATAGTATAGTGTTAGGTTTAATTGTAACTTAGGTTAGGATTTATTTTACAGGTAATGTTGTAATTATTTTAACTAGGTAACTATTAAATAGTTCTTAACTATTTAATAGCTATTGTACCTGGTTAAAATAAATACAAAGTTACCTGTAAAATAAATATTAATCCTAAAATAGCTACAATGTAATTATAATTTATATTGTAGCTATATTAGGATTTATTTTACAGGTAAATATTTAGCTTTAAATATGAATAATTTATTTAATAAGAGTTAATTAATTTCGTTCGATTAAAATTATATTTTACTTAGGGGGGTGTTAGTGTTAGGGTTAGACTTAGCTTTAGGGGTTAATACATTTATTAGAATAGCGGTGAGCTCCGGTCGGCAGATTAGGGGTTAATATTTGAAGTTAGGTGTCGGCGATGTTAGGGAGGGCAGATTAGGGGTTAATACTATTTATTATAGGGTTAGTGAGGCGGATTAGGGGTTAATAACTTTATTATAGTAGCGCTCAGGTCCGGTCGGCAGATTAGGGGTTAATAAGTGTAGGCAGGTGGAGGTGACGTTGTGGGGAGCAGATTAGGGGTTAATAAATATAATATAGGGGTCGGCGGTGTTAGGGGCAGCAGATTAGGGGTACATAGGGATAATGTAAGTAGCGGCGGTTTACGGAGCGGCAGATTAGGGGTTAAAAAAATATGCAGGGGTCAGCGATAGCGGGGGCGGCAGAATAGGGGTTAATAAGTGTAAGGTTAGGGGTGTTTAGACTCGGGGTACATGCTAGGGTGTTAGGAGCAGACATAAGAAGTGTTTACGCATAGCAAACAATGGGGCTGCGTTAAGAGCTGAACGCGGCTTTTTTGCAGGTGTTAGGTTTTTTTTCAGCTCAAACAGCCCCATTGTTTCCTATGGGGGAATCGTGCACGAGCACGTTTTTGAGGCTGGCCGCGTCCGTAAGCAACTCTGGTATAGAGAGTTGAAGTTGCGTTAAAAATGCTCTACGCTCCTTTTTTGGAGCCTAACGCAGCCTTTATGTGGACTCTCAATACCAGAGTTATTTTTATGGTGCGGCCAGAAAAAAGCCGGCGTTAGCTACGCGGGTCCTTACCGACAAAACTCCAAATCTAGCCGTTAGAGTTTTTTATTTTTTTTATTTTAGTGTTTATTTTTTGTAATGTTAGATTGTTTTATTTTTTTGTAGCATTAGGTTTATTTAAATTTGTAAACACTTTATTTAGCATTGGCAAAGTCGTGGAGCAGCGGATTAGGGGTTAATAACTTTATTAAGGTGTCAGGGATGTTGGGGGGCGGTGGTTTAGGGGTTGAAAGTTTTATTATAGTAGTAGCTTTGTGGTGGGCCGGTGGTTTATGGGTTATTAGGTTTATTTAGGTGATAGCAATGCAGGGGGTCACCGGTTTAGGGGATAATCACTTTATTTAGTGTCGGCGGTGGCGGACTAGGGCTGTTTAGAATAGGGGTTTATGTTAGGGTGTTAAGTTTAAACATAACTTTCTTTTCCCCGTAGACATCAATGGGGTTGCGTTACAGAGAATTGCCATTCCTCGATCGCAGGTGTTATTTTTTTTCTCTCCCCATTGATGTCTATGGGGAAAGCATGCACAAGCACGTAAACTCAGCCCTTGGCTTTTGTGCGGTATGGAGCTTAACAAACCGTAATGCACAGCACAAGGAGGTTTTTCAGTAACTCGTAATGGCAGCGCTATGGAAAGTGCGGTACCGCTCATTTTATTGCATTATTTACGCACCCGGTATAAAAAACTAGCTGAATGTTAGGTTAAGTTTGCCTCCATATGAACAAGGTTCAGGTTGGAGCCGAAACTTTATGGAATATGCATGGGGATTCCTTGCTGAAATTAAAAGTCTTTTTCAATATACCGTGAGTGCCTGTTTGTGGAAACCTATTAAGGCAGGGACTGGTCTCAGGTTATAACATGGAAATAGATTTGGAGCAGTCTTACTGTAGAGAAAAGTAACGGAAGTAAAAAAATATTTTAAAACAACCATGCAATCACTATGACTAGAAGAACTGTTCAAACTTAAGCATCAAAATTATCATGCCAAAATGTGAAATGAGGTATAGTAAGTTTGCAAACCGGCCATTCTGCTTATACGTATAATTATATGAGATAGGCTAATTTAAGCAGGCAGTTCTCTCCCAGACATGTCCTCTTAACCTGTGCCTCAGAGTCCACACAAAGTCATGATCAAAGCCAGGGTATAAGTCCCAATACAGGTCAAAAGACTGATCTTCAACACGAGATAGCCAAAAGCATTGAATAGAGATATCATGCCGATAGTAGAGAATTTTTAATCAAAGAGGTAAATTACACTGGAGGACCACCTTCCACAGCGTTTTGTGAATATAATCTCTCACGAACAAAGCAAGTTAATGGCCAATGACTGGGAGGGCGGCCACGCGGCTACAGAATGAAATGGCGGTATTATTTACTCTTTATTTTCACATGCATAGCGGATCATAAATTGACAGGCCTCCGTTCTGTTTACTTTACATGTCTCATAACCTTTAGCCATTTCTCATTATATCCAGAGGTGGGTGACCCATCTCGACTGGAACCTTAGAAGGGCAAAGAGATATACCTTTAACTCTCAAAGCACAGTGCAGCACTGTTAGTTGAGGTACAGGTGCCAATGCCTCAGCACACTGCTGGAGATCTTTGTCATTTGCGAGCCAGTGTTTTGCTAGTTGGAGTGACTCATTTAAGTTGGTATACTTTAAAATGAGAGAATCTAGGATCAGTAGAAATATATATGATAGTTTACCAAGTATATTTTCCTTAGCTCGATCCATGGCTAAAATGAATGGGCGTAGCGGCTTCTTTTTTAGATAAATATGACTTCAAAGTAGAAAAGGTTGTTTTTGCTGTCTGCTACTGGTTTCCAGACAGCTGGCCTGCCAAGGGAGAAGCAGATGGCATGTAATAGTGGCTTAAAGGGACAGTCTACGCCATCATTTTTATTGTTTAAAAAGATAGATAATCCCTTTATTACCTATTCCCCCAGTTTTTCACAACCAAAACTGTTATATTAATATACTTTTTACCTGTTATTACCTTGTTTCTAAGCATCTGCAAACTGCCCCCTTATCTCAGTTCTTTTGACAGACATGCATTTTGTCCAATCTGTGCTGACTCCTAAATAATTCCATTGGAGTGAACACAATGTTATCTATATGACACATTGTGGCAAACCTCGCCACTTATGAACTATCCAGGAATTGTTATTTAGGCTAATGGTTAAAATGTATGTTAAACTGTATGTTACTGTTTCAACTCCCTGCTGTTGCAGTTGGGAAACCCCTTGTAGGGTAGACTGTTTTTAAAAAGTGTTTGTTTTTCCAGTTGTTGAATAAGTTGTTGTTGTTGACTCCCAAGCTATGTGTCATCTAGTTCTTGGTGGAAAGGGGTTATTATTACAATTACCAAGAGTAGTTATTTGCTTGTCTCTGCTTAGCAAAAAGATATTACAGATCCTACTGCCTCTCTGCTACAATTACCAAGAGTAGTTACTTGCTTGTCTCTGTCTACCAAAATATATTACAGATCCTACTGCCTCTCTGCTACAATTACCAAGAGTAGTTACTTGCTTGTCTCTGCCTACCCAAAAGATATTACAGATCCTACTGCCTATCTGCTACAATTGGTGGCAGCGGTGGGATCTGTAATATCTTTTGGGTAGGCAGAGACAAGCAAGTAACTACTCTTGGTAACTGTAGCTTTGCCTTATATCGGTCTCCTCTTTTCCCTACTCGTTGGCAGGTGTCACACGTCTGGCAATACTGCCTAATATCTTTGGTGATCCCTGGCCAAAAGAAATTCTGAGTTAGGTGGTGCTTCGCCCGACTAACTCCTAGGTGGCCTTACAGCGGAATATCGTGGGCAACCCGTAGCAGTTCTCGTCTATACCTCTGAGGTACTATTAACTGCTGAATGGACAGGGGAATAGATCCGGCCACTACTGAGAAGATAGTGGCCGTATCTATTCCCCTGTCCGTTCAGCAGTTAATAGTACCTCAGAGGTATAGACGAGAACTGCTACGGGTAGCCCACGATATTCCGCTGTCAGGCCACCTAGGAGTTAGTCGGACGAAGCACCGCCTAACTCAGAATTTCTTTTGGCCAGGGATCACCAAAGATATTAGGCAGTATCGCCAGACGTGTGACACCTGCCAACGAATAGGGAAAAGAGGAGACCGATATAAGGCAAAGCTACACTCCCTCCCCATAATAGAGGAGCCTTTTAGTCGAGTGGAGGTGGACCTCATTGGCCCCCTAGCCAAGCCTAGCCCCTCGGGGAAGAGGTATATACTCACGGTCGTGGATTATGCCACCCAATATCCGAGGCGGTGGCTCTGGCTAATATTCATGCCGAGACCTTGGCGGATGCCCTCATCAAAATCTTCTCCCGCATGGGATTTCCCCGGGAGATTATTTTGGACCGGGGCATCCAGTTTACGGCTAAGATTACCCACTAGTTGTGGAGAGCATGTGGGGTGAAACCCATTGTAAATTCCGCTTATCACCCCCAGTCTAATGGGCTCTGTGAACGGTTTAATGGAACACTGAAACAGATGCTCCGCACGTTCATAGATAACATGTTGAAGCCGTACCATGAACGGGCAGAGGAGGTGAATCCTATTTGCGCACCTGGCACGGACGACGCAGACAGTTTACCTCTTCCGGACCTCCTAGGAATGAAGAACCAGAACGAAGGTCTGGGAGAGGTACAATTGGGTGAGCGGTTAAGTCCTCGGGAACGAGCTCAAATAGCAGAGCTACTGCAGGAAGAGAGAGACACGTTCTCCAACGTGCCTGGATATACCAGACTGGCCACCCATAGGGTAGACACCCCAGGTCACCTCCCGGGCCTTTTGTCGGGTAACCACGGGCAGTGCTGCTTGTAGGGAGGTTCGGGGTGCAAACGCTGAAGTCAGCTCCCCTAAGTTGTTGCCCAAAATAATGTCTGCAGGCAAATTTTGCATAAGGCCCACTTCTATGTTCCCCGACCCTGCTCCCCAATCCAAGTGTACTTTGGCCATGGGAATCTTGTAAATGGCTCCCCCGGCCACCCGGACAGCTACACAGTCTCTGGTAAGTTAATTGGTGGAAACTAAATGTTGCCGGAGCAAGGTTATGGTGGTCCCAGAGTTACACAGCCCTTGGACACGTCGGCCCTCTATATAGACCACCTGGCGGTGGCTTTGTAGGTTGTCCGAAGCGGCCGGTACTGGGTTTACCTCGTGTAAGATGCCCAAGGGTTCCTCGTGGAAGACTGCGGGTTGGATCTGTAGTCGGGGCTCGTTCTGGTAGCAGTGTACAGTTGCCCGGTTGTTCTGGTTGTTCCAGGTGGATCGGTTCTTGTTCCTGGGACAGTCTCTCTGAATGTGCCCTTGTTGGTTACAAAGATGGCAATGGATAGCTGATCGAGTCTGGTATCGGGGAGGGTGGATTCCCCCTCCAGGACGGGGTAGCAGAGGTGTGGGAGCTGCAGTGGGTTTTGGGGTGACCCCAATACTGTAGCGTTGCTGTGTTCGTTGAGCTCTCCGAGCGTCTTGGTATTCGTCGACCAAGGTCACTGCGGTATGTACCGTGCACAGTTTTCGACCTCTCAGACAGTTTTGCAATTCAGTGGACACCCCTTGGAAGAATTACTCCATCAACAGGAGTTGTAAAAGGTCTTCCAACTGGGTGACTTGGGCTGCCTGCAACCAGCCTTTAGCGGCCCTGGTTAGCTGATGTGCCCACTCAGTGTGGGTATCTTTCTCCAGCTTCTTCAGGTCTCGGAACCGCTGTCGGTATGCCTCCGGGGTAATAGCATACCTAGTCAGGATGGCCTGTTTTACCTTCTGGTAGTCCCTGCTGTCTTCATCTGGTATGGTGCGGTAGGCTTCAGCAGCCCTCCCGGATAACTTGCCAGCCAGTAGGGGAACTTGGTCACCGGTACTAATATTATGCAGTTGGCATAATCGCTCAAAGTCCTGTAGGTACCCATCGATATCCTCCGTGTCGGTATGATCCTTGAATGCGTGGTAGGGAATCTTAGCTTTCCCTGTACCAGCACTTGAGTGTACTGGTAGCCCCTCTCCGGGTCTCGGGGTGGTTTGTCGGGTCACCATCAAGTATTCCTGTACGTCCGCTGATGTCCGTGTCAGGAGCTCCTCCGAATGGGGTAGCGGAAAAAAAGCCAACCGGGTCCGCACCAACACACTGACTGATCACTCTGAGGCTCAGGTAAGCAATCACCCCCCTAATGTCTCTTGGTAGCGAAGTGGCCAATGACCCCTCATTGCAAGTATATAGGGATAAGGTAAACCAGAATCAGGCGGGGTTGGAAGGAGAGAGGTATGGTTGGAACAAGGGGTTACTGTACAGGTATGCTGAGAAGATAGTGGCCGGATCTATTCCCCTGTCCGTTCAGCAGTTAACAGTACCTCAGAGGTATAGATGAGAACTGCTACGGGTTGCCCACGATATTCCGCTGTCAGGCCACCTAGGAGTTAGTCGGACGAAGCACCGCCTAACTCAGAATTTCTTTTGGCCAGGGATCACCAAAGATATTAGGCAGTATTGCCAGACATGTGACACCTGCCAACGAATAGGGAAAGAGGAGACAGATATAAGGCAAAGCTACACTCCCTCCCCATAATAGAGGAGCCTTTTAGTCGAGTGGCGGTGGACCTCATTGGCCCCCTAGCCAAGCCTAGCCCCTCGGGGAAGAGGTATATACTCACGGTCGTGGATTATGCAACCCGATATCCTGAGGCGGTGGCTCTGGCTAATATTCATGCCGAGACCATGGCGGATGCCCTCATCAAAATCTTCTCCCGCATGGGATTTCCCCGGGAGATTATTTCGGACCGGGGCATCCAGTTTACGGCTAAGATTACCCACTAGTTGTGGAGAGCATGTGGGGTGAAACCCATTGCAAATTCCGCTTATCACTCCCAGTCTAATGGGCTCTGTGAACGGTTTAATGGAACACTGAAACAGATGCTCCGCACGTTCATAGATACCCAGAAGAAATGGGAGCGGTTTCTACCCCATTTGCTTTTCGCCTACTGGGAGGTACCTCAGGAGTCCACGGGGTTCTCTCCCTTTGAATTATTATTCGGAAGGAGGGTACGGGGTCCCCTAGACTTAATCCGAGAGCATTGGGAGGGGGAAGTCACTAGTGACGGTACTCCTATCGTACCATACGTGCTGGAGTTTAGGGAGCGCCTGGAGGCCCTGACTCGGACCGTCCGCTCCAACCTTCAGGCGGCTCAAACCCGTAAGTGGCGTTGGTATGATAGGGGCACCAAGGAATGCAGTTTTCAGACTGGGCAGAAGGTGCTAATCTTAAAACCGGTCAAAAATGATAAACTACAAGGCCTCCTGGCAGGGCCCATACAAGGTGGTGGAACAAATCTGTGACACCACCTATGTGATCGGCCCATGTACTGGAGCAGGCGGTAGATGCATGCTCCATGTAAATATGTTGAAGCCGTACCATGAATGCGCAGAGGAGGTGAATGCTATTTGCGCCCCTGCCGCGGACGACGCAGACAGTTTACCTCTTCCCGACCTCCTAAGAATGAAGAATCAGAACGAAGGTCTGGGAGAGGTACAATTGGGTGAGCAGTTAAGTCCTCGGGAATGAGCTCAAATAGCAGAGCTACTGCAGGAAAAGAGAGACACGTTCTCCAACGTGCCTGGATATACCAGACTGGCCACCCATAGGGTAGAAACCCCAGGTCACCTCCCCATGCGTCAACCTCCTTACCGCATACCTGAATCAGTGAGAGAACATATGCGGAAGGAGATTGACAAGATGCTACAGTTAGGAGTGATTGAGCACTCGGACAGCCCCTGGGCCTCGCCGGTAGTTCTAGTGCCGAAGCGGGACGGCACGACCCGCTTCTGTGTAGACTACCGGAAACTTAATGATAAAACTGTCTCTGAAGCCTACCCTATGCCCCGGATAGATGAGCTCCTGGATAAAATGGCTCGAGGCCAGTACCTCACCACCATAGATCTGTGTAAGGGGTACTGGCAGATCCCACTAGCCGAGGATGCCATTCCTAAATCAGCGTTCGTCACCCCGTTTGGCCTGTATCAATTCAAGGTCATGCCATTCGGGATGAAGAATGCTCCGGCTACTTTCCAGCGAATGGTAGATCAGCTACTGGATGGGTCCCAAGAGTACGCATGCGCCTATTTAGATGACATAGCTATATTTAGCAGCTCCTGGGATGAGCATTTGAACCATATAGGGGCGATCCTAGATCGCATTAGGGAGGCAGGATTAACCCTTAAGCCTAGCAAATGTCATATAGGGATGGCGGAAGTCCAGTACCTAGGGCACCGAGTAGGTAGTGGGCAGCAGAAGCCCGAACCGGCCAAGGTAGAGGCCGTAGCCAAGTGGCCCACTCCCCGTACCAAGACCCAAGTGATAGCCTTTCTAGGTACCACAGGCTATTATAGGAACTTCATACCTAATTATAGTACCCTAGCCAAACCCCTCACCGACCTCACCCGTAAAAACCTTCCTAAGATTGTTACCTGGAGCCCAGAGTGTGAACAAGCATTCCAAGAACTAAAAAACGCTCTCGTAAATGCCCCTATCCTTGCTGCCCCGGATCCAACTAAACGCTTTCTCGTCCATACAGATGCTTCTATGTTTGGATTGGGAGCCGTGTTGAGCCAAGTCGGGGCTGATGGCGGCGAGCATCCTGTGGCCTACCTAAGCAGGAAACTGTTACCCCGAGAAGTTAGCTACGCCGCCATTGAAAAGGAATGCCTGGCCGTGGTGTGGGCCCTCAAGAAACTTCAGCCATATCTATATGGACAACAATTTTCCCTGCTCACAGATCACAACCCGTTGGTGTGGCTGAACAGGGTATCCGGAGACAATTCCCGGCTGTTGTGCTGGAGTTTGGCGCTGCAGCCGTTTGACTTAACAATCCATTACCGACCTGGGAAGCAAAACGGCAACGCCGACGGGTTGTCCAAACAAACTGAACTTGAACCTTGATCTGTGAACACTCCTCCGGACCTCCCCAAGCCAATCCGTTGGGATCAGACTGGGTATGCCGGTTTGGTTCTGGGGGAGCATTGTGGCAAACCTCGCCACTTATGAACTATGCAGGAATTGTTATTTAGCCTAATGGTTAAAATGTATGTTAAACTGTATGTTACTGTTTAAACTCCCTGCTGTTGCAGTTGGGAAACCCCTTGTAGGGGAGACTGTTTTTAAAAAGTGTTTGTTTTTCCAGTTGTTGAATAAGTTGTTGTTGTTGACTCCCAAGCTATGTGTCATCTAGTTCTTGGTGGAAAGGGGTTATTATTACAATTACCAAGAGTAGTTATTTGCTTGTCTCTGCTTAGCAAAAGGAAATTACAGATCCTACTGCCTCTCTGCTACAATTACCACGAGTAATTACTTGCTTGTCTCTGCCTACCAAAAAGATATTACAGATCCTACTGCCTCTCTGCTACAATTACCAAGAGTAGTTACTTGCTTGTCTCTGCCTACCCAAAAGATATTACAGATCCTACTGCCTCTCTGCTACACACATGTTAAATAGCTGGGTGAAAAACTTGTCAAAATGCACTGAGATAAGAGGCATTTCAATGGCTTAGAAATTAGTATATTAGCCTACTTAGGTTTAGCTTTCCATAAACAATACAAAAAAGAGCAAAGAAAACTTGATGATAAAAGTAAATTAGAAAGTTGCATGCCCTATCTGAATTGTGAAAGTTTAATTTTGACTAGACTGTTTAAAAGGAGGTATCATACAAGGTTTTCCTCAGAGCTGCAGAAACAGCTACTATCTTAGAGAGCCGCCCACGAAAGTCTCCCTGAGACATTTTTTTTTTTAACTAAAAGAAGGCTTGTGGTAATATGTCCCACATGTGGTGGAACTGCAAACACCTGAAACCCCTTTGGGATGAAATAGGTAGAATAGGGAATTCCCTGTCTGGTCCACATTTTGTTTTGCAAACCACTAATGTTTTGTTGAATATAAAACCACCTGGTATTTGCAAAATTAGACATTCCTTATTCCAGTTTGCTATTTAAAAAAAAAAAATTAAACCAGATTTATTTATTAGTATACCACAAAAACAAAGATTAAAAGGAAAGGTCACTCCAGCCCAATATGTAAATCATCAGATCTTTATTGCTTAATGGTCCCAAAATACATGACTAAGGACCTGTGAGAGATCTGAAACGGTGTTGTTTGTATTTTGGGACCATGAAGCAATAAAGGTCTGGTGATTTACATATTGGACTAGAGTGACCTTTCCTTTTATACTTTGCATTGGGGAGTTGGCTGACCCTTTGCTCAAGTGCCCACTGCTGGTTGCTGTTCCCTACCTCATTTGTACAAAAACAAAGATTGGGAGACGCAGCTTCCCTCAAAAAAACTAAAAGTCAAAGCCAGTTTATTTTACGAAATCAACAATTTGTATATTACATAATACAAACTTTCACATATATAGAAACAAACAGAAACTTCCACTAAGTGGATAAACAAATAAATAAATCATTGGTCACTCCCGCGATATAGCCATTCGCCTCTTAAGTTAGCTTCCAAAATGAAAATCAAATTCTTAAACAGCTTAATAAATGTTTTTTGTGCATTCATATCTAATGACTTAATATAGTCAGTCAATTTTTCAAAAAACCTTTTGATATTGGCTTCCATCTCCAGTTGCACTTTGGCTTGTTCTAAACCTAACTGATACGAAATATTATTCTTAAATTCTAAAATTTTGGTTCTTTCTTGGATTTCCAATATTTCAGTATTAGCTTTCTCACAAGGAGAATGGCTGTATTTAGTACATGAACATTACTACCACTTTCATCAAAGGTTGTTACGAAGAAAACCTTGTGTTTGGAGATATATATATATATATATATATATATATAACACTTCAGAATTTTGGATGCCCAAAAAGATATATTTTCCAAAAATCTCTGAATTATGGGACAATACCAAAAATAATGGAGCATATCTGCCCCTCTGAGACTACATTAAACACATGATAATTTAACTTCATCTTTCACCCAATGTAAGAGAAAAATAGGAGTGATAAAGGTCGTGATATATTAATTTTATATGCTGTGCTATATAGTATTGCCCTTTCATCACTTTGGTTACCCTCCTACCCGAAGTCACCAATAGGCCACTCTTTTCTTGATTGAAGACCTCTTTGCTCCATTTTATCTTAATATATCTCGGATTATTATCCTATTGGGATTTTACTAAGGAGCTATATATAGTAGTGATAGAAAAATCCCCTTGTTGAAATAAAAGAGAAAACTGTCTTATAAACAGATTTATCCCAATCTGGATTTGGGTATTTTAGCAGTTGTTCGACATAATGGGGGAGCTGGAGATATGAAAAACGCATCTTTACATTCACTAAATGTTTTAACTCTACTATTTTCAACTTTACATAACTGGACTATGTATCTTACACCCAAATGAGACCATTTCCCAAATCTTGCAGAGTCATATCCATCAGGAAATTCTGAGATTTCCTCTAATAGTTAAAAAGGAGGATATCTTATAATTATTACCAAGCTTTACACAAAGTTTTTGCCAGGCCCGTATAGGTTGTTCTATAAGCACGAGTTGTTTCATTTTTTTAGGTAGTTTATTGTATGGTATATGGGCAAGAGACTTAAGAGAGAATGGTGCTGCCAAAGATAAGTTAGAATTTTGTAATCCACATTTAAAAGACAAATGGGCCTATAAGAATCCATCAAATTTGAATCTTTACCTTGTTTTAGAATCAGTATTGTTCTAGATTCATTAAAATATTTAGATGGACAGTGTTTTTCTACAAAAAGGTGTTATACATAATATTCAATACAAAAGTAATTTTGTCTTCTAATATTTTGTACATCTCTCCCGGTAAGACATCTGGGTCAGGGGTTTTATTAAGGGCCAATTTTCTATAGCAAATTTAACTTCTTCACCAGAGATAGGGGAGTTAAACATATCAAGGTTCTCTCCAGAAATTTGTGGAATTTAATTTTACTCCAAAATAACTCCTTTGTTTTGTGATTTACTTCTTTGTTTGCATATAGCTCATTAAAGTATTTTTGGAATTCTCGCATGATGTCTTGTGGCTGATTAATCACCTTTTCTTTAATTTTCTGATTTTGCCAGATATTTCCCTATTTTAATACCATATGACATGAACCGACTATTCCTCTTTATTTCATTTTGTGTTTCCGTTTGAATGAAAAAGGAGTCCCTTTGTCTCTTTGCTTTTAAATAGGCTTTCCAATTTTCAGAAGTACTATTCTGCAGGCACCACTGATATTTATTAACAATTTGATTCGTAATTTGGATATAGTAATTATTATTCTTCCTTTTCATTTTGACCAAAAAAGCAAGGATTTCTCCCCTTATTACAGGTTTAAATGCTTGACAAAGCATTTCAATATTCTCTACTGATTTTTTTATTCTTACTATAATATTCATCCCATTTATTCCCCCAAAATTCTGAAATTTCTAATTATTATATAGATAATTAGGGAAATGGAATTTACTTATTATCCAACTAACCGGATTAAATACCAGAGACAATAGTATGGGAGCATAATCAGATATGGTAATTGGCTGGACTGAAGCCTTTTGAACTGTGGAAAATATTTTTTGCTAATTAAAAACATATCTATGCGTGATAAGGAATTATGGGTTTTCGATATACATGTAAATTCTTCAATGTCTGGAGAGCAATTTCTCCAAATATCGAATAGCTCTAAATTGTGGCAAAAAGTCTTGAATAGTTTGGTGTCTCCTCTAGGATATCTATCTTTTTTAGCACATCGCTTTCTATCCAGTTGAACTGAGGGAGACATATTAAAGTCCCCTACGATAATATTTTGGTCAAAGATATGATTAAGGGCAATTGAGCCCGAAACGTCATGTTTTCCTCCTGGTACTGAATAAAATTTAAATACAGTTTACCTTTGTTGTGCTGCTGAGTTTATAGATTTCTGGATTGTTGGGAGTCCCTAAGCAGTGGCTCCTCCAGCTTGCACACGGATAGCCACTGGTGCTGGAGAATATCTTGTTTTACAGATTTTATAAATATTTTGGTCAAAGTTCATGAGCTTTGTTTGTAATGATTTCCAAAAACTACCTTTATTATCGTTGGGGCCATATACATTACAAAGTATCAATCTATTCCTGTCTATTTACACTTCCAAAATAATAAATCTACTCATCTAAATCATCTATTACCTTCTTTTCAATTTGATGCTGAAGATTCTTCCTAAATAGAATGGCAACACCTCTTATTCTTTGAACCCCCGGTGCAAAAACCACTTCTCCCACCCATCCCCACTTAAATTTTTGGCTTTCTAATTCACTTAGATGGGTTTCTTGTAAGAAACCTATATCCACTTTTAATTTGTTTAAGTGTTGTAGAATAGATTTTATTTTAATTGGGGAGGTGAACCCTTCTACATTCCAAGATCCAAAATTATGCATTTCTTAATACATACTATACTGCCATAACTATACACTAAGATAACCTGGGTTGACCAATGAGCAAAAATAAAAAAAGAGGGAAAAAAAACACCCTGTAAAATAAGCTACCAGCTACTTTCATTTGACCATTTAATATGTTTCAAGTCATCTTAAATAGGCTATGACTCTCTTCATTAATACCTAGACCTATAACTTATTTGTGCTCATCATTTAGAAAACTTTCTGCTTCTTGTAGGGTATCAAATATCTTAAATCCTTCCTTAGTGTTAATACTAATTCTCGCTGGATATAACAACTTCACTGTCCCTCCTTCTTGAATTAGTCGGGTACAGATAGGGGCACATAACTTCCTTCTATTTGACATTTCAAAGGAAAAGTCCTGAAATAGTAGCAACTTTCGATTTTCAAATAGGACATTTTTTTGGTTTCTGCATTCATACAAACAAGAAACAAAGTTGTTTATAGCAAATATTCCCTTTTCAGTCATGTAGATTAATCAAGGAGACTACGATAATTAATTTGTCTTATCTTATGTATTATAGTCTTTGCAGCTTTATTGTTTAGCTTCTAATCTATAACTTGTGTCTCCAAAAGGAAATGAGAAACCTTTATCTCTGTTTATTAACATTTTAATTATTTGCCCTAATTGCACTGATACATAAAAAAGATTCAAGAAATGCATTTGAATGATATTAGGAGTTGAAAATGGGGAGATTATCTGTGTGATATTCCTTATTTATAAGAGTCATTAATAAGATATCTAGAGATTTTTAGTTTTCTTTCGTTGCTAATGTTCTCAAAACTTCAAATCAGTTAGAAAGGGTGGCAACTAAAATAGATACACATTAATATATTGCTAATTTGTAGCTGAATTATATTTCAGTATTTTACCATCTCTTACTCTCTGAAACAATTAATGAGATGCCATTATGAAAGAAACACAAAAAAGAAAATACATTTAAAAAAATGTATTAAAATTGACTTAATTTCTCAAACGGGAAAAAACAGGGACAACTCTGTATAAAGTGTAACTAGAATATGACTGCACCACATTAAAGAATTAAACATGAATTATTCATTTCAAATTACCATTAATACATCTTAATTCAGGAATTTCCTATATTTCATGCTTGCTTTTGCCATTTCATTTCATGTTTTTTTTTAAATAACATATTCATGACATATAACAATGACCTTAAATGGACATGAAACCCACACTTTTTCTTTCACGATTTAGAAAGAGCATGTCATATTAAACAACTTTCTAATTTACTTATATTATCTAATTTACTTAATTTTTTTGATATCCTTTGCTGAAAATCATATCTAGATAGGCTCAGTGGCTGCTGATTGGTGGCTGCACATAGATGACTCGTGTGATTGGCTCATCCATGAGCATTGCTATTTCTTCTACAAAGGGTATCTAAAGAATTAAGTAAATGAGATAATAGAAATAAACTGGAATGTTGTTTAAAATTGTATTCTCTACCTTAATCATGAAAGAAACATTTTGGGTTTAGTGTCCCTTTAAACACTTGTGACCAAATGATTCATTTTATTTAATTAATTGTTTGATGATTCAGATAGAGCAAGTGATTTTAAGCAAATTTACAATTTACTTCTATTATCTAATTTGCTTTGTTCTCTTGATATTCTGTGTTGATGAGTAAAACAAGGGAGGCTGATGGGAGCTCTGGAGTGTGTACTTGCCTTTAGCAGTCTAACGGCTAGATTTAGAGTTCTGCGGCCAAAGGGGTGTGTTAGCTACGCATGCTTTTTTTCTCCCGCACCTTTTAAATACCGCTGGTATTTAGAGTTCACAGAATGGCTGGGTTTTCAGTGCGTTAGGCTCCAAAAAGGGAGCGTAGAGCATAATTTAACGCCACTGCAACTCTCGATACCAGTGGTGCTTACGGACGCGGCCAGCTTCAAAAACGTGCTCGTGCACGATTCCCCCATAGAAAACAATGGGGCTGTTTGAGCTGAAAAAAAACCTAACACCTGCAAAAAAGCAGCGTTCAGCTCCTAACGCAGCCCCATTGTTTTCTATGGGGAAACACTTCCTATGTCTGCACCTAACACTCTAACATGTACCCCGAGTCTAAACACCCCTAACCTTACACTTATTAACCCCTAATCTGCCGACCCCGCTATCGCTGACACCTGCATATTTGTTTAAACCCCTAATCTGCCGCTCCGTACACCGCCGACCCCTATATTATATTTATTAACCCCTAATCAGCCCCCCACAACGTCGCCTCCACCAACCTACAATAATTAACCCCTAATCTGCCGACCGAATGGCACCGCTACTATAATAAATGTATTAACCCCTAATCCGCCTCACTCCCGCCTCAATAACCCTATAATAAATAGTATTAACCCCTAATCTGCCCTCCCTAACATCGCCGACACCTAACTTCAAACATTAACCCCTAATCTGCCGACCGGAGCTCACCGCTATTCTAATACATTTTTTAACCCCTAAAGCTAAGTCTAACCCTAACCCTAACACCCCCCTAAGTTAAATATAATTTTTATCTAACGAAATAAATTAACTCTTATTAAATTAAATTAATCCTATTTAAAACTAAATACTTACCTGTAAAATAAACCCTAATATAGCTACAATATAAATAATAATTATATTGTAGCTATTTTAGGATTAATATTTATTTTACAGGCAACTTTGTAATTATTTTAACCAGGTACAATAGCTATTAAATAGTTAAGAACTATTTAATAGTTACCTAGTTAAAATAATTACAAAATTACCTGTAAAATAAATCCTAACCTAAATTACAATTAAACCTAACACTACACTATCAATAAATTAATTAAATACAATACCTACAAATAAATACAATTAAATAAACTAACTAAAGTACAAAAAATAAAAAAGAACTAAGTTACAAAAAATAAAAAAATATTTACAAACATTAGAAAAATATTACAACAATTTTAAACTAATTACACCTACTCTAAGCCCCCTAATAAAATAACAAAGACCCCCAAAATAAAAAATGCCCTACCCTATTCTAAATTTAAAAAGTTCAAAGCTCTTTTACCTTACCAGCCCTGAAAAGGGCCATTTGCGGGGCATGCCCCAAATAATTCAGCTCTTTTGCCTGTAAAAAAAAAACATACAATACCCCCCCCACAACATTACAACCCATCACCCACATACCCCTAATCTAACCCAAACCCCCCTTAAATAAACCTAACACTAAGCCCCTGAAGATCTTCCTACCTTATCTTCACCATGCCAGGTTCACCGATCGCTCCAGGCTCCGAAATCTTCATCCAAGCCCAAGCGGGGGCTGGCGATCCATAATCCAGCTGAAATCTTCTATCAAGCGTCGGCTGCAGAGGTTCAGAAGAGGCTCCAAAGTCTTCATCCTATCCGGGAAGAAGAGGAGATCCGGACCGGCAACCATCTTGATCCGAGCGGCATCTTCTATCTTCATCCGATGAGGAACGGCTCCATCGTGAAGACCTCCAGCGCGGATCAATCTTCTTCTTCCGACGTCCAACTGAAGATTGAAGGTTCCTTTAAGGGACGTCATCCAAGATGGCGTCCCTTGAATTCCGATTGGCTGATAGGATTCTATCAGCCAATCGGAATTAAGGTAGGAAAATTCTGATTGGCTGATGGAATCAGCCAATCAGAATCAAGTTCAATCCGATTGGCTGATCCAATCAGCCAATCAGATTGAGCTTGCATTCTATTGGCTGTTCCGATCAGCCAATAGAATGCGAGCTCAATCTGATTGGCTGATTCCGATACCTTAATTCCGATTGGCTGATAGAATCCTATCAGCCAATCGGAATTCGAGGGACGCCATCTTGAATGACGTCCCTTAAAGGAACCTTCATTCTTCAGTTGGACGTCGGAAGAAGAAGATTGATCCGCGCTGGAGGTCTTCACGATAGAGCCGTTCCTCATCGGATGAAGATAGAAGATGCCGCTTGGATCAAGATGGTTGCTGGTCCGGATCTCCATTTCTTCCCGGATAGGATGAAGACTTTGGAGCCTCTTCTGGACCTCTTCAGCCGACGCTTGATAGAAGATTTCAGCCGGATTATGGATCGCCAGCCCCCGCTTGGGCTTGGATGAAGATTTCGGAGCCAGGACGGATCGGTGTGATACCCGGCGAGGTGAAGATAAGGTAGGAAGATCTTCAGGGGCTTAGTGTTAGGTTTATTTAAGGGGGGTTTGGGTTAGATTAGGGGTATGTGGGTGGTGGGTTGTAATGTTGGGGGGGTATTGTATGGTTTTTTTTACAGGCAAAAGAGCTGAATTATTTGGGGCATGCCCCACAAAAGGTCCTTTTAAGGGCTGGTAAGGTAAAAGAGCTTTGAACTTTTTTAATTTAGAATAGGGTAGGGCATTTTTTTATTTTGGGGGTCTTTGTTATTTTATTAGGGGGCTTAGAGTAGGTGTAATTAGTTTAAAATTGTTGTAATATTTTTCTAATGTTTGTAAATATTTTTTTATTTTTTGTAACTTAGTTCTTTTTTATTTTTTGTACTTTAGTTAGTTTATTTAATTGTAGTTATTTGTAGGTTTAATTGTAGCTAATTGTAGGTATTTTATTTAATTTATTTATTAATAGTGTAGTGTTAGGTTTAATTGTAACTTAGGTTAGGATTTATTGTACAGGTAATTTTGTAATTATTTTAACTAGATAACTATTAAATAATTATTAACTATTTAATAGCTATTGTACCTGGTTAAAATAATTACAAAGTTACCTGTAAAATAAATATAAATCCTAAAATAGCTACAATATAATTATAATTTATATTGTAGCTATATTAGGGTTTATTTTACAGGTAAGTATTTAGCTTTAAATAGGAATAATTTATTTAATAAGAGTTAATTTATTTAGTTAGATTTAAATTATATTTAAGTTAGGGGGGTGTTAGGGTTAGAATTAGCTTTAGGGGTTAAAAAATGTATTATAGTAGCGGTGAGCTCCAGTGGGCAGATTAGGGGTTAATGCTTGAAGTTAGGTGTCGGCGATGTTAGGGAGGGCAGATTAGGGGTTAATACTATTTATTATAGGGTTATTGAGGCGGGAGTGAGGCGGATTAGGGGTTAATAACTTTATTATAATAGCGGCGCGGTCCGGTCGGCAGATTAGGGGTTAATAAGTGTAGGCAGGTGGAGGCGACGTTGAGGGGGGCAGATTAGGGGTTAATAAATATAATATAGGGGTCGGCGGTGTTAGGGGCAGCAGATTAGGGGTTCATAGGGATAACGTAGGTGGCAGCGGCGTGCAGTCGGCAGATTAGGGGTTAAAAAATTTTAATAGAGTGGCGGCGATGTGGGGGGACCTCGGTTTAGGGGTACATAGGTAGTTTATGGGTGTTAGTGTACTTTAGTGCACAGTAGTTAAGAGCTTTATAAACCGGTGTTAGCCCAGAAAGCTCTTAACTACTGACTTTTTTCTGCGGCTGGAGTTTTGTCGTTAGATTTCTAACGCTCACTTCAGCCACGACTCTAAATACAGGCGATAGAAAGATCCCATTGAAAAGATAGGATACGCAAATGGCGTAGGGGGATCTGCGGTATGGAAAAGTCGCGGCTGTAAAGTGAGCGTTAGACCCTTTCCTGACTGACTCCAAATACCAGAGGGCGGTAAAAACCAGCGTTATGGAGCCTCTAACACTGGTTTTGACTGCTACCGCCCAAGTCTAAATCTAGCCATAAGGTAGCAGTTTTTGCAATTATGTAAAACATTGTCATAAATAATGGCGCAAACACAGCTGCCAGATGGCTAAAGGCACGTGCTCCCACCTAAGCTCACCTAGGAATACACTTTAACAAAGGATACCAAGAGAACTAAGCAAAATTAATAAAACAAGTTAATTAGAAAGCTCTGTAAAATGGCATGTGCTATCCAATCCACTTAAAGGGACATGAAACTAATTTTTTCCCCCCATGATTTAGAAAGAGCATGCAATTTTAAATAACTTTTCAATTTACTTCTATTATCTAATTTTCTTCATTCTCTTGATATCCTTTGTTAAAAAGCATACCTAAATAGGCTCCTTAACTGCTGATTAGTGGCTGCACATAGATGTGTCATGTGATTGCTCACCCATGTGCATTTCTATTTCTTCAAAAAAAGATATTTAAAGAATGAAGCAAATTAGATAATAGAAGTAAATTGGAATGTTGTTTAAAACTGTATTCTCTATCTGAAAAACTTGTAAGTTAAATTTTTAATTTCTGTCCCTTTAAGGTTGCTCAAACAAAGAACTGTATTGATTGAAACCCCTACATGCCGTCAGGACGTTCCATTCCATCCTAAAGCACTGATCTTAAACACCTTTAGGATGGCATGGAACATCCTAACTTTTTTGGCGTCCTGCTCCCTCTTACTTTTAGAAAATTGAAAATCCAATTAGTGAATGTGCCTAGCATCGTAGACACTCCCCCATGATCTAAACCCGGGAATGAAGTCATGTAATCGCTTTGGCCATTGTGCAATTTCTTTTTTCTATTAAAGGTTTACATCAGAACTTCATTCCGATCTTTAACACTTGCCCCTGTCCTGAAGGGGTTAAAAAAATAAAGAAAAATATTTACCAGCTGAAGTCAACTGTGAACATGTGAATTCCAACATATTATTGAAGTTTTCAACAAACAAAAATGGTAACAGTGAGTACAAAGGTGAACTGTCTATTCATATATGCTGCCACACTGCTCTTGATGCTAATAGCGATCACAACTAGATATAGACAAATTAAACTTGCAAAAGGCCCACTCCTAAACCTCTATAAAACAGACGAGTCCCCAGCACACAATTAAATAATCCAAAGGGCAATTTACACTTAAAGGGACATGAAACCCACAATTTTTCTTTCAAGATTTAGGTAGAATATACAATTTTAAACAACTTCCATGTTTAATTCTATTATCAAATTTGCTTCATTATCTTGTTATCATTTGTTGAAGGAGCAGCAATAAACTACTGGTTTCTAACTAAACACATAGGGGCCGATTTATTATCTGTCGGATAGACATGATCCGCTGTAGCGGATCATGTCCGCCCGACATCGCTGAATGCCGACATCTATTTAACATTGCAGAAGCAGTTCTGGTGAACTGCTTGTGCAATGCTGCCCCCTGCAGATTCCCCCATGGGGTAAGCCAATGACAATCAGTATATACAGTATATGCAGCCACCAATCAGCAGCTAGAACCTAGGCTCTTTGCTGCTCCTAAGCTTACCAAGATAAATCTTTCAGCAAAGGATAACAAGAGGAGGAAGTAAACTTAATAATTGAAGTAAATTAGAAAGTTGTTCTGTCTAAATCATAAATGTCTAATTATGACTTTACTGTCCCTCTAAGATCCCTGTGTGGAACCTGCATATATGAAAACTCATATGTATGGGACAACAAGGAGTAAGTTATGGTTATAGTAGACACCAGGCCAAAATTTGAATTGTCATTAATACTTGGCTGCTGCTGGTAACCATACTTTTTGTGTTCAAAGCATTAGTTGGAGTGACCCTGGATAATTTCAAATCTGAACACACCCCGACTTATTTTTCCACAACTGGAGCTCCACTGCTCTAATGGAACCATGGTCATTTTCATTTAATAAAAACACTTCATTGCTATATTGGGTGATTCAGGTTAGACAATAGTATGCTGTATATTAGTTTGTTAGATAATATTAAACTTTTCTGCTAAGTTATCTGGATGCTTGACAAACATTTAGCTGTTTTACATTTCATAACTAGATCGCATGAAAAAATATGCAGTCAGTACATAATTGACACAAGTTTAATGTGTTCACAATAAACTGTTTATAAAAATATTTTCAGCGCACATCTGTCCATGCATGCAAAATAAGATATACTGTATGTCTCTTTGAATGTTAAATGCAAGCAATATATGTTATCAAACCCTCAATGAAAATCATCTTCAATAGAAATTTGTAGAAAAAAAATTAGTTTGTCCAAAAGATTTGTTTTTAAATATCTTTAACTGATTTGGGTCCCAAAAAAATCGCTTTTGTTCAGGATTAAATTGCATTAACGCCAATGGGAAGCCCACAAAACCTTCCTTATAGCATCAATATGACACTGCTTGGAAATGACAACAATTTAAAGATTCAGTGCTAACTGGGACACAAGAACATACAGGAACTAGAATATTTTTTACAAAGAGAATTCAAACAATAAATTGAAATGAAAAGCATTTCATAATTACCAGTACGACCTCCATGGAGGCTGAATTCAGAGAAGGGCAGGAGAGGCGACACCATTACTAAAGTAGGTATGCCTCTGATTACAATATATAAACCTCAAAAATACACCTCCAAGGGAGGAGGACAAATATGTTTAAAGTCCTTTGAACACAGTGGCCAGCAGCTCCCTGAGGATTTGGCACTTACGGATGGTGACTACCACAGAGCAGGAAAGGCAGCATCAGGCAGAAGATTTACTGAACTAGGTAAGCCTCCAGTACACAAAACTCTGCCTAGATTACGAGTTTTGCATGCTAATGAGCAGTTTATGCTCACCGCTCACTTACAGACAATGCTGGTATTACAGGTTTTTACAAACTCGGCGTCAGCCGCAAAACAGTGAGCGTAGAGCAAAATTTAGATCCACATCTCACCTCAATACCAGCGCTGCTTACGTTAGCGGTGAGCTGGTAAAACGTGCTTGTGCACAATTTCCCCATAGGAGTCAATGGGGAGAGTCGGCTGAAAAAAAACACCTGCAAAAAAGCAGCGTAAAGCTCCTAACGCAGCCCCTTTGATTCCTATGGGGAAATCAAATTTATGTCTACACCTAACACCCTAACATGTCTAAACACCCCTTATCTTACACTTATTAACTCCTAATCTGCCGCCCCCAACACCTACACTATATTATTAACCCCTAATCTGCCACTCCGGACACCGCCGCCACCTACATTATATGTATTAACCCCTAATCTGCTGCCCCCAACATCGCTGACACCTACATTTTATTTATTAACCCCCTACTCTGCCGCCCCCAATGTCGCCGCAACCTACCTACATTTATTAACCCCTAATCTGCCGCCCACAACGTCGCCACCACTATAATAAAGTTATTAACCCCTAAACCTAAGTCTAACCCTAACCCTAACACCCCCTAAGTTAAATATAATTAAAATAAATCTAAATAAAATTACTACAATTCACTAAATTATTCCTATTTAAAACTAAATACCTATAAAATAAACCCTAAGCTAGCTACAATATAACTAATAGTTACATTGTAGCTGTTTTAGGATTCATTTTTATTTTACAGGCAACTCTGTATTTATTTTAACTAGGTACAATAGTTATTAAATAGTTATTAACTATTTAATAACTACCTAGTTAAAATAAAGACAAATTTACCTGTAAAATAAAACCTAACCTAAGTTATAATTACACCTAACACTACACTACAATTAAATGAATTACCTAAATTAAATACAATTAATTACAATTAAAAAAAAATTATCTAAAGTATAAAAAAAACACTAAATTACAGAAAAGAATAAACAAATTACAAGATTTTTTAACTAATTACACCTAATGTAATCACCTTAACAAAATAAAAAAGCCACCACAAAATAAAAAAAGCCCTACCCTACACTAAATTACAAATAGCCCTTAAAAGGGCCTTTTGCGGGGAACAGCCAATAGAATGCCAGGTCAATCCTATTGGCTGATTGGAATTCTATCAGTCAATCGGAATTAAGGTAGAAAAAATCCTATTGGCTGATGCAATCAGCCAATAGGATTGAACTGGCATTCTATTGGCTGATTAGAACAGCCAATAGAATGCCAGCTCAATCCTATTGGCTGATTGCATCAGCCAATATAATTTTTCTACCTTAATTCCGATTGGCTGAAAGAATTCTATCAGCCAATCGGAATTGAAGGGACGCCATCTTGGATGACGTCATTTAAAGGAACCTTCATTCAGTTGTCGGCCGTCGGATGAAGAGGATGCTTGCGTCAGATGTCTTGAAGATGGACCTGCTCCGTGCCGGATGGATGAAGATAGAAGATGCCGTCTGGATGAAGACTGCTGCCCGTCTGGAGGACCACTTCTGCCCGGTTGGATGAACACTTCTGCCTGTCTGGAGGTCCACTTCTGCCCGGTTGGGTGAAGACGTCTCCTGGTATGGTGATCTTCAGGGGGTTAGTGTTAGGTTTTTAAGGGGGGATTGGGTGGGTTTTAGAGTAGGGTTGGTTTTGTGGGTGGTGGGTTTTAATGTTGGGGGGGAATTATAATTTTATTTACAGATAAAAGAGCTGATTACTTTGGGGCAATGCCCCGCAAAAGGCCCTTTTAAGGGCTATTTGTAATTTAGTGTAGGGTAGGGCTTTTTTATTTTGGGGGGGATTTTTTATTTTGTTAAGGGGATTAGATTAGGTGTAATTAGTTTAAAAATCTTGTAATTTGTTTATTATTTTCTGTAATGTAGCGTTTGTTTTTTTTTGTACTTTAGATATTTTTTTTATTTGTAATTAATTGCATTTAATTTAGGTAATTAATTTAATTGTAGTGTAGTGTTAGGTGTAATTGTAACTTAGGTTAGGTTTTATTTTACAGGTAAATTTGTGTTTATTTTAACTAGGTAGTTATTAAATAGTTAATAACTATTTAATAACTATTCTACCTAGTTAAAATAAATACAAAGTTGCCTGTAAAATAAAAATAAACCCTAAGCTAGAAACAATGTAACTATTAGTTATATTGTAGCTATCTTAGGGTTTATTTTATAGGTAAGTATTTAGTTATAAATAGGAATAATTTAGTGAATTGTAGTAATTTTATTTAGATTTATTGCAATTATATTTAAGTTAGGGGGTGTTAGGGTTAGGGTTAGACTTAGGTTTAGGGGTTAATACATTTAATATAGTGGTGGCGATGTTAGGGACGGCAGATTAGGGGTTAATAATATCTTACTAGTGTTTGCAATGCGGGAGTGCGGCGGTTTTGGGAATAATATGTTTATTATAGTGGCAGCGATGTCCGGTTCGGCAGATTAGGGGTTAAAATGTTTCTTTTAGTGTTTGCAATGTGGGGGGGGGCCTCGGTTTAGGGGTTAATAGGTAGTTTATGGTTGTTAGTGTACTTTTTAGCACTTACGTTAAGAGTTTTATGCTACGGTGTTGTAGTGTAAAACTCTTAACTACTGACTTTTAAATGCGGTACCAGGCTTGACAGGAGAGGGTGTACTGCTGACTTTTGGTCAGACTCATAATATCGGCGCTATGCAAGTCCCATTGAAAATATAGGATACGCAATTGACGTAAGTGGATTTGCGGTATTTCCGAGTCTGGCCAAAAAAGTGAGCGGTACAACACCTGTGCCTGCAAGACTTGTAATACCAGCGGGCGTTAAAAAACAGCGTTAGGACCTCTTAACGCTGCTTTTTAACCCTAACGCACAACTCATAATCTAGGCCCCCATTTATACACCTCCAGGAAAAGAGAACAAACATGCTTAGAGTTTCTGGGACACAGCGGCCAACAGTTTACTATGATCTTTGAGTTTAACTGATAATGACCATCATTGAGCAGGAGGACAATCATGTGCCTAGAGCCCTTTGGACACAGGGGCAGCCGTTCCCTGACAATTAGGCATTGACAGATAATAACCACCATGGAGCTAGAGAGGCAACAGCAGGTAGGAGTTCACAAAAACCTAGAAAATACACATCCAAGGTATAATGACAAACTTGTGTTTAGAGTCCCTTTGACACAGTAATCAACAGCAGTTTTTTGAGTATTTGGCATTGATGTCATGACTCTGCTCCTCGACCATTACCATGGCCGCATGTTTTTGATGTGCAACGCGTAGCAGTAACGTCATCATCACGCACCGCAAATGCTGCTCCACTCCAGTCCCTTCTTTGGTGTGAACTTGCGCCTATTTAAGGTAACCTTCTCCTTCTATCTGTGCCCTAGTATAGGTTTGCCTCTTTGTACTTTTGGGTGCTATTTTTGCACTTTCTATTGTGCTTTATTGGACTGCCTATTTGTTACTGAACTTAGCATTGCCTACTGACCATTCTACTGCTTAACCCTTTTGATACTCAGAGAGATTGAACTGCCTGTTTGGTACTGAACTCTGCATTGCCTATTGACCATTCTACTGCTTAACCCTTTTGCTACACAGAAAGATTAGATAGCCTGCTTGTTACTGGACCCTGCATTGCCATTTCCTTTTGCTTAACCCTTGGATCCTCAGAAACTTTGGCCTGCTTGCTGTCACTGAACCATGCACTGTCTGGTGAGCATCCCTTTTCATTTTTGTGTTTTTCTTATTGGGTCTGTCTCCTGCTCCTTATTAACTCTTGCAGCTCATGGTGTTTAATGTTCCTTTACTACCTCATTCCTTTAAACTGTTAAACTTAGTTCTGGGATTTTTTCCTTATCTTTCTACTTGATGCTGTGATAAGAAGAATACTGGCCAGGGTTGGTCCGATAAGGAAATATCCCACAAACATTACATAATACTAGGGCCATGGACCCGAATGAGGTAACAAGAACCATCTCCCTTCAGAGACAAATGCTGGGAGCCCATGCCACACATCTGCAAAATCTGGATTCCAAATTAGACAGTATTACTGCTATGCTTTCCTAATTAGTTGTAAGCAAATCTACTTCCCCTGATTCTCTTACTACGAAACCGACGACTGCCACAGTTGCTGTGTCTTCATCTTCTGCACCCATTGCTATACCCTGGATTCCGCTGCCTGATAAATATGATGATACCACTGATTGTAGGGGCTTTCTTAAGTGCAGGCTGTATTCTGGTATGACCTTTCAATCACTGCAGGCAAAGGTCACTTTTATTATTTCCTTGTTGAAAGACACAGCTCTAATCTGGGTTTCACCTCTAATTGAGCAGAATGCACAACTATTGAGTGATGCAGACTCCTTTATCTCTGCACTGTCTTCTTTATTTTGAACCCCGGGTCGCACTTCTGCTGCTGAATTCTCTCTCCTGGATCTTCGCAAGAATAACTAACCAGTAACACAATATACCATAGAATTCCGCACCCTGGCACATGAAACTAGTTGGGACCACAGTGCCCTCAAGGCAGCCTTCCACAGCGGCCTGCATGATCACATTAAGGATGAACTCAATTATCGTGATATTCCTTCCTCCCTTGAGGACTTTATTATTCTCTGTATCAGATTTGAGTCTTGTTACCAAGAGCGTCAAGCTAAGAGAGAGAGAACTTGCAGACCCTTTCCCAGTCATCCTATAACTTGCTTGGCTTCCAGATCCCCTTCTTTCCCTATGGCATCCCCTACTGCTGTTCTTGAAGAGGAACCTATGGATCTATCCACCCTTAAATCCTCAGAGTCTGAAAGACAGAGAAGAAGGAGATTACGCCTGTGTTTTTATTGTGGTTCTAACACTCATCAACTCAAGAACTGTGCCGTACTGCAGGGAAAAGCCAGAGCTTAGAGGATAAGAGAGAAAACTCTCTTAGCATTGCCGCTACCAATACTCCTCTTTCAAATATAATCCTAGTACCTATTAACCTAACCTTTCTTCAGATCTCTGTTCAAGTACAAGCCTTTATCGATTTAGGAGCTGCTGGAAACTTCCTTGATCACCGCTTCATGATCCAGTCTGATTTTCCACTACTACAGAAGAAGCAATGCCTTAAGATTACTACTCTGGATGGCACACTACTTGGATCAGCTTTGATTCAGTTCAAATCTGCACCCCTCACTATTACTGTAGGAGTCTTGCATTCAGAAGAATTGCAATTTGATATAATTCACTCTCCTACTCAGCCTGCTATCCTTGTTATTCCATGGCTACAAAGACATAATCCCCACTTTGAGTGGACTAAGGCCTCTTGGCCTCTTGGGGTAAATCATGGTTTCTTTCGTGTCTGGCTAAGGTTACTCCTTTGTATCACACTCCTGTAGCCAATATGCATACCTCTTCATCTCTTCCCTCAATATACGCAGAGTATACTGATGTTTAAGAATAAAGGGGAGCTGACGTGCTACCGCCTCACCATACTTATCACTGTATAATTGATTTACTTCCTGGTGCCTCACTTCCCAAAATAAAGAACTATCAACTTTCCAAAGCCGAGACCAAGGCCATAGAGGATTATAACCAAGAAAACTTAGCCAAAGGCTTTATTCAACCCTCTTCCTCTCCTGCTGGGGCAGGTTTCTTTTTCATCAGCAAAAAGGATGGTTTAAAGGGTCAGTCTAGGCCAAAATAAACTTTCATGATTCAGATAGAGCATGTAATTTTAAACAATTTTCCAATTAACTTTTTTCACCAATTTTGCTTTGTTCTCTTGGTATTCTTAGTTGAAAGCTTAACCTAGGAGGTTCATATGCAAATTTCTTAGACCTTGAAGCCCACCTCTTTCAGATTGCATTTTAACAGTTTTTCACCACTAGAGGGTGTTAGTTCACATATTTCATATAGATAACACTGTTTTTGTGCACGTGAAGTAATCTGGGAGCAGGCACTGATTGGTTAGACTGCAAGTCTGTCAAAAGAACTGAAAAAAGGGGCAGTTTGCAGAGGCTTAGATACAAGATAATCACAGAGGTTAAAAGTATATTATTATAACTGTGTTGGTTATGCAAAACTGGGAAATGGGTAATAAAGGGATTATCTATCTTTTAAAACAATAAAAATTCTGGTGTAGACTGTCCCTTTAAGACCTTTTTTAGATTATAGAGCTTTGAACCTAATCACAGTCAAGAATCGGTATCCTATTCCTTTGATTACTGAATTGTATGAGTTGTATCCCCTAGAAATTAATGGAAGACTGTCTTCAATACCACAACAGGGTACTATGAATACCTAGTAATGCCATTTTTGCTTTGTACTTCTTTGTAATGCCCTTGCCATCTTCCAAGCTTTTGTTTGACCTATTAGATGGGTTAATTTTCTGGACGTCTATCTAAAGTAAAACCCCTAAAATCCTCTAAGGTAGGCTGAAAACATTGTGACGTTGAAGGTGTAAGCTGACTCTGCTGACTGTCATCAATACTGTGTCCCCTGTTCTGACTACTGCTAGTAGTGCTGCTCTTAGTAGGTGGTGTTGCCGGCTGTTATAAGGACATTATTGCGCTGTTGCTGCTGGCCTCGTTTTCTTCCCTCAATAACACAGCCTTGTGGTGCATGCAGAGAAGTTGGTTCATCTCCCACGGCTGACTTCTTTGCCACACAATTTGCAAATAGCAAAGCAGTCATCTCTGATCAAAATAGTTCCTGTCACCTCTGCCTGCCCTTCTACCACTGTTGAGGTCTTCTTGCTGATGGTTTGAGAAGTGACACTGCTAATTCTCTCTGCCTTCTGTGGAACATATTTTCCATTCCTAGTAGTTGTTGGGTCTAGTGATAGTGGCGGTGGTGTCAGTGATTCTAGTACTGACAGAAAGTGCACACCTAGTGGAACTGGCAACATAAATGGGTGAGGCTGTTCTAGGAACTAAATTGTGTATAGGTGTAAGGTAAGAAAAAAAAGGCAATACACCTTTGCTCACTGTGTTAGAGCAAAGGTGTGTGTGTAGACTAAAAAAATACTAAGATACACTTAGTTGAAAGCTACAACCTCAAGGAAACTTACACACATACTAGATCAATTTAGTGAAAACAGTTAACAGAATCAATAAAACATAACTTTTAATAAACTATTATTATTAAAATTATAAAAGACAATTCTTTACATTGTTAACATCCATAGACAATTTAAAAACACATTGAGAAAGCCTACAAAAATAAAGTTATAATTGCTTATCAGTTCAGTATTCACTATTTCATATATTACAGGGAATTCCCTCAGCAAAAAAAGTTGTTAATGTCATTATCTATACTCCTGTTCGGAGATATTGTGCATGACAACAACCCTAATCTTGAGCTAGGCTCCTTCAATCCTGGAGCTCATTTACAGTTATCGCTGTCTAAAAAGTAAAGTGAGTCATAGCAAGCCGACTGAGTATAGAATAAATAGTTAGGCTAAACTCAAGCAGATTAAAAGGGGGAGATAAGTGCTCCCATTGTTGCACCCATGACGCCCCTTTTGCAACTCTTTTTTAGAGGGGGGCACGCCTCTGAATGTGAATGCTGTTACAACAGCACACTTAACCCTCCTTCATAAGATGGCTATTGATTAGAACGGATGTCAATCAAATTTTTATTGTGTCACAATATCACATGATCATAGATAGCCTATTGGATGTGTGACTATACTTTTTATATCCCATTAGAGATATATATACCTATTGTACAGTGCATATATTTATTAACAATATAACAATGTTATAAATGATATGATGATTCAGTTATGTTTGAGTATCTTACAAAGGGGTAAAAAGTAATTTGATTTAATAAAATTTGAATACGATTGGGGCGATGAGTGTGTGTGACAAAAATTGTGTAGGAATGAGAAAATAATATAGTTTTACAGAACCTGAATACAAAAGGTGCGGTGTGAGAAAAAATAAATTGCTGGATTATAATAAATGTAAATCTCTTAAGGTAACTAAATGTATTTTGAATTATTACGAATGTGATTATTGTGTCAATGTAACTATATAATAAGGGATGTATTAAGTCCTATCATGGAATTAAAAATGTACCTACTTTTTTATTAATAAAATATAAAACAAAGTGCGTGCTTTTTTGAGTGTTATGAAAGTGCATGCTTGTGCTGAGAACAAGTGCCTAGTTGGCGGTAACAAATTATAAGAATACACTGGTGGGTGATATAAAATATAAATATGATACTCAATTAATTACTAAGGCATAAAAATATATTTATAAATCAGTAGATCTACTGCCACTGTACCTGTAGCAAACTGCCAGGTACCCACGGTGCCCCCACAGTGTTTGCGTGTGAGCAAAAGCACAAAATAGCGCACCACTTGTAATCTAGCCCATAGTGTCAGAAGGCTTATGCTACTTAGTGCTACCAGAAATAATTCCCCAGTTGTATTTGGGTTGTTTTTTTTTTGTTGCTATTTTTATAGGTCCTTGACTTGTATCGATAGAGAAATTGATAAAAGTCCAGTTATTTGAAGATAAGTAAAGAGCAGGTGTCCCCTGTAGCTATTGACCTGCTTCCAAGCTGCGTTATATGCCTGTGACATTTGTCTGTGTCTTAAGTACATGACGCAGTGAAACTATTATTTACTTTTGTACACCTGCTGGATCTGCAGATTGACTGGTATTGGAAGACATAGCCTGAAAAGATGTTTTTTTTGGGTCAATTTCTGAATTTACATCCTAGCTAAAGTAGTGTCCTTTGTGTAATATGTTAATGTGACAGAACAAAGTGTTATGTGGTCTCTTATGCTACCTTATGTTACCTTCTGTGACCCTATAAATATTAGCATGGCAGCAGACACACACCTGTTTTAAAATATTATCATGACATTTAGCCAACCTTTGCTATGCCCTTTGCTCTATATATAAAGCAAAACAAAAAACTAAATTTATTCTTACCTGATAAATTCTTCTTGGTAGTGAGAGTCCACGAAATCCATTCTTACATATGAGAATACATCACCTGGTCACCAGCAGGAGGCAAAGACATGCTAACCGAAGCACTAAAAGGGACATTAAAGGGACACAAAACTCACATTTTTTCTTTCATGATTCAAATAGAGCATGCAATTTTAGTTTACTCCTATTGTAGATTTTTCTTCGTTCTCTTGCTATCTTTATTTAAAAAAACAGGAATGTAAGTATAGGAGCCGGACCATTTTTGGTTCAGAACCTGGGTAGCGCTTGCTGATTGGTTGCTACATTTAGCCACCAATCAGCAGGCACAACCCAGGTATAATTAGCACCTAACAAGTTCGTGAAGGAGAAATTGAAGGGGAGTTAGAACAATAATAATAAAAAAAATACTTTTTTGAACAACTTTAGACCAGAACATGGAGAATTTTACAAACACTAGGATTGACTATTGAAACAAATAAAGGGGACTTTCATTCATGAAGTATAAGATACTTCATATAGAAAGCTCCTTTATTTGTTTCAATCGATCGCCGTTCTTAGCTGCTATGGCAGCCCACGGCTAAAACATTTTTTTGCTAAGAAGTTTACACCTCTTAGCCAATAGCCGTGCAGTAAATCCAGCTTGGCGCCCATGGGAGCCGGATTTACCGCACGGCTATTGGCTAAGAAGTGAAAACTTGACCTCTTAGCAAAACATTTTTTTAGCCGTGGGCTACCGTAGCAGCTAAGAACGGCGATCAATTGAAACAAATAAAGGAGCTTCCTACATGAAGTATCTTATACTTCATGAATGAAAGTCCCCTTTATTTGTTTCAATAGTCAATCCTAGCGTTTGTAAAACAATAGGATTGACTTTCACTTTAAGTGCCATAAACCAAGATACAATATGTGCAAACATGTCCCTAATGGTATCAACACTTTTCAATACAATATTACAGGTATCCATTATCAAATTAAAAGTCGTATGACTTGTGAATCCGCTTATGTGGTATATCTTATACAATGTTTATGTGGGATGCGGTATATAGGACGCACGGGTCGAAAAATAAAAATACATTGGAGTGTACACTTACTTAATATCAAAAATACGTTTTTAAAACATAGAATACCAAGGCAATGCATCCACTCACATAAAGGCAGTTCCAAATACCCTCTCTTTTATACCTATAGAACAGATATCTAGATTATCACATAATCCCCAGACGCAGAGAGATTTATTGGATCTACAAATTACATTTCTTGATTCCTAAGAGTCTCAATGAATGTGTAGATTTGGCAGCTTTCAATCAATGATTATATTCCATATACTACAGCATGGTTTTGTATTTTCTGTGTAGCCATATGCATAGTTGCCTAGTGTTTTTTTGTATTTGACCTATTTCTTTCACTTATTCATCACCTTGCCATTCTCTCCTTTCTCATGCCCTTCATATTGCCACCATTATCATTATAGCTTATAGCATAGGTATATCCATTACCTACTGCACTGCAATGGTTAATTCTATCACATCCTACTGTCTATCATTTACAATCAATTCCAATGGTCTTCTATCACGCAGTTTACTCTTACATATCCTTCCCACTATTATTCCATTATCGATACCCAATGCATTAGATATCCAATACATTTTAGGTTCACCAACCCCTTCATCTCATCCCCTTTCACATTATAGTGTGTCTCATACATAAGCCCCTTCTATTTGTCTTTATCACCCACACCACTATATCACATAACACGACCATTAAAACATTACCATTTTATTATCACACCCTTAGTATTATCCCTACCTTGTATTAGATTACACAGTACATTTATTAACACTTTATAGTTACACAATATTCAAATTCATGTTCCCAATCACACATTTATATTTATTACCTTTATAGGTGGGAATATAACCCATTCTTATGATAGGTAAGCTCCCTTTTGATCACACCATATTGTTTTGGATGTTTATGTATAGGCTCACATTGGACACTTTCGTGAATCATAAATATGGGTGGGACTACAACAAATCCTATAGGTAAGGTTAGTTCCCTGTTGAACCTGTCATATATATTTTTTATCCCAGATATTACATACCTCATATTTGTGGGTGGGGTAATGACATCATCCCATTCATATAATTGGCCACTCATTATGGGATGGGTTCACTGCCGCCTCTTCACGCAGTTACAAATGCATTTCCGTAATGACGGATCTAACACACTGAAGATTTATTTCATATTACTACACACAAAATATATACATTAAGAGGTAAAGGATTTAGCGTCATCGATCCCAACACCAAACCTTATTTTTGGTCTTATTTTCTAAAAAAACTTTTTATATTAATATGTTTAAGAATACATTGCTCAAGATAGATCTAGTTATTGATTGCTACTATGTTTCTTACTATATCGCTTGGGATAGAACAAGCCATCAAATGTAACCATTTTGATATAGATGTGTGGCATCTATGCATTTTATACACTCTCATATATTTATACAAATTATGTATTGCATATTTAGTAGATTTTATTATGTTTGTTAATAGTGGCATTATTTTTGTGCACTGTTATTATTCATCATATGTTTAATGTTTACTATTTTGAAAGATCATGCTTTAGGGGAGGGACATATGTTGATATACTTAAAGGGACAGTTCACCCAAAAAAAAATTATTTTTAATTGAAAGTACTTGATTATTTAATTATGCCAGTCCAAAACAATAAATACAAAATTTTACCTTCATCAAGATATATATTTTTTTATATAATGAATTTCATCAGTCTTGTCTATACCCTTCATTACATTTTTAATATGTGCGTTTAGCCCTAAGTTGCTTCGTGGTTGTGACCCACCCTCAAATGATGTAATCCAGAAGTATGAACACAAACGGGCACTCAACAAACCCTTAGATGATCCCTGTTAGTTATGTGAAAGAAACGGTCAGCAGTGTATTGTGAATTTGAGACACAGCTTGTAGGTTATCTCTCATAGCCCTTACGTAACGCTACTTAGTCCCAACATGGAGAGATGTTGCTTATGTACTTTAGTGATCCCTGTTAGTTATGTGAAAAAACGGTCAGCAGTGTATTGTGAATTTCAGACACAGCTTGCAAGTTATCTCTCACACCCCTCACGTAACGCATATAGCCTTCTGAGATGAATTCTGTGCTTCATTGCTGAAGATTTATGTGTTTGTGTTTTGCACCCCTTGGAAACTCCGTTCACATAATAAGAACACTTTCTTTGAATAGGGCATTGCAATGTGAACAGAGTTTCCAAGGGGTGCAAAACACAAACACATAAATCTTCAGCAATCGTTTCTTTATGTTGCTCCGGAATAGCTCATTGCTTTTCACATAAACTCTTGACACTGACCTGTATGTCATAGGTACATTCCACAGCAATTAGGCACAGAATTCATCTCAGAAGGCTATATGCGTTACTAGGGATGGGCGAATGTGTAAATTTTCGAATTTCGAATATAGAACAAATGTTATTACCGAAATTCGAATTCTAAATCCGAATGTCGATAAGAACGAATATTCTTAAAAATTTGAAAATCGAATGTTATTTACAGTTTTCGAATGTCACTTTCGAATTCGAATGTTTATAATTATATCGAATGTCCACATTCGAAATTTCGAATTTAACATTCTATTAATCAATTACCATTCAGAAGTTCAATAGTTCATGTGGTATGGCGGGAATCTAGTAAATTGATACATAATAGATACAAATATATAAATTCGAATGTTTCCATATAGAATATTGCATAATTTGAATATTACATTTAAAGAAAGCATTAGAAATACTATTACAATCATATAAATTCAAATTTTTCGAATTCGAATATAAATTCGAATTTTTCGAATTCGAATATAAATTCGAATTTTTCGAATTCGAATATTGCATAATTCGAATATTACATTTAAAGAAAAAGCATTAGAAATACTATTACAATCTAAATTCGAATTTTTCAAATTCGAATACACGTATTGCATAATTCAAATATTACATTTAAAGAAAAAGCATTAGAAATACTATTACAATCTAAATTCGAATTTTTCGAATTTGAATATTGCATAATTCGATTATTACATTTAAAGAAAAAGCATTAGAAATACTATTACAATCTAAATTTGAATTTTTCGAAAATAATATTTTCGAATGTAATCGTATAATTCGAAACCGAACATTCGAAAATCGAATGTTAGAATGTTATGTAAACATTCGAAAATCGATTCGAACGAACGAATGTGTTAAAATTCGTGCAGTTTTTCGAATGTTGTGAAACATTCGCCCATCCCTATGCGTTACCTGAAGGCTGTGAGAGATAACCTACAAGCTGTGTCTGAAATTCACAATACACTGCTGACCGTTTTTTACATAAGTAACAGGGATTACTAAAGTACACACTGTATAAGCAACATCTCTCCACATAGGGACTAAGTAGCATTACGTTAGGGCTGTGAGAGATAACCTACAAGCTGTGTCTGAATGTTACAATACACTGCTGACCGTTTTTCACATAACTAACAGCGCTTCTCTGTAAACAGCTATTTAGGATAACATTGCATAAAGCTATTCAATAGGTCACGGGGCAGGGTTAAACATTTTTGAAGCACAACCCTTTTATCTGGGTGTTCCAGGGTCGCCGAGCTGAAACACAAAGAAGCAAACTAAAAAGGTAAAAATATTACATATTGAACAAAAAAAAATGATTCAGTGCTCTCCTTTGCTTTTATTCATACTGTGATATTGCTGCTAATTAACACCTTTTACATTGAGTGAACTGGTCCTTTAAAGCTTGTATTTCACACAAGTTCACTTGGTTTGTAATGAATGTTAATGAAGAGGTTTGTTATATATAGCAAGTTTTTATTCTTATTTGTACAAGCCTGATGAAACAGCAGATGTAGCTGAGAAACGCTTTGCTTGTTTTTAAAGTTTTAATAAATGTAAGTCATTGATCTTACACTTGCTATATATATTTTCATTTATCATACTCCCTGCTCCCCCTTGAGAGGGTTTACCAGAAGAATGCTGCCCACAACGCTGGCATATTGCAGGAGATCAGTCTGCCTTTTTACACCATATGTAAGTGTGTTCACTGTTACTATTACAACATTATTGTAACGCTCGTGGGATACTCCTCTATCAGACTAAACTCGGCCAGTAGTCTTTTTTATCCTGGCGTCGAGACAGAATGATAGGGAATATCCCAGAGCAGAGAAAGTTAATGATATGAGAAAGGTGGCACTCACCACAGGCAGGACAGTCCCCAGCGGCAACAGCAGAGCAGTCCAAGGATGAACAAGTAGAATGGTCAGGCAGGCAGGGTTTGGCAACAGCAAAGCAGTCCAAGGATACACCAATAGAATGGTCAGGCAGGCAGGGTTTGGCAACAGTAAAGCAGTCCAAGGATAAACCACTAGAATGGTTTGGCAGGCAGGGTTTGGCAAAAGTAAAGCAGTCCAGCAGATTGAGGGTTAAGGCAGGTAGAGTAGTCAGACAGGCAGGTTCAGCAATAGTAATCAATCCAGCAGTTAATTGTTAAGGCAGGTAGAGTAGTCAGACATGCAGGTTCAGCAACAGTAATCAATCCAGCAATTTAAGGGTTAAGGCAGAAGAGTAGTCAGGCAGGCAGGAAGGTTCAGTATTTAGGCACTTAGAAAGAACGATCTGTCACACCCAGGTGTACACAAAGTAACACCTATACTTAGGCAGTGACAGATCATTTGTGGAAAGTTTAAATAGGCGCAGGATTCGTGCCACTGAGGTGCAGCAATGACGTCAGCGCTGCACGCATCTGAGCCGACACTACCCCTGGCAACGATCAGGGAAGGAGATGCTGCGCCCCTAGCAATGGCAATCCTTCATCTGTGCTGGGCTATGATGTGGTGCCCCTGTTTATTTTTGTTACCTACAGATTGCTGAGTTTGGGAGTTGGACCATACCCCCCAAAGAGAGCAGCTTGAGCCATGATGAATCTTGAACGTGGTTTTGAAGACAGTTTGACTATTGTTTACTTTAAGAGGACACTGATAATATATCATTCCATGTCTATTTTCAGTCAGTTTAGATTCTGCAAAAACCCAGTATTTTTAGTACTTTTTTGAGAAAATACTGGAGATTTTCCATTTTACAACTGAATGTAACATCCTCATCAGGAGAATCTGAGGATGAAAATTTGCACACCGCACTAGACAATGATTCGTCGTCATCAGAAGGTTACAAATGTCGGGCAGAAGGCCCACCAGCAGAATCACTGGCTTTAGATTCCGAGGAACAATGTTTTGCTTTCTGCTTGTGCTTACCCATGAGTGGCAAAGTCCTCAAAGCCAAGACACCACAGATTGGAGCTGCAAAGTGGAATCTAGAGGCAGTGAATGCAGGTCACCCTGAGTTAAAGGGAAATTAGTTTCTACACTACTGTTTTGTAAGTAAGGATGCGCCAATTGAAAGAATGGAGGAGTTTCAGATGGGTATACTCCAGAATCCTGATTACTAGGGCCCACTGACAGAGACTGAGGGATTGGGCCGGGGGAAGCTACAGCAATTTGAGTACTAGGAGCAACAGAGTGAGACTGCAGAACAGTCATTAAGCAGGAACTGCAGAGTTGAGCTGATGGACACGCAATGTTCACTTTTTTATCAACAAGCATCTGAGATGGTTCACCATTAGATTGATCCATTAATCCCAAATGTTCCATCTCACCCCAGTTATGAAACCTGCTGCTTTCCAGAGGTCCCACTAGGGACTATAAAGTTAAATGATCACATCTAGAATAATAAGGATTAGCAATGGACCAGGGACACAATACTGCACCACCGGAGAAATAATAATCTCACCACCCACTATATATGGCCTCCAAGCGCTCCGGTTAGGAGAATCTCACCACCTTCTAAGGATCAGCTCTAAACCGATGGCCTTGCAATCTGGCGATCAAGTCATCCCCACTGCAGCATCCTAGATAGAGCACGGAAGGAAGAGGCAGAGCGTGCTCCAAAATGTCTTGCAGCAGGAAAGAAAGTTAACTCCAACCCGCTGAAAGACAATGACGTAGTGGGGCAAATGGTAACAGGGTTAATCCAAACAAACAAACACAAGGATTCATAAGCCCTAAGACAGCATACACTGTATAGAACATACTTTGTCCCCCCCTCCTAAATACAGGCATTAGCCCTTATAGCCGGAGGTGTCGCTAGTGAATGTGTGTATATAACCCACGCATCCCAATTTTATAGAAACTATCCTGCTTAGTGGGGCATAGGAAAAATTAAACTACTTACCCTAAGTGTGTATATCCAGAGATCCTAACACACAAGCCCTTCCACTGAAATTGACAGGCATAGGACAAATATGTTACCAGGAGGAGGCTAAGGAACTTCCCTGTGACCTCAGGTCTGCTTGTCCGGCACTGAAAATATGAGATTAATCAGAATAGCCATGACTCCTCTATCCTCTCTTCTAGGAACTATCCATTAAGGTTTAGTATGTAAATGACTTTTGCAGAGCACCTCT